>NC_138349.1:34331649-34924149 GCF_046562875.1 Panthera onca
GTCTCATATTTTTGCTCCTTCCCTTCTCTTAGATCATCCCAGATGGTTTACAAAGAAGTTATGCTGTATATAGAAGTTCTGACTAATACAAATAACTTCCTGCTTTCTAATTTTCACACAATTTAAACCAAACCCAGAATTTCCACAGCATTCCTGAACCATGGATAGTTCAGGAGGCTTAGGTGTGGATAGTTAAAGGGACTCCTGACAAGCGATAAAAGTCTCCAACCCCCTCTCTGCCAAAGTGACAGTGGACTAATGTAAGTAGGAAAAATTTTAAATTCACAGTGCTAGGCAGTCTCTGGGATGTGGCACCCAGCTATAAGGATATTTCAAAGCCCTTCAGGTGATTCAGTACGCAGCTAAGTTTTCAAACCAATGTTTTGGAAAGACTTTCAAGAAAGATTGAAACTCAGAAGGATTTCTGATGAAATCCTATTGAGGGTTTCCCTTGTACCATGTCAAAAATCCTTTTAACCAAAACAGAGACTTTGTAATAGTGGCACGTCCTGTGGTTCTTCAAGACAACAAACTACAGTCCCTGTCAGATGTTCTTAAAACAGTCCTCAAGAAGTTAAAAGTAGAATTGCCATGTGATTCCAAAATCCACTGCTGTGTATAGACCCAAAACAATTGAAAGCAGGGACTCAAGTGGATATTTGTACACCCATGTGTATAGCAGCATTATTCATAATAACCAAAAGATAGAAGCCGTCCATTGATAGCAATCCTTCGATAGATGAATGGACAGACCAATGTGGTATATACACACTGCTAAGCTTATTAAACAAGGATGCCATTAGACAGAAGTGGCCGTAATGCCTGGACAGCCTACATAAGCAAACCAGAACTTAGGCCTGTAAATGCTTCCAGGTTAAGAAATCAAAACCAAAGGACAATGAAGCGCAAATAACCAACTAGACTTTCCCAAATAATGCAACCACTGAAGCCAGCGCCAGTCAAATAATGTCCTTGCCTTCCTTCCACATTTGCTCTCTGAAAGTCTTTCCTCAGCTCTTGTAGGTGGAGCACTCTTAACCGCTTCTGCTTTGTCACTGCCCAATCCAATCTGTGTTTGCTCAAATAAAATCTTAAAACTTTTCAACATGCCCCAGTTTATCTTTCAACAGTACAATGGAGAATTCTTTAGTCTTAAAAAGGAAGGAAACTCTGACATGTGCTACCACATGGCTGGACACTGAAGGCATTGAACTAAGTGAAATAAGCCAGTCGCAAAAGGACAAATGTTTGATTTGACTTACATGAGATACCCAGAGTAGCCAAACTCAGAGAGACAGAAAGGAGGTGGGAATGGGGAGTTGGGGTTTAATGGGTACAGAGTTTCAATTTTATGAGATGGGCAGAGTTTTGTGGATAGATGGTGGTGATGGTAGCTCACCAATGTGAATGTCCCTAAGGCCACCGAACTGCACACTTAAACATGGCTCATGTGGAGAATTTTATGTTATGTGTGTTTCACCGCAATTTGAAAAAAGAAATTTTTGATACTGTTGTCCAAGTACTTCTGTGAATGAAAGAACATATTCTTACATCATACAAGGCAGAAGAACTGCCCATGATTGTGATACATTTAATAGAATAAAGGCCATGGTATGGATGAATAACAAAAGAAAAGGAAATCAGTTGACAAATATCCTACTGGGATCACGTAATTTTTGTTAGCTTCTTTTTAAAAACAATTTTTTTTAATGTTTATTCATTTTTGAGAGACAAAGAGAGACAGAGCATGAGCGGGGAAGGGGCGGAGAGAGGGAGACACAGAATCTGAAATAGGTTCCAGGCTCTGAGCTGTCAGCACAGAGCCCAACGCGGGACTCGAACTCACGGACTATGAGATCATGACCTAAGCTGAAGTCGGATGCTCAACCAACTGAGCCACCCAGGTGCCCCAATTTTTGTTAGCTTCTTGAAGGTGAAACGTGTCATTACGTTGCTACGTAGATTATGCTGCACAAATTGGTAGCAAGGTGGGAATGCAAAAGAGCAAATCCAACGATAATAAGATTCAGCATATGCCAAAGTTTGATAGCAATGTGGCCTCCAAATCTCAAATTGAAGGACTCCAGATCTGGGAGTTCCTTCTCTAAGGGCTTTCAAAGTAAACTTGCCATAGTGAGAAATTCCTCAAACAATTTGAGTATTATCACTCATGGGTCTCCATGAACCCTCTAGTGAAGCATGTAGCCAAGTGTAACCACTGGTATTCTCACCCCTAAGCTTGACAAGTGTCTACAGAGATTGGATACCGATGGAGATCCGGAACAGAGTCTAGATGTGGACGGTATTAAGTGGCAGAACACCTAGAACATAATGAGGTACAGCAATTTCAACCATTGCACGGCTCTGTTTGACTAAAGAAGGCAGAGTACCCAAAGATCAGTGAGGATATGATCCACAAAGAAGGAGAGATGCCATCTGAGCAATCTGTGGATTCAGGAGACTTTATGTGCTCGGATTAAGGAAGGCCTGAAGGGCTCATGGTCATTTCTGCCAGGCTGAAAGATCCTCGGTGTGGTCATTTTTGGCCCTATGTTCAACTCCCTCACACACACACACTCAATAAACCAGTAATTTTTTTTTAATGTTTATTTATTTTCGAGAGAGAGAGAGACAGAGTGGAAACGGGGGAGGGGCAGAGAGAGAGGGAGATGCAGAATCTGAAGCAGGCTCCAGGCTCCAAGCTGTCAGCACAGAACCTGACGTGGGAGCCCGATACGGGGCTTGAACCCATGAACCGTGAGATCATGACCTGAGCCGAAGTCGGATGCTTAAATGACTGAGTCCCCCAGGCGCTCCCCCAGTAATTTTTTTAAAAAGAGAGAAAGGAAAAAATAACGTTTGATTTCTGTTTCAGAAAACAGGAAAATAAGTTCACCTAAATTCAGTTAATTTTAAAGTCTTACATTAAAAATCTTTATTGTTGTTTTTTATTTGAAAATTAATACTAAAGGAGCACCTAGGTGGCTTAGTCAGTTAAGCGTCTGAGTTCGGCTCAAGTCATGATCTAAGGGTTCATGAGTTTGAGCCTCGCATCAGGCTCTCTGCTGCCAGTGCAGAACCTGCTTCGGATCCTCTGTCCCCCTCTTTCTCTGCCCCTTCCTCACACTCTCTCTCTCTCTCAAAAATAAATAAACATTTTGTTAAAAAGTAGAAGAAAAAGAAAATTAATACTCAAGCAATTCAAAAAATTAAAAACATATAAATTAGAAAGTACGATTAGCCATAATCTTTTTACCTTCCCAATATAACTGTCAACAATTTTATTTCTATTCTACACATTCTCCATGCATATGCCAATATTAAAATATATAATTAATGAGTTCACTTAAAATACATTTGCACATATGAATCTACCTTTTTACTAACTTTATTGCATTATATGGATGTAACATAGTTTGTTTAACCAGTGACCTATTGCTAGACATTTGTATTGTTTTCTTTTTTTTTTTTTTTTTTCTATTTCAGTCAACACTGCAGTGAATATCCTGGTACTTCTATCTTTGCCCACTTGTATGAGTACAAGAAAAACTGCTAGATTTAAGAACATTCTCTATTGGCATTTAATTCAATACTAATTATTAGTTTTAGAATTACATCTGCTAGACACCCACATATAAATAAGAGCAAAAGGAGTTTCACCGAGCCTTACGTCTGCCCATACTTTACAGAAATACCAACGAAGGCGGAAGTATAGCCTGTCTGCCGTGTTCCATTCAGCCACCATGTTGCAAGATGTTGGCGAGGCCATTCAGTTTGAAGTCAGCATTGGGAACTACGGCAACAAGTTTGACACAACTTGTAAGCCTTTGGCATCAACTACTCAATACAGCCGTGCCATATTTGATGGTAAGACTGCCTCTAACCATCCTCTTCTCATAAGTTTACGGTGGGTGCCACACAGGACAAGAAGCACCCAACGTATTCTCCCTTTGGCAGCCATTATCTTCAGCATATGCTTAGTGGAAAGAAAAGATTAAATGGGGAAGACAGGTGGCTAGAGTTCGAGCACCTTCAAGACAGGTCAAACCCAAGAAGTTGCAGGCCCTTTGCCAGGGTCTGAACCCCAGCCTCCTTGCCGTGTTCAGCTTTCACACTGGCTCTGTTTTGTAAAATCACAAGATGGTGACTTGCTGAACTCTGAGGTCCCCAGAGTTCCCACCTGGTGAGAGTCAGCTCCCACCCTGCCCAACTCCACCCTACCAAGCCCCAAACTGCTCTTAGATTGAGTAGTTGAAATGGATGGGACACTGGCTCAGGTCCTGGAAAATCAAGCTTCCAGTCTTCATTCTGTTACTCTCCAGCACTATGACCTTAGCCGCATCACTCAGTTCTTACCTTCAGTTTCATTATCTTCTCCAGAGTTCCTGTGAGGATTAAATAGCTGTGTTTGAACAAACATGGATGAGAAACAGTCTCTACTTTTAAGGAGTATACATTCTAGTGTATAAAATAACAAAGTGGAGTATGAGAATGTGCAAGTAAAGATATCAACAAATGGTTTAAGAGTATGTAGAAAGGAGAGAGACATTCTGATCAAATGTTCCAACAGTATTGCCATAATTTTTACCTAATTTTTGTGCAAGCAGTGTGAAAATATAAAATGTACTAGAAAAAAGTTGGCTGGTAATTGTTAATCCCTGTAAGGTTCTAAGTAATACCAAACCCCATGAATCCATGCTTTACAAAATAGAAAATCATTTTTTTTCTTGCCCCAATTCCAACAAAAATATTTAGAATAGCACTTTTCAGGTACAAACACATATAATCTAAACTCCCATCTCTATTTTCTGCTGCAGTGTTATGTAACCATCGGTGATCCTGAACCACTGCAAGATCCTAAAATTGTTGCGTTCGGCTTACTAGGGTATTTTAGAGAGATTTTCAGAACAGGTTGAATGAATAAAAAACTTTCTGTCTATCCCTTGGTGGCTTCATTGGATAAAATTTAAAAATAAGATCACCCCAAACCATTCCCCAAGCATATGGATGGATTAACCTGTAGCCCATTTTACACATCTCTTAATAGACATGTTGTTTAAGTGTCCAATGTTCACTGACCCTCAATGTTCTACACCAGGAAACTACTATTATTACTTGCCTTGGGCCCACACAAAGCCAGTTGTTACCCTGACTTCATACTGGGAGGACATTAGTCATCGCCTGGATGCGGTGAACACTCTCCTAACCATGGCAGAACGGCTGGTAAGTTTATCTTTTCTATATTTCCTTTCCACTGGACAGAGTGAATTATGTATTAGTTACAAGGTAGGCCCTGTAAGTGACATCAGAATATAGTGATAAGCAAGATAAGAGCTATTTCTTTAGTAACAGTTGACATCAGTGATCCAAGGCTGGCATGGAGGTTCAGAGATGTTGGGGACCTGCACTCCTTCCCTCTTGTTGCTCTGCCATCACTAAGGAGTTGTCATTGTCTGCATGGTTGAGGCTGCTCACCACTAAGCCTGCCCTCAAGCCTGAGGGAAGAGGAATGGGGAAGTAGATGGCACAGGCCTTTCCCTTGGAGGGAAAGACCCAGAAGTCACACACTTGATTTCTACTCATTTTCCATTGGCCAGAATCCAGTCATACAACTACATCTCACCCTAAGGGGACTGGGAAGTGCCGTCTTATGCTTGGGTTGGCATAGGCCAGATAAAAGTCCTCTTCCTGAGGAAGAGGGGGGTGGATATCGAAGTGGGAGGACAACCCACAGGTTCTGCCACAGTTAGGAGTGGTGTGGAGAATGGTTCATGCCAATAGAAATATGCAGCCCTTAGAGCTCTATTGTTGAGTAAAAATCTCCAGTGTGGGAAGAGGTGGGCTCAGAGGAACCAGAGCCTGACATTTTATGCTCGTTTTGTAAACTAGAGGGAACTTTCCTTGTTTGGAGGTTGGGAGTTCCCTCTGGCAGAAACTGCATAGATGTGGTATCTGTTATTTTCCATCTAGTTGATATTGATGAGGAGGGACACATGGTTGGGATATTTCTAAGTCAAAGATACTAAATTGGTGTGATTAGTGTTTTGATTTCCAGATTATATTAGTATTAATTTTTTCTAAGGTCTAACCTCTGTCAGGGTAAGACCAATACATGTGGGGGTCCTGGAATTTACCTGATCTAAGATTCCACAGCAAAATCTAAACATATTGTTTTATGGGGGCACCTGGGTGGCTCAGTTCGTTAAGCGACAGACTCTTTTTTGTTTTGTTTTGTTAATATAATTTATTGTCAAATTGGCTAACATACAGTGTGCAGAGTGTGCTCTTGGTTTTTGGGGTAGAGTCCTGTGGTTCATTGCTTACATACAATACCCAGTGCTCATCCCAACAAGGGCCCTCCTCAATGCCCATAACCCATTTTCCTCTCTCCCATATCCCCCACCCCATCAACCCTCAGATTGTTCTCTGTATTTAAGAGTCTCTTATGGATTGAAACAGCCAACTCTTGATTTTGGCTCAGGTCATGATCTCATAGTTCATGAGATTGAGCTCCATGTCTCTCTCTGCACTGACAGCACAGAGCCTGCTTGGGATTCTCTCTCCCCCCCCTTTCTGCCCCTTGCCCCCCCCCCCCATGTTCATTCCCTGTCTCTTTCTCTCTCAAAATAAATGAATAAACATTAAAAAATATATATTGTTTTATATTATAAAGATGATATTGAAGGAGAATTGTAGTTTAAGTTAAGCATAATTGTTCACCTGACATGCAGTCTGGTTATGGTATTAACTTCCAGTCCTCCGTCTCAAGGAAATTAGTAAAGAACTGGTCACCCCTCTATTCTGATTATGTTTTGGGTATTCTTCAGGCCTTTTCTTCCTTGTTCTTCTCCTCAGCATTGATCAGGCTATCCTTATTCCATGCTGATCTGGACAACATGGGGGCTTTCCATGATCAGGACTTTTGATGATCATGGTGGGCACTCTCTCAATCTGTGTCAGCAGATGCTCAAAGTGACACAATAGTATGTTCTGGGCTCATCTTGTACTGCTCTGCCCTAATTCTCAAATTGCCAATTTTCTGAAGAATTCTGTTTCCTCTTAGCGGGAATATCATATGAAAACCAAGATCTGGGTATTAGATGCTCACTACTATTTAGATGCCATTGCTTCTAGGCCTTCTCAGTGGACAGACTTAATGACGGGCACATGCACACACATATTCACATGTGATTTATTTCTAGATCTAACAATATATGAAAAGCAATGAATTTATAAGCCTAACTCCAAATCCATTCTAATGTCACAGGTTTGTTCTAGTCTTCCCTATTTCTATATTTATAACTCTTTTCTCCAACAGTGAGAAACGTCATTTGCTCATTTGTTCAATCCTAATATCCATAGATAAACCACTGCAACAAACAAATTTAGAGTTTGATATGTTCATGGTTCTTTTCTTCAAATCTTTTTAACGTTTATTCATTTTTTTGAGAGACAGAGAGAGTGAGTGGGGGTGCAGAGAGAGAGACACACACACAGAAATCTGAAGCAGGCACCAGGCTCTGAGCAGTCAACACAGAACCCTATGCGGGACTCGAACTGACCAACTATGAGATCATGACCTGAGCCGAAGTCAGCCGACTGAGCCACCCAGGAGCCCCAGTGGGTTAACCGACTGAGCCACCCAGGCGCCCCAATGGTTTTTTTCTTTAAATTGAGAGTATATCATCAAAATATTGTGTTCAAAAATTATTTGGATCAGTTTGGTGTAGTCATATAGTTCATTTGTTTCTGTTTTATATTCCATGGTAGGATTCCTTCTCCCATCTTTATTGGTTTTATTTTATTTACTTTTTAAATACATAAAATATTTACATGGTTTCAAAGGTCAAGGATATATGAAAGATTGCCCTGTTACTTATAGATGTCAGCGTTGATTGCCTTTTGAAGAAAAGTAAATAGTGCTGAGCTATGGTGAGCATTACTAAACGTAAAAAATTAAATGCATTGGTTTTTCTGTCAAGTCTTCTGTGTATTTTTTCTTGAAAAGGAACATTAAACCTTTACTAGGTTTAATGGCATGACGCACAATTAACCGATTATTTCGTCTCTTTCCAAACTCTCCAGCAATCAAACACAGAGGCTCTAAAATCAGGGATACAAGGTAAAATTCCTGCAAACCAGTTGGCCGAATTATGGTTGAAGCTGATCGACGAAGTTATAGAAGACACAAGGTACAGTGATCTTGTTCCTATCTCAGAATTCCCAGTCATGCTCTCCTCCCTGAAACTGTAAGGAGAGCCTCTAGGATTGTTCCCAGTGTTGGCCTGAAAAAATGAATTTGAATTAGTCAAGCTTCTCAAAAGGCCCTAGTCACTGGGAGGAGTCTCTGAATCACCACCAGGAAAAGTTCTTTCTGATTTGGTGCCAATTCTAAAGCAGCCTGGGGAAGCTGAGGGCCCTGAAGGAAACATCCCAGGGCAGCCTCAGGCAAGCGGTGGGGACAAGGAAGGAGGATGCTGGCCTGTGCTTGTGGGCCCCCCTCCTGGAGAAGGGTGAAGCCTGGCTCCCACAGAGAATGGGGTCTAGGGGTGGAGCATTGATTTTGCCATTCAGAATCACATTCCTAATGCACAAACACATTTTTAGAAGTAGCCTTTTTACTTGCTTTTTTTTACTGAATGCCTAAGAGACTGTATCTAAGGCTCCCTTCCCAAAGCCAGTAGATTTGACTTGAGCCGGAGAACCTTTTAGAACTGTGACTTAGAGAAACAGCTCAGAACTCTGGGCATTTGGAACTCAAAAGGGGAAGTGATTCATTCCAAACTCAGTTTAAATATTGGCTAATAGAGCAGTGGACAGGAAAATTCCAAAAGAAAAGCATATTGAAAACTTCTCACAAGCAGCAAGAAACAGGACCGCTTTTTTTTGTCCCCCTCGGGGCTAATGCCCTCAGTCTCCAGGTCTTCTTATGCCTTCTAGTGGTTTAGCTAGGTCATTGAAATGCAGCTGAAATCAGAGCACTGGTGGGTGGGCTCTCGCTTAAATTCAGAAAATTTAAATCAGGGTCCTAACAGGTCATCTCTCCCAGTCCCCTTTATTTTATGGATGAGAAAACGGAGGCCCAAGGGGGTGAACGATGCATCTAACGTCCAGGGTGGAGTTTATCCACACAACTTTTCCTGCTACATGCTACACCCAGTCAACTTCTATTTATTGAACGTCTCAAATGTGACTTTTGAGCTAGCTGCTTCCATATGCATTTTTGCCTCAGATCATTCCAGGGACTTAACCTTTCCAATGCATTGCCATAACTACTAATGTGACCAAACAGAAACATTTGGTAATGCCTTCAGGTAGAAAATTCTATGAATTTTAGGATTTGCTGAGCAAAACACAGAAAGACCTATTTACACAGTTTTTGAAGTACCCAATTGATGTGAACTGTGTTTTCAAAATCAAATGGAATCTTTTTAACTTCATGTATCAGGAAACTTGTGTTTAAAAGAAGTCGTGCTAGGATTTCCTCCATTTAAGAAGCTAGGGGAAATTCAAACCAATGGAAATTCTTAGTAGAGACAATGTGAGTAGAACTTCCTGGCATTGATGACAACCTCACCCTGTGGCCCCCACCAGCTGCCATAGTGAGAGGAAGACCCTGCAGAAGAAGGCTAATTCTGGCCCCAACTCAGCTGTTCTAGACTTCTCACTTTAATGGGAGCTTTGCCTACACAAGTGGTTCTTAATGTTTTGGGAGCTAATGGGCCCCTTTGAATATCTAATGAGACCATGACAATGAAGAAGGCAGTGTTTGATGACCTTATTCAGACCTTACTGTGCAGTAGGGAGTGTTCTAAATGCTCTCCATATATTAATTCATTTATTTCTCACAACAGCCCAATATTTTCATGCATTTGAAGATAGGGAAAGAAGAGATTAAGTAACTGCTCAAGGTCACATCATGGGACTAGTAAATGGTGGAGCCAGGATTTTTACCCAGATAGCTGCAAAGCATGTCGTCCTCATCATACATCACACTGGCTGACTTTTTAAATAAGTTCCAGGGATTTGCAGACCTCCTGAGCACCCCGCCCCCCCCCGCTCCACCCTAGGACTGCCTAGGGGTGCATGGTCCTTAAGAGCCCTTCTGCTAAATGCTCTGTAATCTGCCTTCCCCTCCTTCATTTTGTGGGTCTGCACAGTAGTTTTAAGAAGCAAAAGAAGGGAAGGCCTGTTCCTCCCAAAGGCTGCAGCTGTTGCCATCTTCTCTCCAGTGACTCCATGGGCCTTGAGTCAAACCCAAGAACTTGCTTTGGAATTTTAATCCCCCTGCATTCCTCGTGAGAGTAAGGAGGGTTTGTCTGACAGGTCTGCTCTGGCAATGCCACACACACTCAACTTCAGCTTAAACCTGGTCATGCTTATGAGTCAGGAAACTGGTGTGGCTTGCAAGATGGAAATCAAACATAAATGACTTTGACAATTCTGAGGCCTGAAAAGCTATTCTACAGATTATCTGTTTCTTTTCTTTTTTAGGTACACGTTGCCTCTCATGGAAGGAAAAGCTAATGTCACAATTCTTGACACTCAGATCCGAAAGTTGCGGTCCCGATCTCTCTCCCAGATACACGAGGCAGCTGTGAGGATGAGGTCTGAGGCCACAGAGGTGAAGTCCACGCTGGCGGAAATTGAGGACTGGCTTGATAAACTGCTGCAGCTGACTGAAGAGGTAGGACTTTTAAACTACACAAAGGTCACTTGATATGGAAGAGGGATTCTGTGGAGGGGCACCAAGGATAGAGAAGGTGGTAAGAGAATGTAGTACGTTATCTTGGATATTGAGCAAATCTGACAGAGGTGAGACCCAGAAGTGACTGGGCTGGGATAGTAATGGGTAATGGGGTGAATATCACTGAAGTGAGAACAGAAGAATTTTGAGTTGGTGGTTCTGGAAAGATCTTCAAAGTGGACAGATCAGAGAGTATGTCAAGTAGAGGGAGAAAGCAGCAAATCTATGTAGCACAGAGGATTGAAGTGCCACCTTTTCTTGGGACCGGGAAGACCTGGTTTTGAATCCTGGATCTACTGTATGTAACCTTGGGCAACCTCTCTAAGCCTCAGTTTCCCCATATATAAAATGGGATAATTGTAGTACTCACTTCATAGCATTGTATTTAGATGATGAGTATGAAGGGCTTAGCATGGTGTAGGGCACATCGTGGTGCTGGGTAAATATTGGCTGCCATTAACCTCTGTGTACTGGAAAAATGAGAGTATAAGACCCCTCCTATTGACCTTCAGAGATTTGGGTGGGCGGGGGTCATAATATATTTGTGGATAGAAATACATTTGAGGGGTGCCTGGGTGGCTCAGTCGGTTAAGCGTCCGACTTAAGCTCAGGTCACGATCTCACGGTCCGTGAGTTCGAGCCCCGTGTCGGGCTCTGGGCTGATGGCTCAAGGCCTGGAGCCTGCTTCCGATTCTGTGTCTCCCTCTCTCTCTCTGCCCCTCCCCCGTTCACGCTCTGTCTCTCTCTGTCTCAAAAATAAATAAACGTTAAAAAAAATTAAAAAAAAAAAAAGAAATACATTTGAAAAAACATGCGATTATAGGTAATTTTTATTTTCTACTTTTTATGCTTTGGTACTTTCCAAGTTTCCTATGGTGACAACTTATATCACCTTTATAATCAGAAAAAAAGGGGGATTTAAAAGACTAAATTAATATTTCAGATTTGGCAAATATTGGATTGAGGTGGAGATACTTGGTCAGTGTCCAGTGAAATATATGAAACCAATAACCCTTGACTACTGATGGCAAGAAAAGAGGGGGTATTTCCTAAACTACCTCTCAGAGCTGTGTAGGTCAGACTTTTGGCAGGTGAAGCCACCGCCCCCACCCTGCTTCACTCTATTCCCTTTGGACCAGCCACAGCCTGCCTCCCCGCCCTACAGACTCTGTGGTCCCAGAAGACGTGCGACTCAGGAATTCAGACAGAGCCCTAATCACAGAGTTTCTAAGGGGAGCCCCGAGGAGCCAGCCTGCAGGGTCTCCAGTCCCTCTGTGTTTAGACTAACTCCAGTTTTGCTTACTTTTCCATCCACCCATGTGACCAGCCACAGAACAGTATGCCTGACATTATCATCTGGATGATCCGGGGAGAGAAAAGACTGGCCTATGCACGCATTCCTGCACACCAGGTTTTATACTCCACCAGTGGTGAGAACGCATCTGGGAAATACTGTGGGAAAACCCAGACCATCTTGCTGAAGGTATGGCTTCAACACCGTGTCATGTGAAATACTTACATGCAAACCCCACATTCCCAAGAAGGGGCTGCTTTATTTTCTGACCGTTGAAGGACTACTAGGGCAATCACGATCAATTCCTACCCATTCTGGCATCTTCCCCTGGAGTGATAATTCCCAGAGAGTAGTCTGATGCCTGGCTTCACAGAAATATAAGTGGATTCTCATATCTGTTTGTACATTTAATCTGATGGAATAAGTTGTTTGGTTGAAGTACATGAAGAGAATCAGGCCTCAAATAGATATGTAATTGGAAAAGGGAGGAGCATTTTAATATCTTTTTCAGATAATTGTGGATACACATCTTTGATATAACACCAGACTCAAGTAGTAGCTTCTAAACGGCTATTTGCAGTATGGAATTTGAAACTGTATCAATGACCTTTTCATTCTCTGCCACATTGAAATCCATTGGTTTTTCTTGTACTTTGAATGGTTCTTTTATCCATCCCTGATTTTGTAACATTTAGCATTGATCATTTAGAAAATATTAGTTCATGAAATTATGCAGATTTTCCTAATGTTGACACATTTTATCTTGCAACATTGGAAAAAAATCACATTTATTAATATTACTCATCAGGAAAGTCTTTATGTATCAGGATGCTATGAAGTTCACCATGACAGCTACAAGTTTTAAAAAATTCTTACTTGTTTTTACTTGGAAGACTGACTTCTATCATTGGCTTTAGAATACAGTCAGTTATCGTCCTTGAAGTAACAGGTTCACTTGGTTTATGTTCAAAAAAACATCTGCCCCACACCTAAGTCTGAGTGGCCGTTTTTGTCTGTCAATCACTGTTTCAAGTAAAAAAGGTTTCCATTAAAAAATAAAAAGGGGTCATCTTGGTAGCTCAGTCATTTGGGCATCCAGCTTCGGCTCAGGTCATGATCTCATGGTGCATGGGTTCAAGCCCTGCATGGGGCTCTCAGCTCTCAGCACAGAGTCCACTTTGGATCTTCTGCCTCCCTCTCTCTTTGACCCTCCCCCTCTGCTCTCTCGCTGTCTTGCTCTCTCTCCCTCTCTGTTTCAAAAATAAATAAACATTTTTTAAAAAGGCTAATTCAGATGAGCGCTGGGTGTTGTATGGAAACCAATTTGACAATAAATTTCATATTAAAAAAATCAAATAAATTTCTTAAAATAATAAATAAATAATAAAAAAATAAAAGGGCTAATTCAGAGGTGCCTGGGTGGCCCAGTTAAGCGTCTGACTTCAGCTCAGGTCATGATCTCACGGTCTGTGAGTTCAAGCCTTGTGTTAGGCTCTGCACTGACAGCTCAGAGCCTGGAGCCTGCTTCAGATTCTGTGTCTCCCTCTCTCTCTGCCCCTCCCCTGCTCACGTTCTCTCTCTCTCTCTCTCTCTCTCTCAAAAATAAATTATTAAAAAAATTAAAAAGTAAATTTAAAAAGGCTAATTCAGTTCACATTTCAAACAACCACATAAGAGATTTTTCGCAAGCTATACAGTAATATGCAGCAGAAATAATTTGTGTATACTTTCCATTTCATCACACAAAATATTTTAAAAACGTACTCAAGGGGGCGCTTGGCTGGCTCAGTCAGTAGAGCATGTGACTCGATCTCAGGGTCATAAGTTCAAGCCCCAGTTTGGGCATGGAGCTTACTTAAAAAAAAAAAAAAAGTTAAAAGTGAAAGATATACTCAAGGATCGTGATTTGATAAGATTAGTAACTTTTACTGATTTATTTAAAACTGGCATTTCTTTTCTTTACTGAGAGTGATGAAGAAAACTATCACCACAGGTTCAGTTTGGTGTTACTGCCCCAATTCCTGCTGCAGTGCCCAGAGTCTTATCCACCACTGCTTTTGTGCCCTCAGTGCCCATGCCAGTACAGCGGAAAACGACAAGTAACACGTTAGTATTATTAGGAAAATAGTTTTACTCCGTGAACCTCCTGAGAAGGTCTCAAGGACACACAGGGGTCTAGGGATTACATTTTGACAACCACCGCTTTCGTTGTTATCACAATCTCTGCTGTAGGGTCATTTGGAAACATTTTAACTAAGCTGACATAAAAGTAGGCTGGGGAGAACAGGAGAACAGTGATTGGATGTTCAGTCGACTTGTTTGTGGCTTGAACTTAACGTCACCGCGTGTGCTACAGCCAGTGTTATTGTGCATCTCACAGTATCCGCGGGAAAACAACCACGGACCCAAGGTGCCTGTGCAGCTGCGGGTGAACATCTGGCTGGGCCTGAGTGCTGTTGAGAAGAAGTTCAACAGCTTCGCAGAAGGAACATTCACCGTCTTTGCTGAAATGGTACATTTCATGACATGACTATCTTTTCTTTCCGTGGGGGGGTCCTTTTACATGTCCTCCTTAGAGAAAACGCTCACAGATCAAAAACAGCCAGAGCCATCAGCACTACCTAGAATCCCATCTGAGGGACCTTCCTCTGGGGGAATAGGGAAAGATTGGCCACACTGGGACGGACCCACCAGAGTGATTCATACACAGACAACCCAGGAATGAGGACACTGGGCAGGTGCAGACCTTGAGAGGTGTGCTTGGGGGGTGGGGGTCTTTGCACCACGGAAGACTCATTCCTCACTTAGGGAAACCTCTCTAAGTGATGGTAAAACCGGGTATCCTGTTGACCATGCTGACTGCCAGGGCCACCCGGGAAATTCCGATTCTGTAACTGAGTTAGGGATGAGCACCAGCAGTGATTCCAGGGTGGGTGGATATGAGACCTCAGTGGACCACTTTGAGAAACAGTGAAATACATGGGAAACACACAGAGCCCTTACAGAGCAGGCTCGGAAGTGCCACTGGAGATCAATAGAGGGTGTGCTGCAAGCCACACGGAAGGCCCGGAATGTCTGATACTTATGCACAGTCAACTGGACCACGTGGAGTCATGGCATCAGGGCACGTGCAGGAGACGCTTGCTCCAACATTCACGTAGGGTTTCTTGACATCGGCCTGTCTCCAGCTCTGAGGCTGGAGCTCAGCTGGGAGAAGCTAGCTAGCACTGAGCAAGGATCAACCAGTCCAGGGCTCCGTTTCACCCTTTCTAGATCTTTCAGACTAGATGGCTCAGACTCTAGTTTCAACTCACATTAAAGAGGTGATCCACACATCTTAGTTGCGTGACGAGTTTCCTTAGATTCTCACAACCTATGAGTACCAGTAGGGGCATGTTAACGACAATAATGGACATTTCAACTGGTTCTTGCCCTCCTGTGCTAAAACCACACCTCTGTTCTCTGCAGAATCCACCATCACCCTGCATCCCCTACCAGATTTCTGGAGGTCTCTGAGGTGCTTCACATGTGTTAACAGTCTTGCCAAATTCCTTGCCTGGATTTTATTCTAGCCATGCTGGCCTCCAAGCAGAAGTAGTGGGAACACCTTGCTCCTCTATTCTGTGTCCTTGTCGCTTAGAAACCGGAGAAGCCATGCGCATGCCCCCAAGTCTCACAGCCCCTTGTAACAATAGCTTCTTCAGCTACTTCCTGAAGCTTATCTCCTTTCAAGGCTCAGAGCCCATATCTGAGACAGGTACTACTGTGGTTGCATGAACCCAATTTCCCCATCAAGCCTCTATTCAGACTTGTTCCTTCCTTCTTCAACCTCAGTCAAACTTCCCTGTCACTTGCAAATCATCTTTGCAGTGGGCTCATCAGCAGAAAAATGGAAATTTCAGCTTGCACCCCAACAGGGACACTCACCACTGGCAAATCATAACCTTTTTGATGGTTGACAGAGTGAAGAGCAGACCTTTGTAGATTTATAAGTTCCAACTTAGAAAGAAATGCCCTGTAAACCAAAGTCTGTCATTGCCACTGAACCTGGGCTTCCAGAAAGATCTTGATCTTCATCCCCACTATATTCCAGAGGGGATGAAGGCACAGAACTTTTAGGCTCCATAAAGGCTGGGCCCTTAAAGGACCTTCATATGTCAGACAGGTTCTTTGTAGACTGCCTAGGAAATGTACCATCAATTATAATGTTGATTCTGTGGGGAAATGGGCCCTAAGTTCTAGACAGTAGACTGTTTACAAGTAAACCCTTAGAAGCCTGCACATTCATAAATTGATGACTTTTATGGGTATTTTAAAAATTAGGTTGACTAAAGAGACTCTTAAATACAGAGAACAATCTGAAGGTTGATGGGAGGTGGGGGGAGAAGGGAAATTGGGTGATGGGCATTGAGGAGGGCACCTGTTGGGATGAGCACTGGCTGTTGTATGTAAGCCAATTTGACAATAAATTATATTTAAAAAAATTTTTTTAATTAAAATAAAAATTAGGTTCAGAGAACCATTTGGAGCCATTCAGTTTAATAATGGAAACAACTAGTGTGATATACCACTGTTCACAATCATTTGCACATTTGAACAATTCTATGAGAATTGGTAGTATTATCCCCAATTAACAGATGGGAACACTGAGTCTTAGAAAGATGAGTGATTTTCCCAAAATTACATAATCAGTAGCAGCTCGAGTTAGGTCCCTACCTTCTAGGTATAAAGTTTTTTTCACTTTCTATCATTGTTTAGCTTAAATGGGCTTAAACATTTAGAGGCGGGCTTTATTTCTTGCTCTCTGATGGTGTTTCTCTAATTTGTTTTTAACAGTATGAAAATCAGGCTCTTATGTTTGGAAAATGGGGCACTTCTGGATTAGTCGGTCGTCATAAATTTTCGGATGTCACAGGAAAAATAAAACTCAAGAGGGAATTCTTTTTACCTCCAAAAGGCTGGGAATGGGAAGGAGACTGGATAGTTGATCCTGAAAGAAGGTAAGTTTTTCCACTCTCTGAGAAAAAAGGGATGACAATGAAGCCTTTCCCTAGAAAGTGCTAAATGAATCTTCTCCATCATCATTCTTGGAAATATTTATGTAACACTCACTGAACACAAGTCCATAGAAACTTGAAATATGTCATTGGTGCCCCATAATAAAACAAGGAAATACAAAAAGCACCTAGTGCTAACATTTGTTGAGAACTTATTATGTGTGAATGTGTCAAGCAGTGTACTAAGCACCAGTGTGCTAATCACTTTGTTGAATCTGAACTACAGCTCTACAAGGTAGGTAGTGTCAGAAATTATGAAGGGTCTGAGATTTTTAACAAGCAAACAAGGTCACCTGCTATACTTCCATGGATGCTGGAAGGAGATTCAGGACTCCTGGGTCAGAGACAAAGGACTTCACGGCCAGCCCCAATAGCTGTACCAGAATTAACATTTGCTCTAGTCACTCTGTGGGAATAGGGAGTCAGTTCCCACAGAGTGACAAGGAGATGGTCAGATGGTACTTAAACATGAAGTGGTTTGTGTAACAGGAGAGGAAACTGAGCTTAGGGAACCAGAATCAATTGGTTAGCAAGCCCGCTGGCCCTTTGCTCCAGAGAGAGAGAGAGAGACACTCTCTCTGTCTTCCAAGATTATTCCTCATATAAACATCCTTAACTGTGCAGAAACACAAGAACTCATAGAGAATTATCTCCCAACAAATAATAGCATTATCTCCACTTCACAAGTGAGGAAACTGAGAACTACAGAAATTAAATAACTTACCCAAACACACATGGGTTGTGAGTGGTACCAGTCCAGCCTGGGCACCAAAACCAGCACTCAACTATTTTGCTGGAATGTCTGTAAGAAACAGTAGAGACTATGCTTTAAATGGGTGAATTGTATCTCAAAAGCTCGTTGTTAAAATGAAAGAAACAGTAGAGGGGAGGCAAGCATGCGTCCCCGGGAATTTGGGTTTCTGCAAGTTGCCAACACCCTTGGAACCAGAGCTTCCCTTCCCCACCTCATCACAGCATACTTGACTTTGGAGGAAACGAGCTTGTGAAGCTGGATCTTAAGGCCTCAAGCTGGAGTTCTTCCTCTCTGTCCACATTTGTTTCCTGTGATCACAGGCATTGGGGAAGGAAGCCAATGAGCATGCTGGGTCTGGTCTGGTCTGTCAAGACCGGATGATTCCACATGATTGCTTTTAACCCACAACAGCTTGCTTTGGATGGGGTTGGGGTTGCTGGTGAGGAGAAGCGAAATGGGATCTGATTTGGACAGAAGGAAGAAAGGTTAGTGAGGACAGGGAAAGGCAGAGGCATTGTGTTTGGAAAAGTAGAAGGGTCAAAGCATGTCAGGGGTTGACGGGACCTCAGAGGCGGCAGCCAGGTCTTCTGTTCTCCTTCTCGGGGGCCCAGAGAAATGACGGGATGAGCTCAATTTATACAAAGAGTTGGGACTACTTACTTTCTGATTTCTTTCCAGTGCTTGATTCTAGGGGAGGATGCAGCAGGGAAAAGATGTAGGGCCATGGTGAAAGAAAAAGAAACCTCACTTGAGTGGGCACCTGGCAGAACACTCCAGTCAAAGTTGGAGCCTCCATACTTTCCATTATGGGTTGTCAAAATAGTTCCAACTCCAAGAGGAAAATTGGCCTGGCAGAGAGTCAGTATGGATTTCTTAAGTACCTAAATGGAGTCTGGAGTCTTAAATGACCTGGTTTGGCTGTCGACCTAGGAACCATCCAGAAAATGTAAACTCCTCCCTTCAGTTTGTGTTACGTAGACCATGCAAGCCATGAGTAAAAATTTCCACACTTGGCCTCATGAGACTGTCTCCCCTCAATTTTTTAAAATAGGGGGAATGAGGGTGGACAACATCCTATTCTTTTGAACTGTTAGCCAGGAGTTTTGCTGGGAAAAAAAAAAAAAAAAAAAAAAAGCTGAACGGTCCTGAACTGAAACAAAAATATGGAGCATAAGATCTCTATAAGGAGCTGCCCACAGGACTGTTTTCCCAGTCCCCACCCTAATTACTGAGAAGGAGCAGGCCTGCTAACTGGAGGAGTGCTCTATAATTTAGGTCTCCTTGTTCCCGCAGACCCCTTCTTCAAAGGAATGTCAGAAGCTATTAGGAAGAGGAGTTTGGAGTGGAGAACCCAAGGGGTAGAGTGAGGAGGGAACCGGTGTAGATGTTTCCCGACCATTGGGCCGAGCTGGGGTGGTTGGCTTCCATTGCTCCTTTGGTAACCCGAGCCTCACCCGCAGCTTGTTGACTGAGGCGGACGCAGGTCACACGGAGTTCACGGATGAAGTGTACCAGAATGAGAGTCGCTACCCCGGGGGGGAGTGGAAGGCAGCCGAGGACACCTACACCGATGCGGTGAGCGGGCTGCTCCCCAGAGAGAGCCTCAACCCTAGCTCTTTGGAACCACGACCCGTGAACCCGCCGACCATGAGGCGCGCGGCCTCCCCCTCTCTTCTGCTCTGTCTCCTGTTCTGAACAGCCTTACCTTAACTTTAAGCCACACAAGTGCACCTATAAATTACTTTCTCTGGAGAAGTCACTGGGCCTGTTTAGATGTTGGTACAAGGTAAAATTTGAGTTGTGCAATAAATAAATATTTATCATTTAACTCGTTTAAAAAGCACAACAAATAGAATGTGTATGTCTCTAAAATATTCAAACAGCATAAAAGGAAATGAAAAGTAATTCTCCCAGATTTATATTCCACCCCCACCCCACCCCGTGGTAACTACTGAAAACATGTTTCTGTTCTTGCTCAACTATATAACTTTTTCCTTCCTCTCTCTCTCTCTCTCTCTCTCTCACACACACACACACCTAAATAGAATTGTGTTGTGTGCACAGTTCAACAACTTGTATTTTCCATATGCCAGTGTATTGTGGACATCTTTTGATATCAGTACATATAGAACTATGAACTTTTTAAAAAAATGCCTGCAGAGTGTTTTATTCTATGCACCCTCTCTAATTTATTTAAATGATCCTCTCCTTGTAGACATTTTTTTTCTAGTGTTAGGTTTTTTTAAGCAATGCAGCAGTAAATGTTTTTATATGTACATTTTTATTCACTTGTGAAAAATTTTTTTTTTAATTTTTTTTTAACGTTTATTTATTTTTGAGACAGAGAGAGACAGAGCATGAACGGGGGAGGGTCAGAGAGAGAGAGGGAGACACAGAATCTGAAACAGGCTCCAGGCTCTGAGCAGTCAGCACAGAGCCCGACGCGGGGCTTGAACTCACGGACTGCGAGATGGTGACCTGAGCCGAAGTCGGACGCCCAACCGACCGAGCCACCCAGGCGCCCCCACTTGTGAAAATTTATCTCCAGGAAAAATCCCTGGATTGGTTTGGTCAGATTTCAGTACATATGCAATTTTGATAAGTATTGCCAAACAGCTTTCAAATAGGTTGTATAAGTTTGCATGTCCAGCAACAGCTTCTTAGAGGGCTGTTTTCCTAAACACTCACTACCCCACTGCCACAGCCTTGTCACTGCATGATCAGTGGTACCCTGATGTCATCTCCATTTTCTCACTCTTAATTTAAAGTGAGGCTGGGTAATTTTCCATGTGTTTATGGACCACCTTTACTTCTGTTCTTAGGAACTTTTTTTTTCATAACTGTCGGTTTTAATGCAGTCAGTACTTAAGTGAGTATTTAACCTAAACCTTGCTTAATCTTACATGATTAGCATCTAGAACCTCCAGTGACATTACCTTGTACTTGAAAACATGTTTTTTTCCACACTTTTTCCATCTCTGATGGTTTCTTTCCTACTAGCTCCTCATAAAGACAGTTGTACCATTTCATAATTTTAAGTTGAACACAGGAAATTGCTGATATTTGACCATTTTTGATGGTCAAAGCAATTCCCATGGTTCAACCCAACATACCCCCTAACAGTGGAAATGGAAGGTATTCTAAAAAAACTAATTTCGTGTAGCAGCTGTGCATAGAGATTAAAGATTCTTCTGAGTGTAGCTTCTAAGTTAGCACGTGAATACCATTGTTAAATGTGAGGTACCATCTCCCTTTTGCTTCTTATTGGACCCTATGACTTGCTTGTCTTCATTTTTTCGTTTTTGTTTTAAAGAACGGTGATAAAGCAGCATCGCCCAGCGAGCTGACATGCCCTCCAGGTTGGGAATGGGAAGATGACGCATGGGTATATGACATAAATCGTGCAGTGGATGAGAAAGGTAACATTTTAGATCTATTACATGCCTGGCTGTCTGCCGCAAGGCCCTGCTTAACCAGAGTAAAGTGTCCTTGGCAGGGAGGAGTCTTACTTCTGTTGGTTTGTGACAATCAGGTCTTGGATATTAGCTGTGACTCTTCAGATGCAAAATCTGAAGGACAAGCAAGTGGTTGGACAGGTGTGGGTGGGGGGCAAGAGTGAAAAATACAAGATCACAGGGGGCCAGGTGGCTGCACGTTGAGATGCTGGGGATCCAGGGTGAGAATTCGGGAGGGAAGTGGAATTTGGACTTTCTCTTTTCTAATCACACCCATAGCTTCCCTGGGAACATCACACTCAGGACCCCGTAGCTCAGGAAGAAGGACTATAAAATGCCTTAAAAGTCAACCTATTCAGCAATAATGCAGATTGTTGTTGTGGTTTTTTTTTTTTTTTTTTAAGTAAGGTTGACATCCAATAATGTAGATTATTGACATAGATTCTGTTAATGGTGTTTATCCTTTTCAATGAATAGTAATGTAAAGTTAAATGACTATAATATTTGGAAATATCAAAAGAGAAAATCTGATTTTTTTCCCTTATGAAAGAAAAAAACAACCATAATACAGAAGGGTTCAACTAGATAATAAATTTCTTACTGATCTTGATGCACATGCCAAGCCTTATAATAACAGCTAGCACTGAGCACAAACATAGTCCTAGTTATTTGCATGTGTTATTTTGATGAACTCTGTTTTAAAAAGGTATTCTTTATCGTTATTGCTGGGGAAATTAGGCCATAGGCAGGTTTACTAACCAGCAAGGAACTTTTTTAGTGAACATCCAGTGGTGGTGATGCTGGGATTTAAACCCTGGCTGTGCAGCTACACAGACGACACCCTTCAGCACTGTCCCCATCTGCCTCTTGCACTGTGCTTTATTCGTAGATGCACTAAATTACCATGAGTGATTGGAGGGAGAAAGGGGAAGGAGAACCTCGTGGGTGCAAAGGAAGCAGTTTGAAGAGGGATCCAAGGGGACAGAGCTGTATTCAGTTTGGCTGAACTGCAGCAAAGTGGAAGGGGCAGTGGCATTCCTTGTCACCACAGAGAATGTTGATGGGGGAGCAGAGAGATTGACTGGATGTTTTCTGGAAGTTTATGTAGCAATCTGGCAAATGCATCTCTTTGGGATAACCGTTTGCAAACTCTGTTCCAGGCTGGGAGTATGGAATTACCATTCCTCCTGATAATAAGCCCAAATCCTGGGTTGCAGCAGAGAAAATGTATCATACTCATAGACGGCGAAGGCTGGTCCGAAAACGCAAGAAAGATTTAACACAAAGCACTTCAAGTACTGCAAGGGTAAGAGTTACCATGGAGGAAGCTACGTCCGGGGAGTCGGGGCGGGGGGGCCCACACAGAATTCCAGTGACTCTGCTTTTTCTACAGAAACCATTTGCCAATCAAGGGCCTAATGCCTGCTCAAAGAGGTTTGCAAAATATTCCCCCCACCCCAACCAGCAACAACACATTACCTGCGAGCTTGTTAGAAACGCCTCACTCCAGACCTACTGATTTAAGAATCAGGGGTGCGGCCCAGCAGTCTGTGCTTCAACATGTCTTTCAGGTGACCCAGAAGTAGACTGAATAATGAGAACCACTCTAGAGGTAGCAATAGAAATTATTTTGGTGGCATAAGGAAGTAGTGGCAATAGTTCAGCCCTTGGAATAAGATACACAGGGACTCAAATCCTGGCTTTACTTCCTTTCTCATCTGCAAAATGGGTATAATACCATGCTTTTAATTAGGGTAGTATAAGGCTTACGTGGAATAATAGTAAGTGAAATGGAATAATACTGCTTATAATAATAAGTGGAATGTGTTATGTGCCTTCTCTAATGCTAGGTACTGAATACGCATTATCTGTAATCCCCGAGATATACGTTTATCCTCATTTTTTAGATAATGCTCACAGAGGTTAAATGGACTCTAGGCCACCTGTCTAAAATGACTGAGCCAGCCATGTTTGAACGCAGGCAAGGCTGTTCCACAAAGTGCCTGACTCATAGTAAATGCAATGAAGTTACTTTTTATTAGATAGGGAGCTCCTTGGACACAAAGATGGAAGCCGTCCACTTTGTATCCTTCTTGCCAGCTCAGAAACTAGTTCCTAACGACTAGTACCTCCAACTAGTAGTTGGAGTAGTTCCTCCAACTAGTAATGGAGGAGAATGAATAAACTGATAAACGAATACCTCTTATTCAACTACCCGTATTCTGATGGGGTGAGAAGTTCCTAGAGGCACTTGTCTCCCTCCTGCCTGCCACAGGAGAGCACCAAGAGGGGGTGGGAAGAAGACTAGAAACTTGGCCCAGTCCTACCAAAAAGTATTGTTGAGACTTTGATCCTGTTCCCTAACCTCCTCACTCTTGGCTACCTGAAATATTTCAGTGCCACTGTGAATACCACTAGAGCAGCGATTACAAGATTGTGCTTGACCTGCAATTACGTTTATTCAAAATTGAAAAACGAATCTCTACAATGGCTATAGCCTCCATAGAGCTCTTATTTCTGAGATCCTAAATATGATTCAGTATTATTTTGCATTTATTAAATCTAGTAATACTTTTAAGGTATTTACAGAAAATGTCCACCAGTAAAGGTCAGCCACACGAAGGCACGGACCCTGTCTTGTCTTGTCCTTCACTGCCTCGTTGGCGCTTAACACAATCTCTGTCACACAGTAGACACGCAGATTTGTTGAACTGCATATGACACTGAACACTGAGGGCATTTATGTATAAACCGTTTTGAAGATAAAAAGTACTATACTCATAAGTTATTAGTTATTACGGAAGTAATATATCTGATCTATCACTTAGTTATGCCGGCTATTGGCTCAGATGAGACATTTAAATCCTAGGGACCGTGGTGTCACTTTTTCCTATAGAAAGTGGAGATAATAATGTTTTATAAACCGTATCACAATTGCAATGTCTTATGAGCTAATGAAAATGACAATATAGAAAGCAAGTTAAGAAAGAATCCATTTTCCTTAACCCTCCCCAAATCTGAATAAGGTGCCTCTCCTGCAATGTCTCATTCCATTGCAATTGCTTGGTTATCTCTCAGTGTTCCCACAGTCCATCAGCTCTGCAAGGACAGACAGCGTGTCTACTTCTTTCTTTGTTGTATCACTGGCTCGTAGCATAGTGCTCGGAAGAGAGTAGATTTTCAGTGCGTATTTGCTGATTGACCACATAATCTGCCTTATCAATTAAGGGATATTATTATTGTTATTATTATGATTAGCATTAGCATTCAAAGTCTTACTTCTGTTCTAGGCCATGGAAGAATATGAAGACCGGGAGGGCTGGGAATATGCTTCTTTAATTGGCTGGAAATTTCACTGGAAACAGCGTAGTTCGGATACCTTTCGCCGTAGACGCTGGAGAAGAAAAATGGCTCCTTCAGAAACACATGGTGCAGCTGCCATCTTTAAACTTGAAGGTGCCCTCGTAAGTAGTAAATACTCAAAGCTCAAAAATTTTGGTGTAGAGAAAATAGATGAGTGTTGGATACACCTGGGACTCCATGGAGATCCCTCCAGTACTGCAGGACTGCAGATAATTTGGAAGAAAGCTGCACGTCCTAGATGCTCAGTAACTCTTGTTAAATGAATAGACCATTAATATAGGAAAGATTCTAAGAAGTTCTACTGCAGACACACCTGTTTAATGTTGTTTCATCGGGCATTTTCCAAATACATCTGTTCCAAAACCCTGGTCGCAGGTGACATCTGTTAACATTCCCGGGCACAGGTTCCTTGGATTATACCTTGGAAACTACAAATGTTCAACAAATCCAGAGTGTTAATATACAGATGTAAGGGGGAGGAAAACAGAAGGATGGCTCACGGAATTAGAGAATAATTTATATGGACTCACAGTAATGAAGGGAGGGAGGGAAAAAGCAGAACGGTGGAAGGAAGGAATAAGAAAATGGCAGTGGTCCATCTAAAACAACATGGTGGTCGGGAGCCATTCCCAAACACAGCCTGTTTTTATATTTTTGCACAGTGACCCTGCTTTGTGCTTCCACTGCTTATTCTTGTCTTCCTCCCACCTTTTTAATCCCCTTATTTATCCTTTATGCCTTTCCTTTTTAAAATTTTCAGCATCTGGGTTTGGTAAGGCTGACCTTGAGGCAGAAAGACTGGCTTCAACTTCATGCTCTGTTGCTTTCCAGCTAAGTGACCTTGGGCAAGTCACTTGCTGTGCTGGGCTTCAGTCATCTTTAAAAATGGAGTGATCGGATGAAAAGAGTCTATTTTGAAAGCCACCATTCCAGACTTTTGTAATTCTTGCCTCTTTGTTTGTCTTGAGGCACCATTCATGGACTTTTCTGCCTCTTTAGGGTGCAGACACTACTGAGGAAGGAGATGAAAAGAGCACAGAAAAGCAGAAGTACAGTGCCACCACCGTGTTTGGGGCAAACACTCCCATTGTTTCTTGTAACTTTGACAGTAAGTTTTAAACATGAATTTGTGCCTTCCACTGCTATGACTTATCTCTAGAAAACTCTTTGCATCACCAAACATGATTAAAATGTCTTCATGCAAGTGTGACTTCCATTGCCATCCCCTGATGAGAGGATTTTTTAAAATATAGTTTTAAAAATTGTACTTGGGGTGGAGGGTTGTCAGATCATTGACTTTGACAGAGTCTGTACTGATTCTATCTGTTAAGCTCCCCCAAAAGATTATTTTAATTAAAAAAAGAGGTTCAAAAAGTTAAGTAAAGGTTGGTTCCGATGATAATCTTTAGGCATTCTGGGATGAGGCAGACCTGCTGTGTAATAATAATAATAATAATAATAATAGCAAATGCTTATCTAGGGCTTAGCATGTGCCAGGCACTGTGCATATATTAATTCATTTAATCCTTGTAACATCCCGAGGAGGTAAGTGTTATTATTGTCCTCATTGTAGACATGCAGAAGGATTAAATAAATTGCCCCAAATCTTACAGCTTGGAAACACTATAGACAAGATAGTCTGACTCCCAGATCTGTGCATCGAATCACAGTGCCCTACTCTCTCTCTCAGATCACGTGTGTGGGAGGTGGGAGGGTATACACATTAACACAATAAGGATAAAGAGTATAAAGATTTTGAGCTATCAAAGCAGCTTTTAGCAGATAACTGTCTCCTAGATCTGGGGCTGAAATAGTATAGAAAGCCCTATTTCTATAAGTCCTGGAAACCAAGTTTCATTTTAAAGGTCTGTGATGACAAGCAGTAGCCTAAATCCAGGTATTTTACAACAGGAGTAATGTTCTCCTGAGTGATAACACTTGCACTGAGCTTATTATAGTATTTTTTAAATGTGTATTTTTAAGAGAGAGAGAGACAGAGACAGAGTGCGAGCAGAGGAGGGGAAGAGAGAAAGAGAGAGCGAGAGAGAGAATCTGAAGCCGGTTCCAGGGTCTGACCTGTCTGCACAGAGCCCGACGTGAGGCTTGAACTCACAAACTGTGAGACCATGACCTGAGCCGAAGGCAGATGCTTAACCGACTGAGCCACCCGGGCGCCCCAAGCTTACTGTAGTATTTTTAAAGTTGGTTTTGTTTTATAGGAAACAGAACTACTTTGGGAGCACGTGTCATCAGCAGGCTATGTGTTCTTTACTGTGGAGAAGTACATCTGAAATATGTATTATGTCCAAATATTCCAGTGTTCTGTTTCTTGTAAGTAACTATCCTGTTCTTTTCAGGAGTCTACATTTACCATCTGCGCTGCTATATCTATCAAGCCAGAAACCTCATGGCTCTAGACAAGGATAGTTTTTCAGGTAAAGACACAAAAATCTCCATCATACATGTTGTTGCATAGCAGGCTAGCTTGTGGATGCTTTTAGTGATTTCTCAGAGAACAACTAAAGGGCTTTCCATATTGAGATCAGTTTGATTTGTGTGAAGTAAACTGCTCAGTCATTAAATAAATAATCACTGAGTATGTCGAGCACTCCTGCTGGGTGCTGGAGATACACAGAAGATATGTGGTCTTTTAATACTAATAATCATTAACTGATCAGGTAATAAAAAGCCCCAAGAAGAAAAGCAGTTTCTGCTCTCTGCTTATACACACAGCTATATACACATATACCCTGGGCTCTTGGGCTGATTGGGAAGTTAAGATCCTTTATATATTTTTTGTAGCTCTCTCAAGTTGACAGATCACAAGTTCACGCGTTTGCCTACAACAGCAAGCTTGAGGTCATTGGGAGTCCGTTTCGACCTCTCCGCAGCCTGTTCCCCCGATTCCCAGCAGCACCATAAAGCCGTGAGACCCGGCTGGTTTTGTGTCCTTTGGACTGGATCTAAGGGGAAGGCTGTAGGCAGGGCTGAGGAAAAGGTTGCTGGGAATTTTTGCTGTAGCTGGTGGGATCATGAATAGTTCAGGGGCCATCTGGGCTACTTGGGGCAGATTTCTCCTTCAGGACTTGAACGGAGCAGAGCTTCTATGGAAACAGCTCTTAAAGCAGTTGCCTGACACTCTGGCACGCTCACATCAGTTGTGAGGTGTGTTCCAAGCACTAACGTAACCAACATTTGTGAGTGGTTTCCTTTTCTGACAAATGAGAGGAGATTCAAAGCTATCTCTATACTACGGATCTCCAAATGGGGTTTGAAGACATTTTTGAATATTCACCACCAGAGGGCACTCAGTCATTGAAAGTTGAAGTTAGAATCTTCTCCAAATTCTTGACTGAAGTTGCCTAAAACTCAAGCACATTCTTTGCAGTTTGAGACATGAGATATATGATCGGAGCAGAAACAAAGAGCCCCATTCATGTGATACCGCAATGCTAAAAATGAAGCAGCGTTTTCGATGATACAACACTTTCAGGTTAGATATTAGGCTATTGCTCAAATAGATCAGCTCCCAGGCAATTGCAAAAGTTTTGGTGAAGGTATCGAGCATGGAGGAGAAACAGATTGCTTCTTTTTTTCCTTATCTTTTTTCAGCTTTGTTGAGGTATAAATTACAAAGTTGCACACTTAAAGTATACAAAGTGACGATTTGATATACAAATACGTGATGGAAGGGTTCCCACAATTGCCTTAACACATCTGTCACCTCACATAGTTACACTTGTGTGTGTGACAGAACACTTAAGTTCTCCTCGCCTAGCAAGTGTCAGTTACACAATACACTGTTGTCAACTGTAGTCCTCATGTTACACATTAGGTCCTCAGGCCTTCTCCGCTTTATAACTGAAATTTGTACCCTTCTACTAGCCTCTCCCCGTTTCACCCCCCTCCCCCCCACACATACCCCCCAGCCCCTGGCAAGCACGATTCCACTCACGGTTTCTATTAATCTGATTTTTGAAGGGGTGTGGGGGAACTTCTACATGTAAGTGATACCATGTAATATTTGTCTCTCTCGGTCTGGCTTATTTCACTTAGCATAATGCCCTCCCGGTTCCTCCATGTTGTTACAAATGACAGGATCTCGTTCTTTTTAAAGGCTGAATTATATATAGATAGTACACACATACACACCACATTTGCTTCATTCATTCATCCATCAGTGGACACATAGGTGGTTTCCATACCACAGCTATTGTGAATAACGCTGCGGTGAACATGAGAGTGCAGAGGTCTCTTTGAGATCATTATTGCATTTGCTTTGAATATATACGCAGAAGTGGGATTGCTGGATCATGTGATAACTCTATTTTTAATTTCTTGGGGAACTCCCATACTGCTTTACACAGTGGCTTCACCAGTCTGCATTTTCACCAACAGTGCACAAGGGTTCCCTTTTCTCCACATCTTCGCCAATGCTTGTTATCTCCTGTCTTTTTGATAATGAGACATCCTAACAGGATAGAGAGGTTACTTAATATCTCATTGTGGTTTTGATTTACATTTCCCTGATGACGAATGATGTCGAGCACCTTTTATTGTACCTGTTGGCCACCTATATGTCTTCTTCGGAGAAATGTCTATTCAGGTCCTTTGCCCATGTTTTAATTGGGTCATTTGGGCTGTTTGCTCTTTTGTATGAGTTCCTCGCAAATTTTGGATATTAACTCCTTATCATATATGTGGTTCACAAATGTTTTTTTCCCATTCCATGGGTTTTCATTCAGTTTATTGTTTCCTTTGCTGTGCAGAAGCTTTTTAGTTTGATATAGTTCCACTTATTATTTTTGCTTCCGTTGCCTTTGTTTTGGGTGTCAAAGCCAGAAAAAAAAAATCACTGCCAAGACTAATATCAGGGAGCTTACCCCTTATACATTCTTCTAGGAGTTTTATGGTTTCAGGTCCTATATTCAAGTATTTAGTCTACTTTGAGGTGACTTCTGTGTATGGTATAAGACAGGGCTCCAGCTTGATTCTTCTGCACGTGGCTATCCAGTTTTCCCGGCATCATTTATCAAAGAGACTATCCTTTCTTCATTGTGCATTCTTGGCACCTATATTGAAAATTAGTTGCTCTCATATGCATGCATTTATTTCTGAGTTCTCTGTTCTGTTGATTCCTGTGTCTGTTTCTATGCTACTACCATACCATTTTGATTACTATAGTTTTGTAATATAATTTGAAACCAGCAAGTGTGATGCCTCCAGCTCTGTTCTTTTTCATGATTGCTTCGGCAATCTATCTCCCAGGTGGTGGTGAGGGTCTGTGATCAGTGCACCTGGAGGAAGAACATGCAATTGAAATGAGTGGTCCTGAGGAGCTGGACTTTAACCACGGCCTCACTGTTACTCTCTTCTTCTGTTTTAGTTCTTATTTTTATTATTTTTATTTTTATTTATTTTTTTTTTTTGTTTTGAGAGAGAGAATGTGAGCAGGAGAGGGGCCAACGGGGAGGGAGAGAGAGAATCTTAAGCAGGTACGGAGCCCAGCACGGAGCCCGACACAAGGCTCAATCTCATGAATCATGAGATCATGACCTTAGCCACAATCAGAAGTCAGACGCTTAGCCAACTGAGCCACCAGGCGCCCCTCTCTTCTTCTGTTTTAGATCCGTATGCTCATGTCTCCTTCCTCCATCGAAGCAAAACCACTGAGATCATCCACTCAACTCTGAATCCCACATGGGACCAAACGATTATATTTGATGAAATTGAAATCTATGGGGAGCCCCAGACAGTCCTACAGAACCCACCCAAAGTTGTCATTGAACTTTTTGACAATGACCAAGTGGTAGGTAATTTAGAATTTCTAAGATGGCTTGGGGAATAATGGAAGTTTATAGGGATATTTGTTGGGGAATTTAAGGATTGTTTGTTTCTCTAGGGCAAAGATGAATTTTTAGGACGAAGCTTGTGCTCCCCTCTGGTAAAGCTAAACTCAGAAATGGATATCACACCCAAACTTCTCTGGCACCCCTTAATGAATGGAGACAAAGCCTGTGGGGATGTCCTTGTAACCGCAGAACTGATTCTGAGGCACAAGGTACTTACTGAGTTCTCACATATTCTTTCATAGCAACTGCTTAAAATACTTGTTAATAACCCACGACACCATTCCCTTGAACTAAAGAGAGGCACTGACATTTCCATGTTTGTTTTACAGGATGGCTCCAACCTTCCCATCCTTCCCTCACAAAGGGCACCAAATCTATACATGGTTCCCCAGGGGATCAGACCTGTGGTCCAGCTCACTGCCATTGAGGTATGCAGCTCCCTAAGTTTTATGGATCAAGTCAAATGACATAGCGACAGAACTGGAATCCTTCACCTGGGAAATGAAATCTTGTCACCTGTTCTCTTGCTGTGCCCAACTTCCTAAAGCATTTGTCCGAAAATCTGAAATATTCATGGACATAGAAGGCTTGTTGAAACAAGAAGAACAGGTCAATTCCGGCCTTACTGAGGGAATTTGGGGTTCTCATTTACTGGGATCCAGGAGATTTCTGAGCTTTCCGTGTCCACTGGAGAGCTGGGAGAGGGAAGGCAAAGAGCAGTGTGTGTGTGTGTGTGTGTGTGTGTGTGTGCGCGTGTGCACAGAGAGCAGGAGACTCAAGAGGGGACTCAAGGTGGAGAGAGGCATGGGAGTAACAGGAAATGCTGACATGCCAGACAATCAGGGCGGACACAGGCTGATGGAGCTAACAGGTAGCTTGATGGACAGTGTCTGGTCCGTTCTCAAGGTCTCTTCCTTGATGTTACCTTGAGATTTCCATTCTCAAGCTGTCTTGGTAAGAGTTTCCAGAGACCAAACAGATGGCTTTAAACAACAGCTATCATTTTTGAATGCTTACATGTCAGACGCTGTGTTAAGAAGTTTACACTTGATCCTCGGAATGACCCTGTGATAGATAATGCTGTCAGTCCTGTTTGCAGATGAGACATAGAGAGGTTACTAACTTGCCTGGGTTCACAGCCAGGATTTGATTCCTGCACTCTCCACTGCTCTGCTTTTTAGCAGCTCAGGCAGAGGAAAAGGGGCAAAACCACTTTCTCTGCATGACCTACAGGCTTTCCAGAATAAGAGTCTCAGAGATTTTAGGCAAATCTGCACAAGCCAACCTTAAAGAATTTCTGTTATTAAGGAAGAATGTTTCCTTTGAATATTATTTTTAATATACTGGGTTTTCTTTCTATCTCTTTATATTGTTTTCTTAGATTCTAGCTTGGGGCTTAAGAAATATGAAGAACTACCAGATGGCTTCTATCACATCCCCCAGCCTCATTGTGGAGTGTGGAGGGGAAAGGGTAGAATCAGTGGTGATCAAAAACCTTAAGAAGACACCCAACTTCCCAAGTTCTGTTCTCTTCATGAAAGTGGTACAGTATCAAGATTGTAATAGTCCATGTGTGTTGAGTACCTGAGTTTTATCTGAAATATGGATATATATATATATATATATATATAATCACACACACACACACAAAGTTTATATATTTCCAAACTCTGACAGCAAATAGAAAAACCCTGCCTTAGATTCAGCTTGCCAGTGACTTTTGTCCCTTAGACTCTCATACCATAGTGATGATTTCTTGAAGCTTTAGACATCCCCAGTGATACAGAAATATTTATGAGAATACGTATTTCTAGAATAAACTTTTCATCTGTTCAGCTACCAGGTTCAGGCTTTGGGTCAGTCCCCTGAGGGCAGAATACTAACCCTCAGTCCTGCCCTTGCAAGTGTGTATGGACTAGAAGCCTCCAGATAGGCACTGGCTGGCTGGGGAAGGGCAGGTGCGGAGCCCATTTGGGGCAGTGGGGCCATGCCCTAACAGCCCGTGACTGCACCCCTCCTCCAGGTGCTTCTGGAAGGCACCCACCTTGCTCCACGGGTGGTTCGGAATATGGGACAGTGTCAGATCCGGTTCACGGTCCTCCATCATAGGACCCCATAGGAGCAAGAAGAGGTCACCCAGTCCTCCCGCTTTTAAAGCAGTTAAATCCTTATCCTACTGTACTATATCAAAGAGATAAAATCAAGGCATTTCCTTGGCTCTGATGGAGTAGAAAGCCCAGGACCTTCACATTCCTTTTCTCTCCCTAGTCATTTGGTGTCGCTAGCACACCATTCTCAAACTCTAGGGTCCCGTGATTTAACCTGGGCTTTTACAGATGAAGAAACTGAGACCTAGAGAGGGGGACACCTTATCCAGGTCCTGCAAGTGAGTGTCAGGCCACACTTTCTGTGCGGCAGTGGGTATGTGGAGAGGCGACAGCAGCAGCCCTGGGTGCCGGCTGCCTTCATACTCCCTGCCTTTTGTCTTTGCTCTCACCCTGCAAGACAGGCATTTTTCACTCCTTAAACACCCACTATAGCGGAAACCCAGAAGATAAGTAATTTACACCAGGGACGTAGCTGGCAAGTAGGCGGCCAGAGTTTGGACTTAGGTTCCTCCGGCTGCAAAGCCGTCCTCCTCCCCCCTGCAGTGTGCAGATGGAGTGCTGCAAGCCCGAATCCAATCGGGAAGTGATCGCCCCAGGCCACTCCGCCCACCCTTGCCTGCTCCCCAGCCCCTCCCCCACCCCCCACGTTCTAGTCTGAATCTAGTCTCAGTCAGCAGGAGAAAAGCCACTCAGTCAACCCCAACTTCGATTCCTTTGCAAGGCCAGAGATGGAAATGTATCTGAACCACATACCAGGCAGACCCCAAGACCAGCCCATGATTCCCTAATCAGGCAATGTCATCGAGGCCACCAAATTCCACAAGGAAGAACAGGAGGAGTCGAGGAAAAATGAGCATTCCATTTGGACACCAAACTTCCAAGACTAAAAGATTCCCAAGCCACAGTTATTTCCCTTGGAGATTCAGTTTGATCTCAGTTTCTTTTAAATGCTGAGTCTGCATCCTGTGACTGGGCACTGAGACCCTATTCTAAGCAGTTCACATACATCAATTAAACAACCCTCCTATTACTGAGGAGATAACTGGGGCTTTGAAAAGTTGCCTGAGGCCAAGCGACTCCTAGTAGCAGAGCCAGGATTTGACCCCAGGCCGTCTGGCTCGCAGCTCCCATCCTGAAGCACTATGCTGTTTGCCTAGCACATATATTCCTGAACTACATACTGTGAGTCCCCGGGGCTATACCAATCAGGCAAAAAGTCTGGGTTGGTCCCTTTGGGAGAATTTACTGGGAAGTTCTGCTACAGAGAAGTGACGCCTACCTCTGTGAATCCCCAGTTCTTGCCCAAGGAAGAATTGTACATGCCTCCTCTGGTGATCAAGGTCATTGACCACAGGCAGTTTGGGCGGAAGCCTGTCGTTGGGCAGTGCACCATCGACCGCCTGGACCGCTTTCGCTGCGACCCTTATGCGGGAAAGGAGGATCTTGTGCCACAGCTAAAAGGTAAAATTCAGGTCTATAAATATCCCTTTGGGTTTTTCATGTGAGATCTGATTAAATCTTCACAGACCTCCTCAAGATAAAAAATATTCATGCAGATGAAGAACTCATTTGATTTCCAGTGGGCTATGTAACTTTCCCAAGGTGCTATAGTTAGTAGGTGGTAAAGTTAGATTTGAATTCCCACCTTGTTTGGGGGCGGGGGGCGGCATCCAGCGCCCAAACTGTTACCTTCTGAAGTAACCTATCCCTGGCTGAACATAAGCTGTCTCTTCGGGAGATGTTAAGTGCTTCATAATGTTTTCATGTAGTCAAGCAGAGAAGACAAACAAGGAAATGAGTAGTTGCAGTCAGTGTGATAAATGCTTTGAGCAAGAAATACAGCGGTCCCCTCCTGAGCAGTGAAGGGGGGTGGGGGAGGATTTTCATTTCTAATTGCTTTCTGTCTGTCATCCTCATGATCGCATCCCGTTATCGCGATGTCATTGGAAAGATACTATTTCATTGTTATCCGCGGAGGAAAAGCTGGGGACTTGTCTGCCGTAGGTCACATGATTCGTAGGTAAATGATAGTGGGGCATGGTGCTGACCTTAGGGCTCCAAATAAATAACAGCTAATGAGTAGCATTTTGCTATTGCCCATTCAATAATGACTTGTTTTTAGCTTACTGTGTGCCAGGGTCCGTGTTAGGGGCTGGGGAGTGGGTCAGCATAGTGAACAAAGTTCCAGGGCCCCTGGCTTCATGAGATTAGATGCCGTGGGGAACTATCACACATTCATTCAGCTGATCTTCGGTGCCTCAAGACTGAAACAGATGTCTTCTGTTTAAGCAGCTGTCCTGCTAACCAGTTCTAGTTAATCTTCCAGAAGGTTTGGTATTGATTTGACAGAGCATCTGAAACTCATCTGTTTCAGCATCCTATAGCCCTGATTCAGAGAAGAGGCTAAAATAAAATCCACAATCACACGTGGGCAAAAACAAACCTACATGAGTTTATCCAGAAATTTCCCATGCCAAGCATTTTGTGTTGAATTGATAGTACCTAAAATAGCAACATTTTTTATAGCAACAAGGATTACTATAACTGCAGCATTGTTTAATTTGGGGTTACTCAGTGGAGAGAAACCATTGTCCTAGCATTGCCCCTGCTGCTTTCATGAGACAAAGTTATTTGATCCAAATATGTGAATTCACAAATTCTGCAATCTTTCTCTGGCCTCCGAGTGTGGACTTGTTGGTGTCTATGGGGCGGGGGGGGGCGGGGGGGGAGGGTAGGATGGGGCTCAGGCAGAGGTCTCCTGGTTAGTGACTCTGTAATTAATGTGAAATATGGTCAAGGTTTCAGAGAACTCTTTGAAAAGGAAAATCCATAAGGAGTATGGGGTGGGCAAAGCATAATGTTCCCAAGACTAGAATCTGGTACTTTCTTAAAACCAAAAATAGAGTAAGAGTTGAGGAATGTAATTGGCTGGCCTAGTGTCAGAAGCATACAGAATAGCTTTCCTCCTGCCTTGAGGCTTTGTTTACGTGAGGCTGGTAAAGCAGAGAACTGCTAAGAAGGAGCTTGCATACAGTTGTGTTCCCGCACACCTACCCAACTGGCTGTCACGTCCTGTGTTGTAGCTGGCAGAAGTTTTGGGGGGAGCCTGTTTTGGAAATGTAGAGACTGCTGGTAGGGATGGGGGTGCTGCGTGGATATCGAATGAGCTAGCACAGCAAGTGGAGTATCGCAGATGTTCAGTAAATGTCACTCTCCCTGTCTCCCCAGTGTCCCCCTAATCCTTTCCCATTTCATTGAGCATTTACTCTGCCCTGGGCGCTGGCGTGTTAAGACACAAGCTCTGGGGTCAGACAGCCCTAGGTCATCTACTTCCACTTCCTACTGGCTGTTTAACCTGAAGCGAGTAACTTGGATTCTCTTAGCCTCGATTCGTTTTTTAATCTTTATAATGGGGATAATGGTGCATATTCTACAGGATTATTGAGGGATTAAATGAGATAAAGTACGTAAAAGGCTTAGTCCACTCCCTGGCACGTGGTATGTACCTAAAATGTGTCTTCCCTCCCCTGCTTGTGGTCCTACACGGGTGGGTTAAACAGAAAGTTCTTTTGGCTTTGCAGTTTGTTCTGTCTGGGTGCTGGCCTCCCATTGAATGTCTGACTGCCCAATGCCGTCTTCCATAAAGGGTAGACATACTCCTCACCCACACCCGTGCCCTAGGCTGAGTGGAAGCAAACCTGGTGAGCCCAGGGGCTACCCCTGAGCCCTTGCACTAATCCCAAAATCCGGAGCCACAAATACAGTTGATCCTTGAACAACGCAGGGGTTAGGAGCACTGACCTTCATGCAGTCAGAAATCCATGTACAACTTTGACTCCCCTAAAGCTTAACTACTAATAGCCTCCTGTTGACCAGAAGCCTTAAATACCAATAACATAAACAGTCCATTAACACATTTTTTGTATGTTGTATATTTTATACACTGGATTCTTACAATAAAATAAGCTAGAGAAAAGAAGACATTAGGAAAATCATAAGGGGTGCCTGGGTGGCTCAGTCGGTGAAGCTTCTGACTTCAGCTCAGGTCGTGATCTCGCGGTTTGTGAGTTCAAGCCCCGTGTCGAGCTCTGTGCTGACAGCTCAGAGCCTGGAACCTGCTTCACATTCTGTGTCTCCCTCTCTCTCTCTGCCCTTCCCCCGCTCATGTTCTGTCTCTCTCTCAAAAAATAAACATTAAAAATTTAAAAAAAATACAATCATAAGGAAAATAAAATATATTTACAGTACCATAGTGTATTGAAACAATTCCACACATAAGCGGACCTGCACAGTTCAAACCCGTGTTGTTCCGGGTCAGCCGTATTCTGGGAATTGCATAAAACCAGGGTGACGCCTCTTCCCTGTGCTCCCACCGTGGGAACCGGAGCTGAATGAGCCGCCTGCAGCTTCAGGCCTGAAATGTGCAACTGTTTGCCCTGCTTTGCTTTGCTGTGTCTTGGGAACAGATTCTAAGAAGGTGAAGCTCCTTCCGATGTGGATTTCCTTCTCCGCTCATGTCCTCTAAAGACATTGGTCTTTCTTGACACAATTGAACCGTTCTTTTTTGAGCACTTCCTGTGTACAGGTACTGGGCTAATTGTCCAAGACAAGAGAAAATGTCTAAACCTACATCACGTTTTGGGAAAAGTGATGAGTTACTGGGTCACCTTCTCCATTCGGGGATGGTCCTGTACACTCAGTGAGTGAGTCCTACCCATGAGTAAAGTCTACTTTCCACTGTGGCTGCTGAACTTGAACTTCAACTAGAATGTTCAGTACTGTTTTTTTCCTAAGTATCTTGGGTGAGAAATTGTTTGTCTTGCAGCCTCCCTTCTGTCTACCCCACCCTGCCGGGACGTCATTATTGAAATAGAAGACACCAAACCATTACTGGCTTCAAAGGTAGGTTTCAGAACTGATCATCGGATAATATCAGTTTTATTTTCCAGGTGCCTAGGCATTGGGCGAATTCAGGCATACCGCCATTCAATGCAATTAAAATAATAATAACCAAGCCAATTTATGGAGGTAGAATAAAGAATCTGAATCTCACACTCATCAGTAATTAAATGACGTTGTGTAGATTAATGTCCTCTACCCTGGGTCACCCGGGATACTTAAAATAATACCCGGGACCAGGCCCCACCCTCCAAGAGGAAGAGGGACCTAGTAAACATCAGTATGTTAAAAAATCTCTCCAAGCGCTTCTAATGTGCAGGCAGGTCTGAGAACCATTGGTGTGAACAGTCTGAATGATACCATTTGCTAGAAAGGGAAATTTCAGGAAGTGGTTTGTAGCACTGAACATTCCAAAGAAGGGGTGCATGCATGAAGTAGAAATGTCATGGATTTTTAATGACCCTATTTGCCCGTGTGTGGGTTATCTAAGATTTTTATATTCATTGTGGTTTTGAGGTGAAGAAATTGGTGGAAATGCTCACTCAGGACCCTATTTTAGAACCATCGCAGCCAATTCTACAAGAAGGAAAGGGAGGGTGGGGGGAAGAAAGGTCTCAGTCCAGAAAAAAGAAAACATCAAATATCTCCCTGTTTGTGTTGGCATTTAGGATGGACTTTCACAGCATGTTTTAATGTGCAAACTGGCCAAAAAATGCACATGATTGCACTTTAATATGTTATGTCCATAAACAGTGCCTTTTAAAAAATTCACTTCCTTCCCACTTCATTAAGCTCACTAACAACTGGACCATATGAAATGTGGTCTCCACAGCCAGCTCTGTGTCGCAGTGCATTTGATTCTGCTCCCTGGGAATCCTCCACAGTCATAAATGACAATATCAAATCTGCGAAACACCACATTTGCTCTGCAAACGACCTCACATATTCCCACCAAAACAGTGGTGGCCTAGGGAGAAATTAAGTACTGTATACTTAAGAACCTTGATTGATAATACGTTTTCACAACGGCCCAGGAAAAGGGCAGTTTTAGATCCTGTTCTGTAACCTGTCTCCAGTTTTCTTACTTTCCATGGCCAAACAATTCTTATTCGTGCCTGCTGTGTCCTCGGTAGCCCTACATATGGGGGATCAAGAAGAATCAAGGCCAATCTTTGCTGATATTGTCACTCATTTCGTAACAGTAGTTGACCGATGACTGGGCTACTGGAACAACACATTGTGAAAGGTTAGTTTACATCATAGAATCTGAGTTGCAGCGGAACAGGATTGGAGGCGGTAGCACTCGGAACTGCCATTGTTCAGCGCCCCCCCCCTCCCTCCCGATCTGAGGTTTCACTTTCCCCGCGGTCGACTGCTGTCCCAAAACACACGGTCCTCCTTCTGACGCAGTGTCAGAGGGGCAATAGTAGCCTGACACTGCGTCACAGCCCCTATGTCACGCACCTCACCCGTCTCATCACTTAGGCATATTATCATCTCGCATCATCAGAAGGGTGAGTTCAGTACAATAAGATATTTTGAAAGAGAGACCATAGCCGCAAAACTTATTACAGTATATTGTTATAATTGTTCTATTTAATTATTAGTTATTGTTGATCTCTCACTGTGCCTGATTTATACATTAAACTTTATCATAGGTATGTGTGTATAGGAAAAAGCATAATATATACAAGGTTCAATTCCACCCGCAGTTTCAGGCATCCACTAAAGGTCTTGGGACGTATGCCCCGCTGACAAGTGGGGACTACTATACTGTACATGACTTTAGCCAGCTTGTGCTGCTAACACCTAGCTGAGGCACACTGTGTTAGGAAAGGCCGGTTGGAATCTCCCCTCAAAAACTGACTCCACCCATACATTAGGGAAGACAGTACACATCTCGGCAAAGTCAAATGAATGAAGTTGAGCTTTGGAAGAGCAAATAATAACAACTTTGCTGATGTCCTATATTACATGTACATGATGTGCGTGCATTACATGTACATGTGATATATGTGTAATGTATGTCCGTTACCACTAATCTGGGTAAATTGAGAGAGTAAGTCAAAACTAACTGCTGTTGATGTGAGCTGGAGGCTAGGGCTTTGGGTGACTGTCCTGTGCTTACAGAAACTCACACCGTTACCCTGTGAGATCTCTGGGAGTTCCTTTTTATTTATTTTTTTAATTTTAATGTTTATTTTTGAGAGAGACAGAGTGTGAGCAGGGGAGGGGCAGAGAGAGAGGGAGACACAGAATCTGAAGCAGGCTCCAGGCTCAAGCTGTCAGCACAGAGCCCGACATGGGCCTTGTAACTCACAAACCACGAGATCATGACCTGAGCCAAAGTCAGATTCTTAAGCGACTGAGCCATCCAGGTGCCCCGGATCTCTGGGAGTTCTTAAATGGGCTCAGCATTACCACAAGAAAGGTGGTGCCTGGGGCAAATTGGTAAGTGCTAGCCAGATGACATGGGCATTCCTACATGGCCATTTCAACAATTACCTTCCAATTCCAGTGTTTAAGCAGTATGTCAACAGCACTCAGCAAAATGGCTTCTCCAACGACAGTGCATGTATGTATGATGAGAAAATGCATGAAGCTGCTTGGGACCACGGGGACCTTGGTCTGAAGACTTGAATTCTCCTTTCAGATTCCTTCTAATACTAGATTTTGGAGTGAAAGGTGATCTTTAAGCAAATGTGATTGTTTGAAGCTCGGGGAGACTCTTGCCATGCAGATACCATAAAGCAAGCTTCTTGAGATGCTCCCATCCCTTTTCCGCATGAACTCCTGAGTAAATGGGCGTGAATAAATTCTCCCATATTAATCCTAACTTTTAAAACCAGACACTTGTTTTGAGTCACGCTTTTTAAACCATAAACTATTCTCTTCTTGGAAATGATTTCAGATAGCTAAAAATAGATGTGAATAAACAGACTTTAAAAATCTTTTTTAAAAATTCAGGAACCATTCAGAATGTGAATGTACTTTTGGCATAAAGTCCCTCTCTCCAAAATCTCAATCTGGCTGCGATTTAACCTTTAATCCTGCTTTGGTATGAATCTAATATAACAAACTGTTACATCTGTCTATCTCTCTGCCTCTCTTGGCAATGCTGTGTACTGAATAAACGCCAATCAGAAAACACCAAGGGGCGCTTAACAGAGGAAGCCCTGTGGCCGCCTCATACAACAGCTGCAGGAAGGGCCTATAATGAGGAGCTGCTGTCTCCTCACATGAGAAATGAAGTTAGGATTTCAGAAAGGGGGTCTAGATAGCAAGCAGTTCCTCAGACTGCCCCTGAAGGTGAACTTGGGTGACAACCAGCAGGCACGGAAAGAAAAGTCAAGCCCAGCATCCGAGCTCACCATTCCCTCATCTCTTGGATGCACCCTGAGATCAGGGGTGGATTCTCCATGCAGAAGCTCAGATGGAAGCATTTGACCGTGAGAAACTTGACATCTTCGAACAGTGTTGATGGACGCATCTGTATTTGGTGCTGTAACAGAGGCATGGGGAAAAAGCAAGGAAAGGCAGCTACATGATGATGTTGCAGCCATGCTAGACATGATTTTCCCCCAACAGGAGTTTTTGAAGGGATAAGAATAAGGCCAATTTGGGGAATACTTTAGGAGCTAGGTGAAATGAAAGGTTGGGGGCAGACTGATGAGTGGCCACACTTCCATGCACCCCCATCCCTCCCGTCTTGTGACCGCTGTGCTGGCAGACAATGAGATTATCTAACCCTTGAGAACATGGGATGTGGGTGGCTACCTCCAACCCTTCCATTTTAATACTATTTGTAACTCATGTGCACGTTTTCAGAGAAGAAACCAGGAAGGTGTGTTTAATTATGAGATCATCTTGAATACTTTAAATAATCCATCAAAATGTTGATCATCTAAAGCATGCATGAAAATTAATTTCTCCTTCTTCTTTCTCTTTAAACCTGATGCTCATGGGGTCTCCATATCTGTGTGACCTGACACGGTTTGCCCTCTTCCTGTGCATATATGTGATAAACAGCTGACAGAAAAGGTAACTATTGTACATGCTTTGCTAGATTTAAGATTCATTTTAGATTTTCTGCCTATAGCTGATACGTAAAGAAACTTTTTAAAATCCAGGCTTAGTTTACTGACTATAAAGGGGAAATAATTCTGTATTGTGTGTGTGTGTGTGTGTGTGTGTGTGTGTTTGCATGTCTATGGTACACAGAAAGGAAATAGCTTTTCTTGAGTGTTCCTTCCCTGCCCCCTACCCAGACTAAGAGTCTATGTTACAGGTGACACTGTTCCCCCCCCCCCCCCCAGCAAGATCACTCTTTCCCAGGTATATTAAAATAAGCAATGGGTGGGTCTGATGAGGCTCTATTCTTGTTAAAAATTTGAGTGGAACTTATAGCAGCCTTTAATAAACTATAGGCTTCTGCAGTTTTAAATTGTTGTACAAGTGACTCTGATATGCTATCCCCTCTGCCCAACCAAGAGCTACCCGTCTAAACCAGAGGTTCTGAACACTGACCGCACAATGGGATCGCCTGTGGAATTTAAGGAAACATTCCTGAATGCCCAGGACTCCCCCAGGCTGATTGAATTAGAAACCCCAAGGACAGGTTGGGAGCCACTTGTCTAAATGACCCATAATGCCTCCTTACTGTGTTTTACATTTTATCATTTTTAAAGCTCTTTCTCCTAATGATCTTTTTTGATTTCCAAAACAACTCTCTGAAGTAGATGGAAACAGGTAGTGCTCTTACCCACTCGGTGGATGAAGAAATTGATGCTCAGAGATGTTGGATAACTTGCCCAAGCCGATGTGGCTTATAATGTGAGAGTACAGCTTATAACGTAAAGGATGGGACTGGAATTAGAACCAGTTTTTCCACCTCTCAGCTTAGCTTTGTTTTATGATGCATTGCTGGCTATAAGGACTAAAGAAATGAAATAGTGGAAAACTTAAGGGAAGTTTTATCTAATTAATTTGTATATATAAATATCAAGTCAACAGGCTAAAAAAGTAAAATCAGACTAATGAATATATTGTGTCTATAGTAAGAAATCATCTAGGGGCACCTGGGTAGCTCAGCAGGTTGAGCATCTGACTCTTGATTTCAGCTGGGTCATTCATGATCCCAGGGTTGTGGGATCTAGCCCCATGTGGGGCTCTGCACTGAGCATGAAGCCTGCCTGAGATTCCCTCTCTCCCTATCCTTCTGCCCCTCTCCACCACTCATGCTTTTTCTCTCTCTCTAAAACTAAAATAAATAAAATATTTTTTTAAAAAAGAATCTATTATAGATCTGGGCATTAGATCCCACCAAGGATGGTCATTTCACCTGTAGCTTCTGGGTAGAAGAATCGTGAATGCTGAATCTGAATCTACATGTAAACAAAAATCCTATCATCTCCCCTGTTTCAGGTTCAGAAGTACCTATTTCTCTTACCTGTTACATATGGGTTTTCCTGCACTGATTGGAAATCCACGTCAATACTACATAAAGGTTTTTCCATTTTGATGTCTTTCATTAGGAGGAAGAAATCGTTGACTGGTGGAGCAAATTTTATGCTTCCACAGGGGAACATGAAAAATGTGGACAATATGTTCAGAAGGGCTATTCCAAACTCAAGGTACCTGGGCCTGTGCTGCTGTGGGTGAGGGAATGGCATCCATTGCAACTGACCATGGGCAGAGCTAAGTAGAAGACAAAAGGGGGTGATGGGGAGGGGCCCGGGGCACCTCTGGCTTCCTAGAGAGTCTTCTTGCAATAGGCTTTGGCTTTGCCAAGATTCCAGGAGCTTGAAGACAGCTGTTGATTTATGGTTATGTGACTGCCACTTTGGGGCTGAGGGCATCTGACAGAGGGTTGGGAATGGGTTGGCACCACACTAATTAGGCCAACAATTATCCAGTTCAACCCAAGGAACCCTAAAAGTCATGCTCTTACAGAACAGTGTGAAATGTCAACATGCCTGTCCTCCAAACAGGCATCCATTTCACCAGCTGAAAAGTTGATTCTGTTACATGGGTATAACATACCATCACAACCATGGACACATGTGTCCAGGAGGAAGGTGAACTGTTGAGCTAGGCAGATCTGGCTATCTGTGATCTCCTGGTTTAATGTTTTGAGTTTCCAATTCTTCATTCCATGTTTCAGGCTATAATTAATGTGCTTAAGTAGAAGCAAATGCTAAAGTTTTCAGAACATTGCATGGGAGGAAAAAAAATTTTAAATGAGAAATATCTAGCCATTAAAATGATTTTCCCTATCAAAGTAGAAAACCTCCACATATTTTCACCTTATTATCATAACATCTCAGTGCAGCTCAAGAAACACCAGCATGTAAAGAACCACTAATTTGGAAAAATGATCAAACTGCTCAGGTAGATCAGTCCCCGAACCACCCTCCCTTCCTCCCTCCTTTCCTCCCTCATTCTCATTCTTGTTCCTCCTCTTCTCCTGTTTCTGTTATGGAGGTATAATTTACGTACAATAAAGGAATCCATTCAATGGGTTGTGATAGTTGTATGCGTCTACGTGTAAACCGCCCCCCAAAACAAGGCAGAGAACATTTCCATCATCACAGAGAGCTCCTGTGCACCTCTTCCAGCCAATTATCCACCATTGCCCACCACTCTTGGAGACAGCTGATCTGGTTTATCACCATAGACTTTTGCCTGTTTTTACACTCCATATAAATAGGCTTATACCAGATGTATTTTGTGTGCGTCTGGCTTTTTTAGCCCAACACAGTTGTTTTGAGATCCATCACGCTATCCTGTGTATCGGTACTCTGTCCCTTCTTATTGCTGAGTGGCAGTTCATTGTACAGATATACTGCGATTTGTGTATCCATTCTCCTGAGGATGAAGCTGCTTCAGACCTTCTCGTATCATGTGGACGTGTTTTCATTTTTCTTAATAAACACTTAGGAATGCAGCCTCTGCATCATAGAGTCACTGGGTATTTAACTCAATAAGAAACTGCCAGATGTTTGCCCCAAGTGGTTGTGCCCTTCTACATTCCTGCCAGCGATGTGAGGGTTCCCGTCGCTGCATCCACACCCTCACGCCCACTTGGTATTGCCAGTCTTTTTGGTTTAGACCCCACCTGCATTTTAATGAGAAATTAAGAAGCTGTTGATGGTTTTCAGGTATATGATTGTGAACTGGAGGATGTAACAGAATTCGGCGGCCTGACCGACTTTTCGGATACTTTCAAGCTGTATCGAGGCAAATCCGATGAAAATGAAGATCCTTCTGTGGTAGGAGAGTTTAAGGTGAGCAACGTGTGTTTCTGTTCTGTTTCAAATCCACCTTTAATTTCTTTAGAGACCTAGGATAATGGACAGCCAGCCTCTGGGGCAGGGACATGTCCTCTGACATCTGAAGGATGCTACAAGGTGATGACAAGAAAACGGGCCATGGGGTGGGGGCCAGAAGCCTCAAAGCCGTTCTCAGTACATTTCTGTCATCCTGCCTGTGCCATCCAAACTTGAGTCCTGCAGATTCAGCGTCGTCAAGACCTCATTTCTCCTCCCTGCCCCCACTACCTCCTCCCCGCCTTCCAGCAGGACCACCAGGCAACTTCCTGACCTTTCTGCCCTACTCCAGTCCATTCCCCACGCAGCCCAACATGATCATGTTTCTTGACTCCTAAAAGATGTCGGGTTTCCACGATGGCTCAGGTCCCAACTCCTTCCTAAGGCAGAGCTGGCCTTCCCCGAGCTCCTCTGCTCCCTCGCCCTGGTGCGCTGCTGCTCAAGGACCTCTCCCAGGCCCCAGACACACCTCGTCTGCTCACAACTGGGAGCCTCGGGACAGGCTCTTCTGCCTTCCCTCTCTGTGGTCTGACAAACTCCTACTCATCCTTTTCAAGGTCAGCTCAAGTGTCACATTCTTTGTGAAGTGTTCCCGGGTTGCTTCTGGCAGAGTGACTCACTCCCGCTCTGGGCTCCCACAGGTCTGCTTCCTGCCACCATTAAAGCGCCTTTCACACTGGGAGTATCGGCTTTCGTGACCGCCCCTCCCTCCGACCACAGCCCGCAAATCCCAGGCACCTGTGCTGCTACTTCCCAACCCTTTCCAACAGCAGACATTGCTAATCGATCAGAACACTATACCCTACCTACCCTACCCATGTTCTCGGCATCCTTCTCACTGTGGCTTCCCAGCAAGCAATCAAAGAAGGCCTAAGAATCAAACCTATCTAGTATCCCTGTGCCAGACTGGGTTCCTTGAGTTCATTTTGGGGTCCCTGATGCCCGACACATAGTAGTAAGTGCTTATTACTTCACACTGCTTTGCTGGATGAGTGTAGCTGGAACTAAGACCCACATGTTTGGAATCCAACTTGAGTGCTTTCTCTTGTACTTAATTAAGCTCATTTCAGGATATGATGTATGGCCTGTCAAGCTGGCCTGATGGCTCACTCGTTCAAAAAACATTTATGGTGCCCCATAGACATGCCCGGCCCTGTGTTAGGTCTTGGAGACAGAGTGATAAACAAGACCCAGTCCCCACCCTCAGGAAGCTCCCAGTCTCATGAAGAATGTAGACAATAAGTAAACAAGCACAATGCAGAGGTCAGTGCTGCAGCAGGGGTGAGCGCAGAAGACACATCCAACCCAGAGGCAATCAGGGAGGTTTCCTGGAAGAAGAGACACTTTTTAGTTGAGACCTGAGGGATGAACAGGAGTTTGCCTGGGGGGTGGGAGGGGGCTTACAGGGGTGACACCAGAAAAGGGAAATCACCCTTAGTACTTTACTCGGTTTAAAAAATAATCACTTTTGGGGCGCCTGGGTGGCTCAGTCAGTTAAGTGTCCGACTTTGGCTCAGGTCATGATCTCACAGTTCGTGAGTTCGAACCCTGTGTCGGGCTCTGTGCTGACAGCTCAGAGCCTGGAGCCTGCTTCGGATTCTGTCTCCTCTCTCTGCCCCTCCCCGACTCGTGCTCGCTCTCTCTCTCTCTCTATCTCAAAAATAAACGTTAAAAAAATTGTTTTAAATAAAAATAAAAAATAAATTAAAAATAATCACTTTGATTCCTATCTTCAAAATATGTGCAGGGTTTTACTCCTCACCACCTCCTTTGCCACCATACCGGTCCAGCTCTTGCCTCGATTTGTGCCTGGTCTTCCTGTTTCTGCCCTGCCCTTTCTTCTCTGTAATCAGTTAAATACTTATTTTATCATCATTTTACCTTCCCTACTGGAAATGTGTATAGTGTAATAGACATTGTTCCCTTCACGAAAGGCAGCCCCTGTGGCTGCTCCAGAATGCGTGGCAGAGGAAGGCAGGAGTCCTCCGCCCAGGTCACCAGGGGCCTTGTGAGGATATCTGTGTGTCTCTCTCTTAGGGCTCCTTTAGAATCTACTCCCTGTCGGATGACCCCAGTGTGCCGGCCCCTCCCAGGCAGTTTCGGGAATTACCTGACAGCGTCCCACAGGAATGCACGGTTAGGATTTACATTGTTCGAGGCTTAGAGCTCCAGCCCCAAGACAACAATGGCCTGGTAAGAGTTTGGGTGTGGGGCCTTCTTCTGTAGCAAGATAATTACAGTCATCAGCCACAATAATTGTCATGTTCTTTCTTTTGGGGCGTCTGTTATCTCACTAGGGGAAAGATACTCTATCCAAGCAATGTATTCAGGAGGACTGTCCCAATGGGGATTTATCCGAAAGCTTGAAGGGGCTTTGGTTCCTCTGGTTCATGCTTCTCATTTTACAAATGTGACCTCGAGGAGATTTGCGCGGTGCCTCCTCCCTGCCGCCACCCCTTCACCCCTCACCACTTCTCCGAAGGCGGCTGGCGGTCTGCTGCACCAAGGGCCGTGTTACTCAGACCTCAACTGAGGCGCGGACGCCACCTTTTCGTCAGTGTGGGAGCGGGTGTGGAGGCTACCTGAGTCTGCCCTGGAAACTGCCTTGAACTTGCACCTGACGGTGACACGGCATGCCATCTGTTTTGTCCCCACAGTGTGACCCTTATATAAAAATAACACTGGGCAAAAAAGTAATTGAAGATCGAGACCACTACATCCCCAACACCCTCAACCCGGTTTTCGGCAGGTAACGAACATTTCTAAACGTTTCTCTGTCCTTCGTTTCTCCACGGCTTTTGAGTTAAGGATGTGACATGTGCCCAGCTCTGTTCTAGGCCCCGGGACTGTCAGCAGAGCAGGCAATAAACACGTAAGGTCACAAATGCAAGTGAAAAGCGCCATGAAGAAAATAAAGCCAAGTCATAAGATGGGCTTCTCTTAGATCTGCTCTGAGCCTGGGAGGTCAAGGGGGCCAGGGCCCCGGGAAGGGGGAGGGGACAAGACCCAGAAGTCCAATACGTTTGTGGGTTGCAGACCAGAAGGATGGGCAGTGACTCACCTGTAGCCACGTGTTGGTTCTCACTCCCCGAATCCAGTTTGTGCTTGTTCTCTGGGACATTCTAATCCCACCATTTTGGTCCAGTGAATGTATTAATGTGCCTGTTACCAAAACTGAGGAGGGGGCACAAAATGATGGGGTCCAAATGCCCCTCTTCTGTTCCTGAAGACTCTTAAAAAAGCATTAGTTTCTCCAGCGTTACCGCATCAGACTTGTTTCTGGGCTGCTACACCCATCTATCTCTTCAAGGAGATGAGGTCCTTCTCAAGGGGAGGGCACATCCAAGTCACCTCTAAATAGCACCCAGATTTTTCAGCTACTGGCTGCATCCACATTTAATAAAAGCTAATAACTGCTGAACTTTTCCTGGGTGCATGCACCCTCTGGAGCCATTTATATGAAACATCTCAACTTCACAACTCTGGGGTGCTATTGTTCATCCCCATTTGACAACAGAAGAAACTGAGGCACAGGGAGGAAGAGTCTAATGTGCCCAGCTGGCAAGAGGTGGAGTCAGGATTCGAACCCAGGCCATCTGACCGTAGCATCTGTGTGGTGTCCACGTGAGGCTCTCTGTGGCTGCCACCATCTCATTCCATGGTCAGCCTATCAGCAGGGCAGGGCAGAGGTCAGCAGCCCCACATTACAGGGGAGGGGCATGTTGCCAGAGCTCTGTCGACAGAGCTAGTACATGACAGAGCCAAGATTTAGGTAGGAATTCCTGACCAAGCCCCAGGCTTTTTTCCAACACCCTTGGTAATGCTTCATATTCATGGCAAAGCCACCACCTGTAGAATAAATGGTCTTTGTACAAAACGTTTGTGAAAACAGTGTTATTTTCCCAGAACCTTGCCAAACGGGAGAATACTTTGTTCTTGTTTGATGTGTGGCCTATATTTTAATTTCTGGCTTTAATATGTTGCCCATCCTCTTCTTTTCTACTCGTTTGTTGGTTCGCATCCTTACGCACTCTCTCGTGTGTGCGCCCATATGTGTGCACACACACCCGTCTTCATCACAGTCTCTCAGGTTCGCACGCACTGTTCTCCCTCACACACACTCACACCTTGTGACACACGCACACAGGACCGCACTCTCACTCGGCTCCTGAGCACACGCGTGCACACACCTGTGCACGCACGTGCACACACACACACACACACGCTGCCGCACACCCCAAAGCTGCCTGCCGGGGCCAGGGAATGGAAATAATCCTCTGGCACGGCAATATGATCATTTTCCTTTTCTTCCGCTGATCCAGCCCTGAGGTCTAGACAGGAAAAGGCACGCAGGGCAGGAAGGAGGGCTCCATGTGAGGGAGACAGGGAAGCAGGGGAAAGCCAGCTTTCACGGGAGAAAGGCGGCCCTGTCTGAATCGCGCGTCTCTGAGGAGCCAAGCACAGCTTAATTAAGTGGCAGGAAAAGTCTTGCTTGGAGCCCCCCCGCCCCCCACCCCCCACCCCGGGAGGAAGCGACGCTGTCAGGCTGTGCTCAGTCAATCTGTGCCCGGTGTGTGTGTGTGTGTGTGTGGAGCCCCCTCTCAAAGGAGATGCCGCCTCTGCAGGCCTGTGGATGGCTCTTAGTCCCTAGGCTGATTCTTAGGGGGTGACTTTCTTCTCAGCGGAGACCCTCAGGGGTTCTGGGACAGGAATTCAGAAAGGGGCAACCTTTCCTGTGTGCTCAGCCATTGTTCAGTATATTCCCGTCACATCATAGCAACATCCAGGTCATGTTCAACAGAATGTGTGTCTTCTATTAATTGGTGTTCCAAGAAAAAAAGTATTCCTTCCTCAAACCAAGACACCTGGGTGAAAACAGATAATAACTGCAGGACTTCTCAAAGCCTTTAGTTTGACCAGAGGAACTCCAAAACAAGTGGTTTTCTTTTCTTCCTTTCTTTCTTTTTTTTAATATCACAGCTACTGGGTTTTCAGCAATGCAGTCATGCCAAGTGCTTTCTAAACATTTCTTTGCCTGACCCTTATAACAACATGGGATGGTAGGTATTCCTGTCGCTGTTTTACAGATGAGAAAACTGAGCACAGAGGGGTAAAGTAACTGGCCTAGGGTCCCACAGCTAGTAAGCAGCAGGGTTAGGATTCAGACATATGTATTTAAACCCGAGCTCTCCCCCTGAGCAAGCATGTAACATTGCATTATTCTTACTTCTAACACGTACTGCTTCTCAAGTGCTCCTACCCACTGCCACCCACCTGGCTGTCCCAGTCACCATGTCCTCCTCCAGCAGCCACAGTCACCGCCTGGGGACTCTCTGCAGAAAGCCTTGATTTGGGGGTGGGGGGTTAATTTATTTATTTATTTTGAGAGTGAGAGAGCGTGCGTATGTGAGCACGCGTGGGAGAGAGGCAGAGAGAGACAGGAAGAGAATCCCAAGCAGGCTCCATACTGTCAGTACAGAGCCTGACACGGGGCTTGATCCCATGAACTGTGAGATCATGATCTGAGCCAGACTCAACAGTAGGTTGCTTAACAGACTGAGCCACCCAGGTGCCCCAGAGCCCTGGGGGTTTTTTTTTGTTTGTTTTTATTTGTTTGTTTGTTTTGTTTTTGAGAGGTCTGGATAGAATCATGGAGATTCTAACATTGCATTTGCTTATTTAGAATGTATGAGCTCAGCTGCTACTTACCTCAAGAAAAAGATCTGAAAATTTCTGTCTACGATTACGACACTTTTACCCGTGACGAAAAGGTGGGAGAAACAATTATCGATCTGGAAAATCGATTCCTTTCCCGGTTTGGGTCCCACTGCGGCATACCTGAACAATACTGCGTGTAAGTTGTCCTGGCCATAAAAGTAGACAATTTGTCCCATCTAACATCAATACCTGGGGAAGCCTTGGGTCCCTACTTCTGTGCCTGACTTCACTGAACCACTCTGACTCAGATATATACTGTTTTTAATAACTGGACTATCTTCGGGAGAATAGGGCCACAGCATTGCCCAAGTCCAGGGCAATGCCCACCCCACTCCCCGATCAGTTTTGTGATGTCCCTCTTTCCCTAAGTGTTTTCTATGGTATCTAATGAGATACAGCTTGTGTTTTCTGGTTTATGAGCTTGCCTATTACGATTACAGTGATTGCAGTCAAACCCCTCATTTTGATGGAGGAGGAAAACTGAGGGGGGAAAAAAGGATTAACTGGCCGGGGCCAAACTAATTGTGGATTTTAGGTCTCTGAAATAGATTTCTAAGCAAAAGCCAAAGGGTAGAGCCCATTCCCTGCTCCGTCACTACATGGGGACGCCTGTAAGAATAAATAGGAGTATATGTGTATGAATCCAAGAAGAACCTCTCTGCCCCGTGATAACTCTGAGTGTGGACTGTTATTCACAGTTCTGGAGTAAATACCTGGCGAGATCAGTTGAGACCAACACAGTTGCTTCAAAATGTAGCCAGATTCAAAGGTTTCCCACCACCCATCCTTTCCGAAGATGGAAGTAGAATCAGATATGGAGGTCGAGACTATAGTTTGGATGAATTTGGTAAGTGCAAAACCATAGGCTGCAAGCTGGTTACAAAGTATAGCAACTTTGCTGGGTCTGCTTTGGGAGGGGGATGGGCAGAGCAGTGCCCTAATTATACCACAGGCGACTCCGCACACATGACTATCTAACAAAAGCCCCATTATAGCAGGGTTTTGCTGTCTTGTCAAGTGTCAAAGTGTACACATTTTCTTGTCTGTCTTAGGTTTCACTTGACCTTTTTAGGTCATAGCCACTGGAGCTTTGAACACAAAGTTCTAGTAATTAACTAATTTCTATGTAGTGCATAATTAGCTCATAATTTAGCTCAAAAGTGCTCAGATGGTAGTGCAAGAATTTCTCTTCCAGGCTTATTCCATCATTCTTCCTGCCCTTCTCTGAGAAGGCTCGGGGATGCAGGGGGTTTGTTTGAGGACTCTTCTGAGTTCACATCTGGCTCACGTCTGAGCTTGGGGTCTTGCTCTTTCTCCAGCAGTAATTTATAATACAATCAGTCCTGACACATAGCCAGCTAGCTGCGCCATGACAAAGCCTGAAATAAGCTTAATAGAGCATAAGAGCTGTGGCATTATTCACGGTGTTGCAGGGAGGGAGGGCTTCCCAGAGGGGGTGGCAGTGGAGCTTGCCTTGAAGGGTGCACAGGATACCCGGAGAAGGCTGAATAAAGACACACGGGAGTGAAGGTGCCTTCCTGATCCTGCACTGTTTATTCCTGACATTGCAAGAAACTATGCTTTGTCTTCCCATTTGAAGAGGACTTCTGCAAAAGGGATAAGGAATTAACTGGCAAGCAACGTGGCCTCACAGTTAAGAGTACCCCCAGATAATCAAACAACTCCCCCCAAAACTGTCTCAGTCACAACGATCATTCCAATTACTATTGTTACCTAACAAATCACCCCAAAACTTAGCAGCTGAAAAATGTCCATTTTGTTTTGCTCCCAGTTTTGCAGGTCAGGACAGGCTCACCCACTGGGCAGTTCTCACCTGAGTACCTCATGTGCTTGGCTGCTGTCGCGTGTCGGGGGAGGGGCCAGGCGACAGGCATCCAGGCTCTACGGAGCTGGATGTCCAAGGTGGCTCGCACACATGGCTGGCAGTTGATGCTGGCTCTTGACTGGGGCTAATGATCAGAGCACCTACTCAGGCCTTTCCAGAAGGGCAATCTCTAGATACTCATGCTCGTTCCAGGGCAGATGGCTTCCCTCAAAGCAAGCATCCCAAGTGGACCAACCACATGTCACGTGGCCTTGTATGCCCAGCCTGAGAAGTCGCACAGCATTCTTTCTCCACACTTTAGTGGTCAGATATGTCTCCCGGACTCAAAGGAAGAGGACATAGACCCAACCTCTCATGGGAGAAGTGTCAGAGAATTTGAGGGCTGTTTTTAAAATGCCACAGTAATGCTAGCTGCTATAACAATTAAACTTCCAAATGTCGGCGGCTTAACACAATAGAAGTTTACTTCTCAGAAATTCACAACAGGTATTCCGATAGGCAACAAGCCCTTGGCGTTTTGCAGCTCTGCCATTCTTCAACGCGGGCACCTAAGGTTGCTGTTTCTTCTGCATCCAAAAGGCAACCGCACATAGAGTATCTTTCACGAGAGGGCTTTATTGTGCCCCATCTAGAAGTGACACACGTGTCACTTCTACCTGTGTTACATTCTAGCCAAACTAGGTTGTGTGTCCACACCTAACTGCAAGGGAGGCTGGGAAACAGAATCTGGCTGTGAGCCTCTGCCAGAAAAGTAGATACAGGCTGCTCTTACTTACACATTCTGGTATGTTCTGGCCCCTTTGGTGTTGGCAGCCCACAGGTCAGGTGTGAGACTGGTTGGGGTAGGGCCCATGGTCAAGAGCTATTACTATCAATGACTCCTTCACAAATCAAAAGTTCACACACTGGCCCTGCCTGTCCAGTTTGCAGAGTCTGGTTGGAAGGGATACATGCCCGTCAGGGCAACTGTTTTCAATGCCACTTTCTATTCCAGAGGCCAACAAAATTCTGCACCAGCACCTGGGGGCCCCCGACGAGCGTCTTGCCCTTCACATCCTCAGGACTCAGGGACTGGTCCCTGAGCACGTGGAAACGAGGACTTTGCATAGCACCTTCCAGCCGAACATTTCCCAGGTAAAAGAACGCTCCGTCTGAAGACCCATCCTCCGCATCCCAAACGCAGTGGCAACAGCTGACACAGATTTGCCTCTTTTATCTCTTTCGGACACTTTTAGATACACAAGAAATAGAAGGGCAACTCAGATTAGCTTTATCCCAAAGGGGAAATAAATTGTCAGAATTTCCAGGTAGCTCACTAAATCCAGACAGGAGGGTGACTACAGCTCAGGATCTCTCCCTGTCTCTTACCTGTTTCTCTCTCTGAGTTTCTGTTGTTCTGTGCACTTCCTGTGATCCCCTTCCTATGAATCGGAATATTGTAAAGAGTTTCTAAGGTTTTCATGTTAGAATGTAGCCCCAATCTACTTCCAAATGTGGAAAGGATTGGTTGCCCCAACTTGGCCCAACTCTCCACCACTGGACTACTCAGCTGCAGCCAAGCAGGTGAGGTCTGGGGAAGCACTGTACTTGGCCCTACTTGGGTGAGGCAGTACTCTCTGAGACCAAATTGCCAGGGAGGAAGCTGGGCTCAGTGCACAAGATGGCTCATCACAGGACCACATGCATAATGATGGGGGAGAATTAGTTTCCAGCAGCTGGGGAACAGTTTCCAGAGAAACCAGGAGAGACATGGCAAATGACAGAATGATCCGGGTGGAAGCTTGTTACAAGGAAGCCTCCTGGGATGTGCCTGAGAGATTTGGATTCAGTAGGTCTGGGGTGGCTGGAATCTGAGTTTTAACAAGTACCTGGAGGGGTTCTAATGCAGGTGGCCAGGAAATCACACTTTAAGAAATATTAATCTAATGGATGCAAATCATGTTGACCCCACACAACTGTGGATGAGCTTATCTATAAACAGTGGCCTCAGGTGCCCTGGGCTTACTAGTTTGTCACTCACTTCTTGCTTTTATTCTGTTCTACAATTTCATTTCTTCCTTTTCTTATTATTCCTTCCCCCAAAGAGCCCATTCCTCCTCTTCTCTCTCCTCCCACACCTTAAATAAAGTCTTAAGAAATTACAAATTTGTAATTACAAATTACAATCCACATCTCCCCTACACCCCTCCCTCAATCCCTTTTACCTACCAAACTGGACAGACTATAGCTGGGTCTTAGGAGACACCCAAATGCCTCATGTTCTGCATCATGCTTGATGTATTATAGAACCTTGAACCCTAGAGGTTAGTTAGAAGAGATCCAGGATTGTAGGAAAATATATCCTTTTTAAGAGTTCCAGTTAAGTCATTTTGATCATAGCGTATTAGGAAGCCAATCTAGTTTCCTTGGTAAACTTCTTATAGACCAGTCTGAAGGCAGAGTCAAGAAAACATCTGAAATCAGTTTGTGAAATTTAAGTTGCTTCATGGGGTTGATATAGTTTGTTAATGGCACCCCTAGCCCATCTGGAAGAACATTCTAGTCAGATAGATGGACCTGGTCTGTGGCAGGGGAAGACCTGCTTGGGACCTCACCAAGATGGCACCACAAGGATCAGTTGGGCTTTCAGCCTCCCCCTTCTTGCGAGCCTCCTCCCAGGTGGTGGGCACTAGCCAGCCAATAGCAGGGAGTCCTCAACTTTGGGCAACAGTAATGTTCTTGTCATTGTTTGGGTCTTTACTCTGAACGTGCCACGTTGCAAGTCCTTCTTTAACAAATTAAATACCATTTTACATTATTTTGATTTTCTATCTGGAGATAAGTGGAGAAACCCTTGGATGTTACAAAACTGGGATTGATAGCAAGTAGGCAATGTGATGAATAGAGTTCTGAGTGAGGGACTCAACTTTAAGTCATTGTAAGAGGGTATGTGAGCATGTGTGGGGTGGGGGGGAGGTGTTAGTGATATGAAGCCCCTTCATTAACCAGGGAACACTCAGACGATGATAGAGTGGGTGCATGCAGTCATCAGAGGTTTCTGGTGAGAGTGGGAAGTGGGTGCCCTAAATGCCATTGAAGATAGATGATTTATCTTGGTTCGCTCTCCTACTCTACTCTTTTTGCCTTCCATATGGACTAATAGTTAGCAGGCCCAAAGAAACAGTTTCACCTAGAAAACATGAAAGAAAGCTATAGGCTTCACTGCTCATCATATAACTTAATTTCTCTTTTCATTTTTAAATGATTTAGGGGAAACTTCAGATGTGGGTGGATGTTTTCCCCAAGAGTTTGGGACCACCGGGCCCTCCTTTCAACATCACCCCCCGGAAAGCCAAAAAGTAAGTAACTATGAGACCCTGCTCTATCGGACTGGGGTCTGGGTGCAAAATCACCTTCAAAATGTGCTCCTTTCAGGTACTACCTGCGTGTGATCATCTGGAATACCAAGGACGTTCTCTTGGATGAAAAAAGCATCACAGGAGAGGAAATGAGTGACATCTATGTCAAAGGGTAAGTTTAGCATGCTAGTTTGTCTCTGACAGACTCAAGGAACGAAACAGATGCTCTCCTTCATGAGTCATCATTATGAAAGGTGTCCATTCTAGGATCCTTGGTTATTTGAAGTTCTTCTATTCCATTAATGCAATCTGCTCAGGAAACTCCAGCAGGACAAAGGGAGAGAGAACAGAAAGAGAAGAGGAATCTCTGTGGATCTTGTTTATGAGCAATCTAGTAAACTATAGGAACTGAAAAACAGTTCTACATTTCTCTTTTAAGAAAATGGGTTAAGTTTATTAAGCCGACTTATTATTTCCTTTTAGTCATTCTTTTAGTCAGCTCTTTAGTCATTCTTTTTAGTCAGTTCATTTTTATTCCTTTTTGATACCTTGAGTAACTAGCCCTAGAAACACAAGTAAGGCTTGTTAAATTTCACTTTGTATATATTTTACTACCAGCAGCTAAAGTCCATGGGAAAGAGGAAACATTAGCGTATTTCCAAAAAAATCATTGATTCTACCAGCATTTATGGGATGCCTGCGTCTAACATGTGAAGTGTCATAGCTGTTCATGATTCTGTTACTCGTATCGTTCAATTCCAAATAGTCCATGTTGATGTTAGTTTCATGTTATGCCCTGGATCAAAGATGTTGAGTACAGAATGGCATAGATGATTAAAATGCCAGACTCTGGAGCCAAACTACCTGGATTGAAATCCTGGTACTTTTCCTACCAGCTGGGCAAGTTAGTAAACTCACTGTTTCCCATCGTAAAAGGCAGATAATGATAGAACCCACTGCTCTGGGATATTCAGAACATTGAGTTATTCAAAGCATTTAGGACAGTGTCTGGCAGATAGTAAACACTGGGTGTCTTAGGGTTCTCCAGAGAAACAGAACAAGTAGAGAGCAAGAGAGAGTGAGTGTGTGTGTGTATAGAGGGAGGAGGGGGAGGCAGAGAGAGGGATTTATAATTAGGAATTGGCGTACATGATAATGGAGGCTAAGAAGTGATTCTGCCATCCGTAAGCTGGAGACCCAGCAAAGCCCGTGGTATAGTTCAGGATGAGTCCTTCCTCTGCCTTTTGCTCTCTTCAGGCCCTCAACAGATTGCACAAGGCCCACCCACACGGGGGAGGGAAATCTACTTCACCGAGTCCACCAATTCAGATTCTACCTCATGCAGAAACACCCTCACAGACACACTCAGAATAACGTTTAGTCTGGGCACCCTGTGACCAGTCACACTGACACAAAAAATGAACTATCACACTGTGTAAGTGTTAGCTAGTATTACTACTATTCCACATAGACCAGGCTTGGTTCTTTGATATGTGAAAGATAAGATTTGTTGAAATTTAATGCATTCATAAAGTGATAACAAAGTTTCCCTTATGATCCCAAGTGGCCCTCAGTCAAAACTTTGTTGAAGACATAATTACTATCATTTGGGCTCACTGTAAACAAGGAATGTTTCATCAAGTTCTTCATTATTCTTTCTCATTTCAGAAACTTATTACCATTCCCCAAGGAAAACTAATCCTAGCTAATTATATATATGCAAATTTATTTGACTATCATAAGCATTACGTTTTCTCAAATCACGGAAACAAACTCAGGTAATACTGGACTGAGAGAAAACTCTTCTAATCAAAGAATAAAAGCACAACCAAAAGTACCATGTCCTATTTGCAATTCAAATCCAAATACTATATGTGAAAAGATGAATTATGTGTAAATAGCATGCCTAGCACTGTGCACATGTGGGTGTTACACACAAAGTTATACGCATATGCACACAAATACATGGAGTAGTTCAACTTGTTTTAAAGTAAAAAATGTGAAAAGATTCCTATTTAAAACTAAATGTGAGGGGCACCTGGGTGGCTCCGTCGGTTAAGCGTCCAACTTCGGCTCAGGTCATGATCTCACGGTCCGTGAGATCAAGCCCCGCGTGGGCCTCTGTGCTGACAGCTCCGAGCCTGGAGCCTGTTTCAGATTCTGTGTCTCTCTCTCTCTCTGACCCTCCCTCGTTCATGCTCTGTCTCTCTCTGTCTCAAAAATAAAAAAAAAAAAAAATAATAATAATAAACGTTAAAAAATTTTTTTTAAAAAAACTAAATGTGAAAAGATTCAGGAAAAAAAAAAGAGCGGGAAGAGCTTCAGAGGGTAAGCGGTCTGGGGAAGGAAGACAGGAGCACTTTCAGGATGTTACCAGGAAGCGAAGCCATTGACATCCCAGCCAAAGAGTGTGGACTCTGTTCAGCAAGTTAATTTAAAACCTTAAAAGTGAAAAAGAGGAATCTTTCAACTCATCTAGCTAGTCAGTTAATTAACTAGCAAAAACTACAACTATTGTAGTTGAATGATATTAGTAATACCACTACTAATAATAGGATCTAATGTTAGCACGTGACCTTACGTGACCTTCTAGTCTCCATGGTCCTTTGAGGCAGAGTGACAGGCCTGGACTTTGGAGTCAGACCAACAAAGGCTTCATAATTCTTAATTAAGACTTAATTCTGTCTGTTGCTGGCCGTATGACCTTGTGGAAGTTATCTATTCTCTCTGAACCTCAGTTTCCTCATCTGTAAAAATGGAGATAGTTATGCAATTGTTGGGAAGAATAAAACAAGGCATGCTAATTAGTACTGGTTCACAGCAGATGATCCGTAACACAGTTAAGGATATCCCTCTTCCCGTTCTGGCCCTTCTAAGCCATGATCTTTCCTTCTGTCCCCATGTCGACCAAGTGAAGGGAGCACAGATTGTTAACCACATTTTACAGATGGGAGATGAAGCCCAGAAAGTGAAGTGGCAGATTTCATAGCCAGGCCTGCCTCCTACTGAGAATCTCTATCTGTGGGGTCCAGGCATCAGTATTTTTTAAAAACTGCACAGTCGATTCCACTGTGATTCTAGGTGCCATCAGCGTGCAGAACCATGCATTCTACCCTGTTACCAGGCTAACCTCCAACATTCCCATGGTTCCTAAAACACACACCCTCCCAACAGCCGACAGATATGACAACAGTTTCCTCCCTCATGTGTTCATTCATTCATTTATTCATTCATTCATTTATTCCTTCACTGGACCTACTACATGCCAGGCACAAGGCAAAGGAAACTTTTCCAATGTCAAAAGTTAAGATGTTAAATTGTTTATGGAAGTGAATTTTCGTAGATATGCAGATGGAAATAACTTGGCTTACATCTCCCTTGCTAGTCTTGTTAATGTGATCATAGTGCATTTAAGAATAATAAAAAAAGGAAGCTGTAAGATTACTTGAGTCATGCCTGTTTTGTTTGCTTAAATGAAATATGGAAGAGGAAATGCTAAAATTTTGAACTAACTCATATTCATTAAGCCTATCAGCAGTGATGACAGACACTGATGAGTTATAGTTATAAAGACCAGCAGCATAGCCAGCAAGCCTCAGGGTTCCCAAAATAGAAGTTGTTGATATTTTCCAGAAAATGTCACCTTATCCCTGTTAACTGAAGTCTAAAGGGTTTCCTGCTTTTGGTTTTAGGGGAATTATATTTTATTTGGCTACAACCTGTGTTGGATGCAACAGAGCGCCTCCCCTTAATAAATCACCCCCAGCTCCGCAGATAACTGGAACCCGCCCAAGAAAAGTGCATTAATTTCTTCTGCCCTTCACTTCCTTAATCACTGCAGAGTTTTGTGGCTAGATTACCTGTCAATCCCGTGAAGCTAAGTCTGTTTGCTTCTGCTTTTCAGCTGGATTCCTGGCAGTGAAGAAAACAAACAGAAAACAGATGTCCATTACAGGTCCTTGGATGGTGAAGGGAATTTTAACTGGAGATTTGTTTTCCCGTTTGACTACCTGCCAGCTGAACAACTCTGTATCATTGCTAAAAAAGTGAGTTCTGAAATAGGCACATGGGAAGTGGGTGTCATGGACAGATACAGGGCATGTAGGAGCTGCTCAGCCCCTTAGGGGTCATGGGTCCAGCTCTCTCGTGATACAGATGGGGAACCTGGGACCCACAGAGGTGCAGATACTTGCCCAGGCTCACAAAGCTAGGACAGCTATTTGTGCAATTAGGAAGTATCCGGAACACAACTGTCCTTCCCTAACATGTTGGCAGCAGGGTGAAAGATCTAGTAAAGGGTAGATCCGGGGGTCTCGTATTAATATAGGCAACCACCTAAGTGTGTTTTTATATCACAGGGAGACTGATTTCTTCCCACGATAAACAGAACTGTTTGACTCGCTAACCAAACAGGTGAAATATTAAAGTAGGTGAAATTTAGGGGTGCCTGGGAGGCTCAGTCAGTTAAGCATCCGACTTCGGCTCAGGTCATGATCTCACAGTTCATGGGTTTGGGACCCGTGGAAGGCTCTGTGCTGACAGCTCAGAGCCTGGAGCCTGCTTCAGATTCTGTCTCCCTCTCTACCCCTCCCCCGCTTACTCTCTGCTGTCTCTCTCTCTCAAAGTAAATAAACATTAAAAAAATTTTAAGTAGGTGAAATTTTCCTTTTACCTTCTTTATTAAAACTCAGCATCTGTTTTACCTCCCTCAGAAGCACTTCCCTGAGGGTTCAGGGCCCTCGTGGTTGATAAGACTCTAGTTACAGAACTCAACTCAAACTGGCTTATACCAAAAAAACTGATTTATTGGTTCACATTACTAAAACGTCCAGGGATGGCTGGCTTAGGAATGCCTGGATCCCAAGTTGAACTGATGTCTTTAGAAATCGTTCTCACTTTCTCCACCCCTCTCTCTCTGTCCTCTCCTGTGGCCCTCCTTCTCTGGTGGAGGCAAGATGGCTGCCAGCAGCCCCAGCCACCTCCTGCCCTCCCAGAAACCTCAGCAGAAAGAGAAGAACTAATCCCCAATTGGCGCCAACCAGAGTTCTGGAATTGGGCCTCAGTGCCTCTGCCTGTTTGGGGTCACGTTCCCATCCCTGAACCAACCAACGTGGCCTGGGGATGCAGTGCTCTGACTGGTTCTGGGGTTAGGAATGGAGTTAGTTCTTCCCAAACTGCAGGACAGTCCCCAAGGAAAATCTGGATGCTTTTTTTTTTTTCTCCAAAAAGGAGGCCTGAGGTCTGGGCAGGCAATAATAACAGATGTCTTTTATGGGTCCCCTGTCCCATTCCTGTCCCCCACATTCTATAAACTTTTCCTAGTTCTGCCTGCTCACCTTCTCTCCCCACACCTGATCAAAATGCATCTGTCCCATATAACCAGACCCGTCCCTCTGCTGGCCCTGCTCAGTGCTGACACTGTGGGGAGCGTTTTTCTGTGCCTAGTGAGAGAAATGCCTTCAAAGGGCACTGTCTAGAGACCTCCTGGTTCAACCAGATGTCAAATCCTGCACACTTCCAGATGGTGAGGCAGACTGGCGAGAAGGGGAGGGACTTAGGGTCAAGCAGGCCTTTCTTACTTACCCACGTCTACTGCTAGACCCCTCAGCGCCCTGAGTGTCACCTGGAGCCTGACCCCACACAGGACAGTCAGTGGGGCCAGGACGAGCTTCCTAGCCCCTCAGAGCCAGGCCCCCTGAGCCCTGCAAAGGGCAACATTCATGGAATGTCATCTGAAAAACAAGAAACAATCCAACCATCTTTCTTCGAATTCATGAATCACTGGGGGATTCCCATTACGTAGGTGTGATTAGGCTGTGGAGGTGTTATTGTGGTTGGCTAATACTGTTTGGGCAGAGGCAGAGACCAGAGGTGAGAACTTAGAGGACCCTTACCCAGTCCTCCCTCCACCCAGCTTTAGAACGAGGAATCCGGGGGTCTTGGTTGACCGCAGCGTGTAACAAACAGCAGTATTGTCAAAAGCCAAAAATGTCAGGACATTTTTTTTTTTTTTTTTAACATTTATTTATCTTTGAGACAGAGGAGACAGAGCATGAACGGGGGAGGGGCAGAGAGAGAGGGAGACACAGACTCGGAAGCAGGCTCCAGGCTCTGAGCCATCAGCCCAGAGCCCGACGCGGGGCTTGAACTCACGGACCGCAAGATCGTGACCTGAGCCGAAGTCGGACGCCCAACCGACTGAGCCACCCAGGCGCCCCAGGACATTTTAAACCTACACTGAGAAAAGGGAGAAAGCCGGGTCCCAGTCTCCTCACCATCATGTGAAATGATGTGCTCAGATACCCACATGGGGTGGGAAGAAGGTCACTGAGCAAATGTGACACCCCAGTGGGTGATATTGTGGGCTGGCTTCGGACAGCCTGGCTGTTAGTCCGAGCTGGCCATAGTGGTCTCGGGGTGGGGAAGCAGAAATAATCACTCCCCAAACCCCAGGAATGGCAGCAGGAAGTCACGCTGATAGGAACATGGCAGGCAGGAAACCTTCTGTTTGGGGATTGCCTGGGGCAACCTTTTTGTCACCCAGCTGGTGGCCTTGAGACTTCCGGGAGAGACCAGCCGCCCTCCATACCATGGGGTAGAGGGGTGAGGGCAAGGGAAAGGGGTGTTAGAGGTGGGATGCAAAGGAGAGAAAAAAGCCCCATGCCCTGATGCTGGGGTCTCGAGGGGCCCAAAGGGAAGGTTTCAGAGTTCAGTGGTGTCATTTGGTTTTTCTGTTTATCTTGTCATTTTAGGAGCATTTCTGGAGTATTGACCAAACTGAATTTCGGGTCCCACCCAGGCTGATCATTCAGATATGGGATAATGACAAGTTTTCTCTGGATGACTATTTGGGTAGGACTTACATTTGGATACTTTTCTCTAAGAAATTTTACTTTGATTTAGTGAAATCAATTAAAATTTAGAATCAATTATTCAAATCTCCAATACTGTGGGTAATTAAGGGTTGGGGCACACTCACTGCCTGCATGTCCCCTGGGTGGTGTGGGCTGCCTGTCTTCTGTCCCAGGTCCTCCGAGAATTTCGTGCAGTGAACGTCACCCTTTTCTGCAGGCCCCATCTACTCTCAAGGGCCCCTAAGGAGGCTCTTGCACCAGTTCCTGTCTTGCCATGAAGACACAAATCCTGTCTTCACAAGGGGATCCCACACCCCTCCCTCCACGTCCAAACTACCCACTCTACCTCCTCAGCACCTCGGAATTGGCTCCCTCCTCCATGCTGCTCTCCAAGATTACTGAGGTTCCCTAATGTCATCAGCCATTGTTCCTTCCCCCAGGTCCATCCTCCTCTGTGGTTAAAGGCACTTACTAAACAATCCCCCCACCACCACCCCCAGTACATGTGTTCCCTTTCTTGGCACACATGCCCCCCACCCCCACCCCCAGTACATAATGCTCTTCTGATTTCTACTTTCCCAGGCCCAGGGTCTGCCTGGTTGGCCAGCTCTGTTTTCTCCTCCCCCTCTTTAAATACAGTCTTTTGCCTTCCCTGGGGTTCTCTGGCCCTTCCCCCAAACAATTTACACTCCCCACTGAGTTGAAGGTAAAGCTTCAGTGTTCACCTGTCAGCAAGGTAGGACTCCTAAACCAGCACAAGGAGCCTGACCACTCACAGTGCCTCTGTTCAGGGCAGCTTGAGACCACTATGAGCAAATTTCAAATTTGCGTTCAGTGGATGTCTAGTCTAGTCTAGTCTATAAATGTTTAATTATTTTGAGCTTGTAGAAGAGCTCAGTTTATGTTTGTGTCTTTGAGAAATAAACCGTGTCAACCTCTGTGAGATGCAGAGTGGTGGGTAGACATTTCTCTACCACTTTCCATCCTATCTGGAAGGAATTTTAAATGTCCACCAGGATCCCTTTCTCTAACTCACCCATCACCTGCTCAAGATCATTGTGTGCCTCTCCTCCGACAAGAACATCGTGTTCACTTGTGAACAACGGCTGATCCGTGGAAGCTTATGTGGATTTAATTGTTTCCTTGGCTAGGTTTCCTGGAACTTGATTTGCACCACACCATCATTCCAGCAAAATCATCAGAGAAATGCAATTTGGACATGGTTCCAGACCTCAAAGCCATGAACCCCCTTAAAGCAAAAACTGCCTCACTGTTTGAGCAGAAGTCCATGAAGGGATGGTGGCCATGCTTTGCGGATAAAGATGGCTCCCGTGTGATGGCTGTATGAGTATTTCCCAGTTCGGGGTCATTTATTTCTTTCATCATTCAGGCTTTGCCCTCTATCAATCGACTTACTCCAGATAAAGAAGTGTTACATTGATGGGGCTTTAAGCTACAGGAATGGTTTGTACTGGGATTACAAGAGAAGGTGGTAGATGCCGTGAGTGTATGTTTGGGGTTGCGTGGAAAGTGGGGGGATTGGAATGGTAGAAAGCTGAGAGCCCAAGTGGTTGCACCATATTTCTTTAGGACCCTCCTTCCCTGAGAAGGCTAATTTATCCAGAGTTCCAGTACAATTCAGTGCAGGAAAGGGCACTTCAAACTCAAACTCTTGTTTAAAAAAAAGTAAATTTTAAAAAGGTGGAAGAAGCAGGAAGCCCTGACATCCACTGAACAAGAAGGCTGTAACTTACAATTTGGAGAATTCAAGATAGATTGTGGTAGAGAAGCAGAAGTCTGGGTTACCATGCCATGTCACCAAAAACTACCTATTTCATCATGTATTATTGTCATTCTTGTAACAGCTAACATTTTAGATCACTGATGATGAGCCGGACAACATGCTAAGTGACTGCTTTATGCTCAAATCTTGTTTTTAAAAATAACTTTGAGGTATAATTTACATAAAATCAACCACACCCATTTAGAGTGCACAATTCCATGTGTTTTGACTGATACAGACACTTAAGAAGCCACCACCAGAATCAAGGATCCAGAACATTCCCACTGCTCCAGAAGTTTCTTTGTGCCCTTTGCAGCCTACTATCCCCTCCACCCCTGGCCCAGGAAACCACTTATCTGTTTTCTACAGAGTAATTTACACAGAATCTCATTTCGTTCTAGACATTATCTCCAAATTGTAGATTTAAAAAACAGGCTTGGATATAATATTATAGGTCAATTATACTTCAGTTAAAAATTTTCAGGGGCGCTTGGGTGGCTTGGTCGGTTAAGTGCCCGACTTCGGCTCAGGTCATGATCTCACGGTCCGTGAGTTCGAGCCCCGCGTCGGGCTCTGTGCTGACAGCTCAGAGCCTGGAGCCTGTTTCAGATTCTGTGTCTCCCTCTCTCTCTGCCCCTCCCCTGTTCATGCTCTGTCTCTCTCTGTCTCAAAAGTAAATAAACGTTAAAAAAAAAAAATTTAAAAAAAATTTTTTTTTAAGTTTTCTTTATCAAACAAAAGAATAAAAAATATTGCTGAACTAAGTAAAACAAAAACAAAAGCCCCCAAAACGGGCTTGGAGAGATGTAGCAACTTGCTGCGGGCAGACACCTCATTTTGTCCGACTCATTAGCATAGGAGTCATTTGGCTCCACCCCCTAACCAAGTGCCGGGGTTGGGGGTTCTTAGGCTGCCGTGACCAAGTGGGCGTTCTGGGGTCCTAGAAAGCCCATTACGAGCCTGGCCATAAAACTGGGCAACTTTCTAGACGTCTTTCGGCTTCAGTGTACTTGGGTGCACATGAAGGAAATAGCAGTACCTGCTGTATAGGGTTGCTGTGAGCCTTACATGAGCTCATCCACGTAGAAGGCTTAAACAGCATCCAGTGCATCATTTAGGAACCCGTATAAACACGAAGGCAGCATTCATTCGTTCACTCATTCATTCATATATTCAGCTAGTGTGCATCGAGTACCCATGAAGTGTCAGCCCTGCTCCAAGCAGTGGGGCTACCATGGTTAAGCAGGAAGCATGCAGACTCTCTGGGAGCCTACAGTTAATGCTCAAGAAGTATTAGATATTGGTATCAGCAGTATTTAGGTTAATCTGGGTCCAAGTAAAATTACGAAGGGTAGTGTGTGAGAAGGCAAGGAGATGGCTATGAGAGAGTTAGATGATGGGGTACAGAGAATGAAAAGCAGGGACTGGGGGGAGGGAAAGCAATTTTTCCTCTCAGTTTCCCACAAGGAGTCGGTTCAGAAACACATGGAAGAGGAAATGCGATGAAATCTCTTGGGGAAAATTTAAGGCAATCTAAGGATTGTTTTACAAGAATAAAAATCATTGCTCAGGGAATACTCCTTGGGTTGAAGTGAAAATATTTGTGAAACGTGATGTCATGTGTTTAACCTGTTCTGCTTTACTGAAGGGGAAAGTGGAGATGACGTTGGAAATCCTCAATGAGAAGGAGGCAGACGAGAGGCCAGCCGGGAAGGGACGGGATGAACCCAACATGAACCCCAAGCTGGACCCACCAAAGTGAGAGGCCCTCTTTGTTCTTCACAACGTCTGATCCCCAAACACCTGCAGTCTGAAAAGCCCCCCTTCCAATGCGCTTAATGGACTGGATTCACTGTTGTCTTAATTTTGTACTTAATGGGGGTGGGGGATGGAAGAGCCTGGTGATCTGGCTTCATTTTAACCCTTGTCCCTTCCCACAAAACCAAAGTGCAGAGTATCTTCAGCATCTTAGGAGGCTATAAAATGTTAAAGAATCTTTCTCAGCCAACTAAGGGGAATAATATCTTTTCTTGACTTTATAAATGTTATTAATTATTCTCTAAACTGTGTTAGGTTCTGAGGTAAAATTCCTGTCCCACCTGAACTGGGTAGGTAAAACCATTTCTTTGCAATGCAGCCGGCCAGAAACCTCCTTCCTGTGGTTCACCAACCCGTGTAAGACCATGAAGTTCATCGTGTGGCGCCGATTTAAGTGGGTCATCATCGGCCTGCTGATCCTGCTGATCCTGCTGCTCTTCGTGGCCGTGCTCCTGTACTCCTTACCGGTGCGAGTCCTTGGGCTCTCATCTTGGCGTTTTGTGTGTGAATCACAGTCTGTCATCCAACTTGGGTCTGGCCTTGGTTGCTCTTCAGCAGACTGACCTACTTTGTGGTTGTGGTGTCGCAGCCCTTCAACATGTGGAAATTTTGCAGTAATGCGTGTTGTGATAAGCATGACATTCTTAGGGTTTCATAATTACAGGCAGAACTTCCTGGTTGGAAGAAAAAACTTTTGGTTTCAAGAATTCTAGGAGAAACCCCTCAGACCTTTAGCAGTATGTACCAGGACAATAGCCAGCATTTCTGACTGATCTTCCTGCCTTCACACTTCCTTGGTCCAAACCATCCTGTAGGCTAACTCCTTATCCTAGCATTCACAGATTCCCCCCAGTATGGGCTCATTGTAGGTCTACACTAATCTTGAACTTCACTCAAACTAGCTAGTTCCCCCAACCCCCAGCAGGTATTGCCCTTACCTGACAGGATGCCTTTGCCAATGCTATTCGCTTGCCTGTGTCGTGTCTATCGAAACTTTCTTATTTGTTCTTTAAGGCCTGCATCACATAACCTGTCCCTTAAGTTTTCCTTAACCACCTCAGTCATAAATGGGAGTCTAAATGGGAGGTTTGCCAGTGTGCCCAGAAGTAGTACCTCCATTCTTTCATTCAAGGAATTTATTGAACATCTACTATAGGCTGGGAATTGGGATGTCGAGATGACCAAGGCATGATTTCTGCCCATGAGCAGTTCATGGCCTGAGGACAAGCAGACATAGGAGCAAGTCAATTACTATGAAAGGCAAGCTATTATGGACATATGAACAGATTATCATAGGACCTCATTGCTGAGGATGGTTTCACCAAGGAGGGGGCATTTAAGCCCATTTTGCCAAGTGGAGAAGGGATAGTCCAGGCATTTAAAGACCCTTACTTCGATTCATATTAGTAATAATACAGCTGTTTTTGTGTAGGGTGGCATAGTCACAACCCCAACAGCAGAGATTTTAAGTCTCTATTTTTTCCCAGTATAATACTTTCTGTTTGTTAATGCACACACACTATTTTCTAGTTATAAGTAGTCCAATCTGTCTTGACCATTTAAAAAAAACTCCTCAGTTATTTTTACTGATTTAGATTTTATTGACTTAAACAAGTGGTTCCCAACTGGGGGCAATTTTGCCCTCAGGAGGATGTTTGGCAATGTCTGGAGGCATTTTGGTTGTCACACCTAGGGGTGCCTGCGTGCCCCTGGCATCAGGCAGACAGAGGCCAGGAAAGCTGCACATCTTGCGATGCACAGGACAGTCCCCAGCAATAAAGAATCACGGAGTTCTAAATGTTGGTAGTGCCAATGTTGAGAAGCCCTGACTTAAAATATATACATTTTTTAACATTTTTGTTTCCTTTTCAGAACTATTTGTCAATGAAGATTGTGAGGCCAAATGCATAATGAAAGCAAAGGCTTCTTTTCAAGTCATCCAGCAATGAGGGAATCCTGTCTCTGTTACGGACCAAAACCAAGAGTGATTTTGTGTCTGAGACAACATCACCGTGACTTGTCACATTACTTCACCGAGGCCATCAGTTCCCGGAGGGTCTAGGTCCCGGAAAGTCAGGCCAACAAGCAACATTTTTATTTTCTTATCTTGTGAAGTATTAAAAAGTTTTAACCATGTTTTTCAGGATATTTTTCAAGGTGGCTGGTTCCATTTAAAAAAGCATCATTTTTATGTGTCCTTAATTTTATAATTCAATTTTTAGAAACTGCTGAAATCAAAGTGGAAAAATTTCTGCACCTTAACTTCATATGCTTATTTGTAATCAACAAAAAGGACTCTGCGTTATAAAATATTTAGCATAGCTAGAGTAATTCTTATTTATGCCTGCAGCCATTGTTACGATATTTTATACGGATGAATGTCATGAGACTCTATTCAACCTCTGTGATGGACTCAAATAAAAACATTTCACCTTTGACACATAGCTGTTTATTGTAGCTGTGGGCTGAGTTGGGAAGGACACAGTTTCCAGTCCTCTGGGTCTCAGGAGATGGAAGGCCACAGCATCCCACTTGGCTGTAAACCTTTTATATATGTGTGTTGCCAAATCCTAGCCAGTGGGCCAAACTGAGGCTAATATAATAAATCACAAAAGCTAACAGTTATCAGAAGTACTCACTCTGGGGGCGCCTCGGTGGCTTAGTCGGTTACGTGTCCGACTTTGGCATGTCATGATCTCACGGTTCGTGAGTTCGAGCCCCGCGTCGGGCTCTGTGCTGACAGCTCGGAGCCTGGAGACTGCTTCGGATTCTGTGTCTCCCTCTCTCTCTGCTCCTCCTTTGCTCATGCTCTGTCTCTATTGCTCTCAAAAATAGATAAAACATAAAAAAAATATTTTTAATTAAAAAAAGAAGTCCTCACTCTGTGCACAGCATTGTTTCACATGCTTTATGTTTATTAACTCATTTAATCCTCCAGATAATCTATAAAGGTAGATAACATCAACTCCATTTTACAGTGGAAGAAATTGAGGCACAAAGGTTAAGTACTTTGCATAAGGCCACACTAACAATCAATGGTAGAGCTGGAATTGGAACCCAGGCAGTCTGGTTTCTCTTCTTCTTCACTTCTCTTAACCACAACATGATACCACCGTGGGAAGGCTATCAAGGGGAGCACAGGGCTGAATGGTCAGGTGATGAATGACAGTAGCGACCCAGTGTGGCTCCATGCCAACACCAAACACAGCGTGCCTTCTAGAACATTGTCCTGATAATATTTGAGACCACAGTGACATTGTCAGATAGTTCTATTCGAAACACAGAGCCAAGGGGAGCAAGAAATGGTACAATAATGGTGATGCTTTTGCACATTTAGACAACATTATACCACAGTGGTGACTATCTTAACATTATTGCCGAGTTGTTTCATATTTTGAGCATTTTATGTTCTCAGAATTTTAACATTCTAGTGTGCTCAATACATAAAATGGCTGACAGAGCACTAACTAAATCAGAATGTTCACCCTTCCCCCAGGCGCCTTGTATTCTGTCCCTTGAGTCTGGCGATGGTATCTCCCCCCCGAAACACCTCCACCCACCTGCACTGGTGGGAGCTATGCCCACCCTTGAAGTTCTTGTTCAAATGCCACTTACTTCTTACGCCTCCTAGGCCTCAAAGTGATCCTTCAATATCAGATGCAAACATATTAGTACAACCTTCCTGGAGATATGTTTAAAAGCCTTAAAAATGTTTGTGCCCTTTGACCCGGTAATTTCACTCCTGAGTATTAACTCCAAGGAAATAATGAGAAAGACAGCCAACGGTTCATGTACAAAAATGGCACATTACAGTGGGCTTTCTAATGGCACAAATCAGAAACCTAAATGCCCAACTATAGGGGAATGGTTGAATATATGGTGCAATCCCTATATTGGTGCACAAATGAAAACATATCAACTTTTAAAATTTTGTTACTGACATAGGAAAATGCTGATATGTGAGAAACAAAAAAAAATCATAATACAAATATAAAATAAGCCCCCAAATACATGTGTGTCTATAAGGAGAGGCATCAAAATATTAGCAGTATAAGGAGTTTACGCGAGATTTAGATTTGGGCATATTTAAGTCATTTATAAAAGTAAATCAACATTGGAGGTTCATAACAATTTTTTTACCTAAAACTAAGGGATCAAGCTTTGACAAATATTGCCGTACTTTGTTTCACCTTATAGCTCTATAGGTGTGACTCGTTTTCACAACCAACTGTAAGCTCCTTTAGGACAGAGGGTGCCATGAAGCAGCAGGCCTGGATTTGTATCCTTGGTCATGCCTCAGACTCCTCTGCAACCTGGGAACAATAGTGCCTGCCTCACTGGATTAAGGTGAGGGCTAAATGAAATCCTGTGTGTCAAGTACCTTTACAATATCTGAGGCCTGGTAGGCACTCGATGCACGGACGTTCGGTATTACATCAGATGGGTAAAAATCTGATGTTCTAGTCCCAAAAGCAGATAAAAGCCGACTGTTTTCCTTCTAAGACTCACCAAATAGGAGAAAAGCAAGATCTAAGACTATCTGCTACCTCCTCAAGGCCGAGAAAGAAGGAAGTAGGGGTCTCAAGGTTGGGAGGTAGGAAAACAAGTCAGCTCTCACCAATTCGGGTGGTTTTGTAGAAGTGTTGTGTGGGTGATGGCAGGGACACCTGCGTTCTTCCAGTGGTTTCTGCTCCCGTCTGGCGACCAATGGGCCCTCCCTGTTATGGGGTTGACAGGTGTCATCACAGCTGTCATGAACAGTCACGGGCTAGCCTCCTAACCCTTTGGAGTTATACTGTACCCACACCCAAACTGCTACTTTCTTACAATGTCACATCATCTTGCTTATAATGAACAGAAAGAAGGTCAACAGCTTTCATCTAATTTAGGAGACACTCTAATGATGTAAAGGATACAAATGTATTTAAAATGGAATTGTCTTGGAGGAAAAAAAATAGGCTCCAAAGAAGACCACTGTTCCAGGCAAGGTTGTTATTTTGAACATTTAACAATCAGTATGGCATTGACACCAGCCAATCAGAACAGGTGCTTTACCCCATCACAATGGAGAATGGCTAGTAAAAGCCTAGAACCACCATACCAATACGTGCAGGTTGAATATTAGCTTTCCTTCCAGGGAACCCCAGCAATATGTTCTCCCACAGTGCCTCACTCAAGGAATACAGGCATACCTCAGAGATATTGCAGGTTTGGTGAATGTAGCAATAAAGCGAGTCAAATGACTTTTGTTGGTTTCCCAGTGCATATAAAAGTGAAGTTTCCACCATATTGCAGTGTATTAAATGTGCAGTAGCATTATGTCTAAAAAAATAATGTACATACCTTAATTAAAAAAAAAAAAACTTTGGTGGGGTGCCTGGATGGCTCAGTCAGTTAAGCGGCCGACTTCAGCTCAGGTCATGGTCTCGCGGCCCGTGAGTTCGAGCCCCGCGTCGGGCTCTGTGCTGACAGCTCAAGAGCGTGGAGCCTGTTTCAGATTCTGTGTCTCCCTCTCTCTGACCCTCCCCTGTTCATGCTCTGTCTCTCTCTGTCTCAAAAATAAATAAACGTTAAAAAAAAATTTTTTTTTTTTAAACTTTGGTAAAAAAATCCTAACCGTCACCTGACCTTTCAGAATCCTAATCTTCTTGCTGGTGGAGGCTCTTGCCTCTGTGTTGGTGGCCACTGACTGATCAGGGTGGTGGTTGCTGAAGGCTGGGTGGCTGTGGCACTTTCTTAAATTAAGACAACAACGAAGTTTGCTGCATTGATGTGCTCTTCCTTTCATGAACGATTTCTCTGTAGCATGCGATGCGTTTGATAGCCTTTTACCCACAGCAGAACTTCTGTCAAAACTGAAGTCAGTCCTCTCACATTCTGCCTTTGCCTTATCACCAAGTTTATGCAACAGTCTAAATCTTTTGTCGTCATGTAAACAATCTTCACAGCATCTTCACCGGTAGATACCACCTCAAGAAATCGCTCTCTTTGCTCATTCCTAAAAAGCAACTTCTCATCCAAGACAGTCTCATCATGAGATCGCAGCCATTCAGTCCCAGCTTCAGGCTCCACTTCAGATTCCGGTTCTCTCGCTCTTTCCGCCACGTCGGCAGTTACTTCCTCCACACCAGTCCTGAGCCCCTCAAAGTCATCCCTGGGTGCTGGAGTCAACTTCTTCCAAACGCCTGTGAATGTTGCAATCTTGACCTCTCCCCATGAATCACAAGTATTCTTAATGGCATCTAGAATGGTGAATTCTTTCTGGAAATTTTTCAATTTATTTTGCCCAGATCCATCAGAGAAATCACTATCAGTGGCAGCCACAGCCTTACAAATGTATTACCTAAATAATAAGAATGGAGAGTCAGAAATGACTCCTGGATTTATGGGCTGCGGAATAGATGTAGCGTTAGCAGCTATGAAAACAGCATTAGTCTCATGCATCTCCATCAGAGCTGTTGGGTGATCAGGGGTACTGTCAGTGAGCAGTGATATTTTTGAAGGGATCTTTTTCCTGAGCAGGAGGTCTCCACAGTAGACATAAACCATTCAGTAAACCCTGTTGTGAACAGATGTTCTTGACCAAACATCTTTGTTGTTCCATTTATAGAGCACAGGTAAATTCAGCGTAATTCTTAAGAGCTCTACGAGTTTGGGTATAGTAAATGCGCAGTGGCTTCAACTGAAAGTCACCAGCCGCGTTAGCCCCTAACAAGAGGGTCAGCTTCTCCTTTGAAGCTTTGAAGCCAGGCACTGACCTCTGTAACTAGGAAAGTCCTAAGTGGTGTCTTCTTCCAATAGAAGACTGTTTCCGGTATATGGACAAATCTGTCATTTAGCATGGCCCCCTTCACGAATTACCTTAGCTAGATCTTCAGGATAACCTGCTGCAGCTTCTACATCATCACTGCTTCACTTTTATGTTACGGAGACGGCTTCTTCGCTTAAACGCCATGAGTCAACCCGGCCTCAAATGTTTCTTCTGCAGCTTCCTCACCTCCCTCAGCCTTTACTGAAGAAAGTTACCTTGCTCCAGATTAGGCTTTAGCTTAAGGGAATGTTGTGGCTGGTTGGATCTTCTATCCAGACCGCTAGGCCTTTCTCCGTATCAGCAATGAGGCTGTTCTGCTTTCTTATCCTTCGTGTGTTCACTGGAGTAGCACTTTTAATTTCAAGAACTTTTCCTTTGCATTTGCAACTTGGCTAGCTGGCTCCAGCCTCTGGCCCCTCTCAGCTTTTAACAGGTCTTCCACACTGTGCGTCACCATTTCTGCTGCTGATTTAAAAGGAGAGACATGCCATTCTTCCTTTCACTTGGAGGCAACTATAGGGGTATTAGTTGGCCTAACTTCAGGGAATTGAAATTATTGTTGTGTCTCAGGGAACAGGGAAGCCTGAGAGAGGGCGAGAGATGGGGGAACAGCCAGTCGGTAGAGTAGTCAGAACACACACGTTTACTGATTAAGTTTGCTGTCCCACATGGGCGCAGTTCATGGCGCCCCCAAAACAGTTATCATAGTGACATCAAAGAGCGCTGATCACAGATCACCATCAAAAATAGAATAATAAAAGTGAAATTGTTTTAAATTAGCAAAATGTGGTGCAGAGACACAAAGTGAGCAGAGGCGGCTGGAAAAACGGTGCCAATAGACATGTTCGATACGGGACTGCAACAAACCTTCAATTTGTGCAAAACGCAATACCTTGTGAAGGGCAATCAAGTGACATTCAGTAAGACAAGGTTTGCCTGTAGTTGCTGAGTGGATAAGTGAACGGCTATAAGGAAAGTCTTTTCCTCCTTTGCCTTGAGCAACCGGAATGCACTAGCGTGGTTCCTTTGAGTAAGTGGCTGTGAAGCTCCATTAGGAATGAAATAATTCCCAGAGAGAGTATTAAGCTGGCTTTCTGGGTAACACCCTGCCCCCTCCTCCCATCCCCCCCCCCCCCGAAAATGCTTCATCTTGTCAAAAGATAATGGTCCCTCATTTGAGGTTGTTAGCCGCCTGGTGACCTATAAATGATAGCTAAAAGCTGGAACTAATCACAGTCCAGTCAGATTGTCGCTTCGCTGTGAATTAAATACCACTTAGTCCTAACTGATTCTAGCAAGTGCCACCATTACCGTTGGAACCTTCATTAGGAAAATAAATCTCCATCAATGTCTTGGGGTTGACAGGGAACTGAAAATCCTGACAGGCTAACACTTGATTTTGGTTTTGTTCCTCCTTTCTCATTGTAGGGTGACGGGGGAAAAATACATATATATATATATACATATATATATGTATATATATATCACAATTAGACCTGCATGTTACTTTAAAGAGCTATTTAAAAGGTGGGCTGAATTCTGGAGCCCATTTTGGCAAGGGAATGGAGGGGAGCTGAGCAGTCTGGTTTTCCAGCTGCTGTGGCCAAGTGGCAGTTCTCTGCCCCTCTGAGTTCACCCCAGCTCAGAGGATTGTTTGTCCAAAGACTGGAGCTGACTTGTTTCACCACTGTTGAGCAGATGTTATTACAAATACAAGGAGAAGGCAAGGGTGCTTTCCAGAAACTGCTGTTCAGTTCAGAGAAAGTACAACCTGACAGCCATATGGGGAACCAGCACTGACAATGATTTCAAAGTTTAAAAACCCTCTACAGTTTAAATATTTCATGCTAAATAGATTTCTTTGTGCGGCCAATACGTTCAGGACTCGGGACCACATGCACGTAGGCTCCTCAAGCAGATGAAAATCCCGTTCCAAAGAATGCTTTTCAGAGTCTGCTTGCTATGGAATTAGTTCATAATGGAGTCGATGTTGTAAATAGATTAAGCACCCCCCATCTTTGCAGCCGAGTTTTGTGTTTGTTTAGCGTTGAATGGCAACTCCCTAATCTTTCTTAGGTTAAACATAATGGTGTCCCAAGGAAGATCAAAGGAAGGCTGCTTTTCCCTTGGATATACATCCCCGAAATGAAATGCCAGAGTTCATGAAGTTCAAGAAAAACACAAGAGAAACGTGTAGCACAGACTAACTGTGAGACCTGACGAGTAAGGGAATGTAATGAAAAACACAGGCCTGCCATATGTATGGTCAAACTCATAACTTCAGGGGTTCAGCTTCGTAGGAGATACAGACTCCAGATTTTTACTATCTAAATAAACTTAACAGGAAAGAAAAATTATAATTTTTTTGGGCGACTCCACGGTAAATTGAATACTTCTCAGGGCAACCTGATTTTGCCAGAGTTTATCTCGACTCCTTAAAAAGGCCCATTCAGCCCTTGACTAATATTAATGTGCTACTTCCGTGTGTTTTCACAAAATCTGAGAGCCAAACCCGTAATCCTCTCCCCGTCATATTTCAGCTCAGTCCTGCCCCGGTAATGATCAGGGAGAGGACCGGGAATATCCAGCTGGATCCTGATGCGGCACGGCAGCCTCTCAGAAGAGGCTTCACTTGGGTCGACAGGATAAACAAAATGAACGGGTGGAATCCTGTCTTCGAGAACATGGGGCCAAGGGGTTGCAGACGTCTGGAAGCCTGTGAGCTCACCCGGTCGGTCACGGCACAACGCTGTGACTTTGGACATGTCCTCGTCGGCCTCCTTTCCCTTGTTTGTGAAAGTCAATGGTGAATGAAATGAGCCTGTCTGTCCTGGCACTGTTTACGGTTCCACTTCTCTGTGGCTTGGTTTCCTCACCTGGAAAATTGGGACAATAATCCTTGTAGAGCGATTACGAAGATAAAATTATTACAAATATACGCAGAAGTGTTTAGAAGAGTGTTAGGAACAAAGTAAGCATGCAATGTATTTTAGTTAGTATCGCAAGGATCACCGATCATGGTCATTACCACAGGACAAGAAGAGCCAAAGAGATATGGGCCCAAGCGCTTCATCCATGTTCTGCTTTTGAAAAATGTAGCTGGAGAAAGGATGTGAGTTGCCGCTATCCCAAACGATGCTGATTTCCTTCTGAGTTCTAACTGCATATCCGAAGTACAGAAAACAGGTAAAACCGCTAAGAGACTAGGACCGTTCCCTCCACCAAATTAGAGAGAATTACCATATGATATAGCAAGTCCACTTCTGGGTGTCCGCATTTAAAAATTAGCAAAATTAATATTAAGAAAATGTTTTGAGCTTTTCTTAACAAATTGTAATTGTCAATACTTCACAGTGGGAAGAAAAAAAAAGAATCAACTGGAAGTCCTCAGGCTGGGTAGCTCTCTCAGCCTGTATCCCCCAACACAGCCATGCCCCTGCCCTGTCCACTCAGGGCCTCCCTCCCTCCTGGACCCTCCTCACTCTCCCCACCTGCCCAAGTCAGCCACAACACCAAGGTTCCAGGAAAGTACAGTTAGCTGCTTTTTCAAACACACTCCTCTCGGAAAAGAACATGTGAACAGCCAATATGGAAAGAAGCTTACTGTCGTTAGTAAGAAGGAAAATACAAGGTAAAGCCACAATGAGGTGTCCTTTCCCACTCCCCAGATGGGCAAAAATTCGAAAGTCTGACATCAAAGATTCATGAGGGATTGAACAACGTATATTTTGACACAGCTGGTGGGAGTATAAATTGGCAAAACCACTGTAGAAGACAATGTGGCATTATCTGCTAACAGTGGCATTCCCTGCTCCGTGACCCAGAGACTCCATGCCTCAGTTTGTATCCTAGAGAAATGTCGACGCTCAGGCACCTGCAGACAGACAGACGAATATTTGAAATAGCAGGACCCTGGAGAGACCCCCATGTCCATTAATAGTAGTTGCCTAATACAGTGAGGTGTAGTTCTGTAGCAGAATGCTGCAAAGCCCCGAGTGAATGGATTGGGAATGAATCACAGCCGCACACGAAATGCTTAGTAACAATGTTGAGTAGAAGAACAAGTCAGAGAAGAATACCTGCAACATTCTTTCTTTTATATACAATTTAAAAACATGTTTCTCCGGTAGCCACACGGTAGATCTGCTAAGACAATGCAAAGGGTTGACGGCCTGGGGAGATGGAGATCTTTGGGGAGGGGAGGAGGAGACCAAACCAGGGAGGGGTTCACTGAGGGGTCCAAAGATAATGGTAAATGTTTCTTTGAACTGGGCAGCGGATACACGGATGTCTGTCCATTGAAGCATTATTCTTTTTTTCTTTTTTTTCTGTTTTTTGAGACAGAGAGAGAGAGACAGAGAGGGAGGGAGACACAGAATCTGAAGCAGGCTCCAGGCTCTGAGCTGTCAGCACAGAGCCAGACACGGGGTTCAAACTCACGCACAATGAGATCATGACCTGAGCTGAAGTCAGATGCTTAACCGATTGAGCCACCCAGGTGCCCCTTTTGAATCATTATTCTTTATGTTACATACTTCGTATAGACATATTCTTTTGGAGCCAATATGTGATTTTTCAGAAAATTTAAAAGTTGCTTCTTCTCCCAAAATGATTGTCCCCTGAGGTTAAATATGAGGAACGGCTTTTTGCAGAGTTGATCTGTGAACAAACACACAGTAAGTCTTGTAAAAGTTGTTTATCGTGGTCATTCAAAACCGCAGGTAGAGCGAAGGTCAGAAGAGTGGCGGAGTCCAGACAGGAAACAGAGTGCACATAGGGAGTTCAGGAGATGTACCTCTGCCAGGAAGTGAGGGGCGGAGGAGGCGGTGGGCTGCCCTGGGGGGACAGGGACCTCAGGGGTGATGCGGGCACGGCCAGCCACGTTGCCCAAAGCAGAGCAGGACAGGGGGAAGTGCCTCATCTCTTCCTGCCTCCTGTCCTCAGTCTCCCGGCAAGGCCTCCCACGGGCCAGCTGTAACTTGACAAACAGAGTTTGCCTCGTTTGGCCCCTCGCATGGAGAGGAGCACAGGGCAAGGGCGGGGAATGGAACTGAGTGGGGATGGGCAGGACGGGGAGAGCCACAGACAAGCCACAGCACCTGTCTACTGTGTGCGGATTCTCCTGTTTAATCTCGGCAACGACTGGATTGGGCAGATGATACATTGTTCCCCTTTTACATAAGAGTAAGGTTCAGAGAGGTTAAGGAACTGGCCCAAGATCGCTAAGCAATGCAGTGGTGGAGTCAGGACTGAGACCTGGACGATCTGACTCCAGAGCCACTCTATCTGTGGATTCCATTTCTTGATATCCCACTGAAGGGCGTAGGTCAGATGAAATAGTAACAAAACCTAACTGGGGGACCAAAACCTTAAGGACTGAATGAAACCATTTCATGACTGTCTTTCTCCCCACAGGGCCACATTTTTACTGTAATGTTCATCCCATTACATCTGTCAATCCTACACCACATTTGTCTCAGGGACTGAGACAAGGGCTTTCAGAGGAAAACCAGTTGACCTTCCTCGTCACACGTGTGCCCTCGGTGAGTGTCCACTCCGGCTCCCACTGGCTCGCAGCGAGTTAGTGAGGACCCTGGATGCGAGCTCATGTCAGCCCTGGAGGGAGACACTGTGAGGGAGGCTACAGACAGGGGAAATCTGAGCGGCGATTCTCCCCTTACACCTGCAGCCTAGAAGGCCCAAACACGCCCCCTAGTCACTCTCTCTTTTTTTCCTTATTGCCTTTATGATTTTAAATTAATTCATATTCATTACAGGAGCTTCTGAAAAACACACACACACAAAACATGAAAATGAAAATTTACTACTGTTAATATTTTTTAATACTTCCTTCTGGTCTTTTTTTAAGCTGTAAAATTAGGTTCCCACACCCAGAACTTCCCTGCCCTTGCCTTCACAAGTCTCTAATTTTATAGTTTGCTTTCTCCCCCTTTTTAAAATGGTATTTCTTAAACACTTTTGCACAGCATGGAAAAAAACTAATGCATAACAGCCATGTAAAATTCCATCATATGCATCTACTATAATTGAACGAATCCCCTATCAATGGACATGTGTTGTTTCCAATTCTTTGCTACTTTAAGAAATGCTGCTTTAAATACCTATGCACCAAGATCTTTGCCTGACTTTCGGGGCCTCCAGGTCTATTAAGCTGTTATCATTATAAAGGCAAGTTAGTGTTTGTCCTGTTCACCCAACCTAGCATATGACACAGAGCAGCCATCACTGAAGGAAGAAATGAATGGATGAATGAATGAATGAATTTCTCTTAAATTTAACTTAAGAATAGCTCTTTAAGTTAAATCCCTAAAGGAAGACAGAATTTTCACTAGGTTGAAACATGGATAAGAGAAGAAAAAAATACGTCAATCCTAAGAGTCAATATGGTTGTTCTTATTTAGGTTTAAAAAGTGACTCAGAATGTCCAGGAAGCTGAGGTGAAGAGAAAAATATCATATGGTTGCTTTTACCTACTCGGTAAAAATCTATCAGGTCCTCAGAAAAAGCAAAGTTGGGGCGCCCAGGTGGCTTGGTCGGTTAAGCGTCCGACTTCGGCTCAGGTCATGATCTCACAGTCCGTGAGTTCAAGCCCCGCGTCTGGCTCTGTGCTGACAGCTCAGAGCCTGGAGCCTGTTTCGGATTCTGTGTCTCCCTCTCTCTCTGCCCCTCTCCTGTTCATGCTCTGTTTCTCTCTGTCTCAAAAATAAATAAACATTAAAAAAAAAAATTAAAAAAAAAAAAAAAAGAAAAAGCAAAGTTATTTCTTAAACCAAAAGATGATAGAAATGTCTCAGCAGGATCTTTAAGTACAGTTCCTAACATTTGCTAAGTCCAGTAAATGTTAGCTGGTGTTGTTGTTCTTATCTGTAAATTATAGAAATATCTATGTAACAGCTTTTTTTTTTTTAGAATTTTACTTAGTTAGTTAGTTTATTTTGAGAGAGACAGAGAAAGTGCGCAAGCTGAAGAGGGGCAGAGAGAGAGGGAGACAAAGGATCCAAAGTCAGTTCTATACTGACAGCCTGATGGGGGACTTGACCTGAGCCGAAGTCAGATGCTTAATTGACTGAGCCACCCAGGCAACCCTATAACAGCTTTTAATAAAAGCCAGAGCATGATAGGAAAGCACAGTCCTTTGAAGGACTATGTCGTTACGGCTGCCATATGTAACTATCAAGAAGAGTACAGCTTTTAAATGCTTTCCCATATATTTTTCCCAGCCTCCAGATGTTTCATCACCAGCTGGGTGATGATGCTCTCTGAGAAGGGCTGGCCTCGTGGACTGGGGATGTGCCGTCTCCGTGAGCCCCACATGCAGACGGATGGCATCCAGGAGTCCCTTATGCTAGACGGAAGCCATGTCTTCTCAGCACAGGAATGGGTCCAGGCCAATGCCACGGCCATGTGCTCTGTCAGTCTCCCACAGTCTCACTTGTCTCAGACATTTTCTCTTACTCAAGGATGCCACCAAAGCGCCCACCTTATCACTCCAGACCTGGTTGCACACCCAGCCCCTGCTGCCCAGGAAGGCTGGCACATTCAGAGCCCGTGATGGCATAAAAGTACTAAAATGGCGATAATACTTCCTTCCCAATAGTTTTGACCTCAGAACAAAGACACCAGTGCTGGGGACACAAGGAAGCTGGTAGGATATCTTTGCAGTACCTGTGGGAAGATGGTTGCTGCCAGGCACTTTAGAAGGGCCCAAAGAGGGCACTTGCTTGTTTGAGCTGATTCCAAGCCCCCAGGATGGACATTTCAGGGGGGCCTCCGAGGTCTCTGGGGGTTATCTCTGTCACCTTGTCTAGAGTCTCTCACTTCTCTTTGCACATCCTCTTCTCTCCTCTCCTTTCTAGTTCTTTCTCACACTCTCCTTTCATCTCTGCATCTCCTGTCTCCCCATGTATGTCTTTAACCCCTGCAGGTGTTACTTCACAGTACTTAGAGTTGAGAAATCTGCCAGCCAACAGGAGCAGGGCCCCGTCTTCCTAGCTCTGTGTTCCTGAAACACCATGCCTTGCGCCTGGCCCACGATGAATGCTCCTTAGTGAGTCCTTGAATAAAGTAGAAAGGACAGCTGTACTGAGTTCAGCCGCCCCATGTGCCACTGCTTCTGTGTAAAGAAATGATACATGGGTATGTTGTGAATTTTTACCCCAAATACCTTAACACACAGGGGAACGGACTTAAAGCCTGGGGTTTTACCTGCAAGTTTGAAGCTTGGTGAAAGTCTTGCTTTAATTTACACATTTATTCTAACTTGTGCATTCCATTTCACCATCTTTATTTTAATCGGATTTTGGGGCTTTGTCTAGTATTACATCAAATGCAAACTGCCTATACATTTTCATCAAACACGGAGGACTTATTTGGGGTAATCTAACTCAAAATATAGGCCCTATGGAGCATGTGATACTCTCTGTGGGTCTCTTCCATCCCAGAGAACCTCAAAGAGAGAGGCTACCACTGTCCTCTCTCCAACCCCCAGCTGCCAGTGAACTGCTTCTCACACGGGCTCTGTGTCAAGTGCTCCAGGATAAAGAGCAAAAAAACACATGTACGGGTGGATTTAATAATGATTATGGTTTACCTGAGCGGTGCTGGGGAAGGGGGGCAGTCATATAAAAATAAAGTTGTAAATAACTAGTTAAATTGCTCCTTCCCCCACCCCCACTCATCACCTTCATCAATCTTTATTACAAATTATACTCCATGTCTTTCCTGTGGCTTTGTAACCCCCTGGCACATATACACAAGGAATGCCTTCCCCCTGTTTAACAGATCTTTATATTCTCCTAGTCTAGCACAGTCTTGATGCCTCGTTGGTGCACAGAGACACATAGAATCTCCATGCCCAGTAGCTCTGACCAAGTCTCATTGTGCTCAGCGTCTTGTTGGGGAAGCAAACACATAAACAAACCGTTAAAACATGATGTGACTACACATACAGATACACTCTCCAGAATCAGACTGGCTGGGGTCAAGTCCTGGTTCCCTTGTCCCCCATACTAGCCAAGTACAAGTCGTGCAGCCATTCTGAGTCTCAATTTCCTTTCTCTGCCATAGAGATGGTAATCATGGCACAGGAATTAAGAAAGTTTTTTGATAATAAAGCACTTAGCACAGTGCCTGGAGTTCAATAAATGTGAGCTGTTATTATTATAATTATTATGATGAGTTCAACAGAGGAATATAAAAAGATTAAGCATGCATCTGGAAATGTGGCCTAAAGCATTGGAAAGGAGAATATTCCATCAGAGGATCAGCCAAGATTTCTTTGGGAGAAGTGGAAGGGTGCAAAGGTCCGCTTGGGTCACTTCTTCTGTATTTCAAATACTGTCCACAAGATGGCAGCAGCGGCCTCACGTTCTCACTTGGCCCAGAAGGCATTCCATTCAGCCTGCATTCCACTTAACCCCGCCCCAGACAGGCATCTCTGGGACATATTTTAAGTGGAAGGTGACCAGCACCGCAAACTAAAGGATGCCCTTCCTTCTGGAATGCTATAGAAGTCTGACTAGACAGACAAGGACGCTCTGGCTTTGGGAAAAACTTGGAAACTGCCCATTCATTCATTTATTGGTTCATTCCTTCAACAAATATGTAGAGACCCGAAGACATCCCAGGCACTGTGCAAAGAATATGGCAGAGAAGGCCCTGCTCTCATGACCTTAGGGCCAGTCACACACAAATCAGTGGTAGATCACTGGAAGATGTCTCCCATCAAACTAAAAATTACCAGCCTGTGGAGTGAGGTAATACCCCACTGAAGGTCAAGCACAGAAAAAAAATACACGTGATAGCAGTCCCTGTTGACTCTGCTTTGTATATGCTGACAAGGGTAAGAAGGAATTTGAAGTACTAGAAGTTGGTAGAATTAAATAGCAATTGGGGGTTTTGCCCCCTGTAAAATTACTTATGTTCTTTTTTGCCCCCCTTCTTTAAACTAGAAATCTGGGCCAGGCTAATGGAACCTGTCACCAGGAATGTCTGGGGCAGTTGTACAAGGTTACATTCCAGGCTCCAAGCAAAAAAATGCCAGCAATTTGCCTTTTGTCAGCTGCAAATTAAAGTAATTTCCACGTAGAGAGTTTCTTCTGCTGGTGGTGAGCACCCCAAAACACCGCGCCTGTTTGCAGTAAGCCTTTACCCGGCCGGCCGGGGCAAACCCACCTGAGGTTGAAGGCACCTCTGGGTTGTAATCAGGGGATGGTTTGCTTGGCTCCTCTTTCACTGCAGCCTCAAACCCGGTGGGAATTACACAGGGCTGGGAAACAGGGATGGCTATGTAGTCAGTGCTTCATGGCACTTTCTAGAATGTAGGACAAGAGAGGCTGTCAGCTTCAAAAAAATAAAAATTTAGGGACACCTGGGTGCCTCAGTCAGTGGAGCATCCAACTTCAGCTCAGGTCATGATCTCATGGTCCATGAGTTCGAGCCCCACGTTGGGCTCTGTGGTGACAGCTTGGAGCCTGGAGCCTGTTTTGGGTTCTGTGTCTCCCTCTCTCTCTCTGCCCCTTCCCCACTCATGCTCTCCTAAAAATAAATAAACATTTAAAAAAATGAAGAAAAGGTAAATGTGTGTGTGCTGCCATACCCAGTGCTATGGTGACAATTAAAAATAGCCATCATTACTGAAGGTGCCACATAGCCGTGATGCTAAGAACATTCCAGCCACGTATCACTGAATTATCAAAGAAGGCAAAACAAGTATTATTATCCTCATTTATAGATTTGAGGCTCTGAGAAGTTAAGCAGTTTGGAGAAAGTCACCAGTATTAAGTGATAAAGGTGGGTTTTCAACCCTTCTTTGTGAAACTCCTAAACTTAGATACTTCACCCCGACACAGCCAGCTAACCATAGAGGTGAACAGAGAAATGTGTTGCCACCAAAAACAAAGAAGAGGTTATTCATTCATTGATTCCGTAAGTATTTCTAGAGCACTCACTTGTAGCAGACACTAGGCATGCAGAAGTAAGTTCTGGCAACCACGAATCAATCTCCAGCCAGAGCAACGGCCGCCACGATGGGTCCAAGCTTGGAGACCAGAGGTAAACAGACCAAAGAGGGAGGCCAGTGTCTGGGGTTTTGATCAAGAGCACGCAGACAAGGCCCCTTCAGTTACAGATGTGATACAGTGTCACACACACTTAGAAGGCAAGTTTTATGCCCCTCTGAGCACTCGTCGTAACCCTGGAAAGAGCTATGATCTGTCCCTACCCCCCCAACACTCACACCCACCCCTCCCTCTGTTCCAGAGCCGGCACCTGCCTGGGGACCCTGAAGATTCCAGAATCTTTGCCAGCCGGCACCCACTCCCTCACTGTGTGACCTCATAGGAATTCCATCATCCTCCCTAATCTTTCTGGGCCTCCTTTTCCATCTGTTGGACGGACGACCTGAGGTCTCTTCTGGCTGAAACATTTCTGACAGCTGCCATTTACTGAGTACCGACTATGCCCCACGTGCTGCTCCAGATTCTTACAGTCATTGCCTTGTTTAATCCTCACACACACCCCACCAGTGAGGGCAGCACGCCCACTCTGCAGATGAGAGTTAAGACTCACAGATAGACCAGGTGACTTTTCCAAAGCCATACAACTAGTAAGTCGAGTACCAGGATTAGAAGCCAGGTTGGCCCAACCCTCAAGGCCCCAATATTTCTCACTGCCTGGAAAGAAAAGAGGCGAAGGTTTACTGTGTCCTGTGGATCATTACGCAGCCCCACCGCCCCCCGTTCCCACTTACACAGCCCTCACCGAGTCCTTGCCACCATCGTCTTCCAGCTTCCTTGGCTTTGTTTCTGGGAAACGCGGTAGCTGACGCACCCTTGCCTGCCATCATTCACTCCGTGCTCATGAACTGTGCCCCTGACCTTTGGCCTCCTAAGATCCTGCACCCCCACCCTGGGCACCCCCAGCCTGAGCCTGGACACCACATATACCTGTGGATACTCTGCCTCCAAATTCTTGAGCTCCGGGCCCCTGTCTCCAGTCACAACCACCACCCCATCAGCACCCTCACACATCCCACCGGCTCCTGGCCTCACTTGACCTCCTCCTGGACAGAATCCCTCCAAGCCACTTCCCTGCATCTCAGCCCTCTCAGCCCTCCTCCCTGCACCTCTGAATTGACTCCCTCCTTTCCAACCTGGCACATCACAACTTAACAAGATCTCTCCTTCAGTGTTGCCCCCACAGCAAGGTGACCTCCTCTCTGAGCTGCATTCACTCTCTGGGCCACCTCCTCCAGAAAGGACTGGTCTTTCTCAAATATTTCTTTCCCTTCTGGCATCTTCAAACTTTCCCTCTCTTTGAGCATGTTCCCCCACAACCCCCAGCTTGGGAAATCTCCCCAGCTGGACAGATGGTGATGTTTCTCTGCTTGGTCACTTTTGGAAGACCCACTCTTCACACCCTGTTCTCGCCATGTCTGACAGCCCATTTCCCTCCCCTAAAACACCACCCTTCAGACGCCGTCAACTGCAGCTTCTAAATCTAATGATCTTTTCTCAGTGCTTATTCCTTTGGACCTGGAGAAGTAGAATTTGCTATCAATCCAGCTCCTCATGACTCCACTGCTCTCAACTTTCTCCTTCACATTGCCTTTCGGCTCTAAGCTTCCTGACCGCCCTGAGCCTCAGTTTCCCATCTACTAAAGGAGAAGAACGAACGCCAACTTCGTAGGGTTGTTGCGGGCCCTGAATGAGACACCATGTGCCTGACATGTTGAAGGGCCCCTAACTGGTTGTTGCTACAGTGTTGCTTTTCTCTTATGTTGGGAGAATCTCTCTTCACTTACCAATCCTTATTCCACCCCACAACAGAAAACACTGCAAGCCACTTAAGGGTGGAGACCCTTCTGGCCCTAAGAAAACCCAGGAATCTGCCTTGCACACAGTAGGGCACCGTTCACAGTAGGCACGGTTCACTGTTGACAGTGATGGCTGCCTTATAACCTCAAGCTACTTCCCCAGTCTTTTAACTTCAGTAAACCACGAATGCTTTTTCCACCACCGACTTGGCTGTTTAACGGTTTCAATCCTTTGAAAAGGAAAATGACTCCCTTATTTTTCACTTACTTTCTGGTGTTAGAGCCCTTTGATGTTCCAAAGGCCTTTCAAGAAAGCCTCTTTAGAAATAGGACCTTGGTTTTTGCCACAGGGAAGTGAACTTGAACCCCAAAGGTTGAGCTGGGACCCTGGAGTCCCAGGCAGGCGTTTTTTCCTCGCAGGCTCCAGGCCTGACCCCAGCCCAGAGCTTAGAGAAAATGCTATTTTCAAGGTCTTCATCCTTCTCAAAGCTGTCATTTTCGTCAGCCCCACTGGGCATTTTGACAAATGCCTTTGCTAATTACTTAATTATTTTGGCCTGCAAAAGTGTGGGGGCTATTTCCTTAAAGAAAAGAGGGCTTAGTTAGTCCATTCTTATCCATGCAAAGGCTTGAAAGTAGCCTCCTTCAATCCTATTAAAGTGTTTGGCTAACTAAGAACCCCTACCAGTCAAATTAACTCAAATATATTATGATGCCAGAACACAGAGGCACAAAGCCCTCCTCCCTCAAAGCCAGGCTAAAGCTAGCATCTGTTTTCTTATGCCACTGGCTCGTTTCTTCTAGTTCAAGCCTCTTTAGCATGGAAAAGAAACCTGTGCTTATCTGCTGACTTTCAATTAAAGAAACAATGAGGCTAAGTGGCGTCAATGTGTCCCTCCTGGAATTAGCCAGGAGTGTGAGCCTGTCACCCAGTCATCAGCACAGCGGGGTGCACTGCAGCAGGAAACTGTGGAAGACATTCTGCCCCTGGTGGGAGGTTTTCCCCAGCCTGGCCAGCCCTGACGTTCTCTCCCTAAGAAGTGCCCTCTCTGAGCTTCCTCTCTCTTGGGTACCACCAAATATGCCGAGCACGTCCATCACACTCCCTGGCTGTGTCTTCTGGCACCCTGGAGAAAAGGTCTTGACTAGTTCATCCGCTCAGGGAACACGGAGGCCAAAAAAACTCCGAATCAAGCCCGAAATGCAAACTGCAAACTGCACTGGGAGGTGTGAATTATCCACAGTGGTTGTCCACGGTGATCAGATAAACAGCCAGCGGCCTGGTCCAGAGGCTAGCGCTGTGGCTGGCACCTGGTAGATGCCCCATAAAGGGCGGCTGGGTGTGGAATACAGCTCCTGCCCCCCCTGCTGGGGTCCCTGGGCTCCAGGAAGAGTGGAGTCAGGGCACAGTTGAGTCTTGGTGGATCACTGGAGGGGGCAGGGGACTCACAGGGGCTCCAATTAGGGTTGACCCAGGTATTTGTTTGCACAGCTGGGACCAGAGAAACTGAGCTGACCCTGGGTCTTTCTCATGAAAATGCAATGAGAGGCAGAGCTGCCCCCGAAAATACTAGCATCTTACGCATAGTGAAGGAACACTTCACCAACTCAACGAGCTTCAGACAAAGGGATCTGAGAGACACAAGGAAACTGAGGCCTGGAGAGGGGGAGGGGCTCGCCTGAGGTTACACAGCCAGGTAGAAAATAGGAAAAGCACATAATTCATTCGCTATGGTGACTGGAAAAGATACAATTCAGGGGGATGAATTTAACCAAGCGTCTGTAGAACCCACAGGAAGAAAACTTTAAAGTTTTAGCGAGATTCATAAAAGAAAACCGGAGTAAACGAGAAGACACGCCCTTCTTCTGGATGTCATTCTCCCTCAATTAATGTACACGCTCAATGCATTTTGACTTAAAATACCAAGAGGATTGGGACGGGGGTGATAAAATGAGATCAGGATTTATCTGGAAAAATAAACATGGGAAATATTTGGTTTGGAAAGGCCAAAGAAGAATGAAGTAGCACTAGACCTATTAGTTATTAAAATACATCACGAGGGGCGCCTGGGTGGCTCAGTCGGTTAAGCCTCCGACCTCGGCTCAGGTCGTGATCTCACGGTTCGTGAGTTTGAGCCCCGCATCGGGCTCTGTGCTGACAGTGCAGAGCCTGCTTAGGATTCTCACTCTCCCTCTGCCCCTGTCCCCACTCCTCTCTCAAAATAAATAAAGTTTTAAAACTAAATAAAAAAATAAAACACATCATGATACAACAATTAAAAACAGTTTATAGTGCAGAAAAAAATAGCGTTACAGTAGGGGACCATAAATAGACTGAAACACACGTGGAAATTTAGTTTATGATAAAAGTGTCACTCCAATTTAGTGAGGAAAGAGAGTTCCTCTGCCGGTGATTTGGGGTCATGGCTAATCAGTTGGACAAAGTCATGAAGTGAGACCCCCTACCTCAATCCTTAACACCAAAATAAATTTTAGTTGGATGCGAGATTTAAACTGTAAAAAGGAAACCACAGGATGTCTCAAAGAAGGCATGGAAAAGGTATAATCTAAGAGTGGAGAAGAACTTTCTAAGCAGACCGTGAAACCCAGAAACAGGAACAATCGATACCTTTGACTACATAAAAATGTACAATTTCTGTAGGGCAAAAATTAGTGCCAGAAACAAAATAAGATAAATAAGAATGGGAAAAAAAGGTTTGCAACCTACGACCGATAAACGGTCGGTTTCCTGTTTTACAAAGAGCACACCCCAATCGGCAAGATCTGCAAGTGTGACTCAACAGAACAGGAAAAGGAGGCGAACACGCAGTTCACAGAACAAAAGATCCAGGTGACTTGGCAGAACTTACAATGGTGCCACTCTGGTCCATTAAACAATCTCTCCTCTGGTTTATTTTCATCAGAAAATCCACCGGTGGAATTTTTAGTTGTGTATTTGCTTCAGATTGCCATTGCTATGTTTGCTCCCCCTGAGCCCGCTCTCCACTGGGGAGTCTCAGGCATAGCCCACAAAGCCAGGACAACACCAGGGGACAAACCCCCTACCTGCCAGTCCCCACAGCCACTGCCAGCCCTCCCACAGGTACAGGCCAGTTTCCAGGGCAGGTGCCCGTGCTGCCCTCCTGCACTCGAGGAAAGGGACAAAACCCACACCATTTTAAGGTCGTGGAATATTCACACCACCTCCGGCTAATGCCTCTCTCACTGCTCTAGGCTCCCATAATAACCAGAAAGGTGGAATCGATGGTTAACACTCACTGTGGGTTTAAGTTTCCTGCAACTCCAGCTACCTAGAATGCAAAGAATCCACAACAGAAGCAAAAAAAAATTGGCTCTTAACAGGGGTCACTCTTTCCCCAGAGGAGCGACTGTCCCTTGTCAGTTCTGGCTTTATGCACAGTCCCATCAAGGCTGGCCACCTGCTGATTTCTCAGACTGTGGCTAGTCTGCCATAGTAAACCGGCTGATGGCAGAAAGGCTGGTTAAAGGCACACAAAGTGGAGGGTAGCACAGAGGTGATGCCTCAGGGACAGATTCAAAGAATCAGCTCAGTGATTGCCTAAAATCACATACTGTGGAATATTAACAAATGAGGTACTGATGCGGCTCAGGGTCAGTAACTCCCCTAGTTATTTGTTTCTGTTTGCTTTAAGCATCAGCCACGTTGTAAGAGCAACAGGAGAACCAAGGAGTGACAGTGTGGAATCCTATGAAACTTCTAGCCTTGATCTTCAGACAAACAGATAAACAGGAAGCTCAGCATAAACAGGAAGCTAAATGGACTGAGTTTATGTCACTTAGAGTGTTCTCCTGTTACAAATTAACCAGAGCCCCAGGTTCCTCAACTATAAGTAACAACGCCCACCAAAAAAGTTTTATTGTCACCTTAAATAAGGTATGTCAAGGGCCTAACAGGCACCAGGCGTGGGGCAGACACACGATAACAGGAGCTTCACTGTTACCATTCTGGTGTGTTTTCTTAAGGTCAATTTCTCATTTTCCAGGGGGTCTCAGAATCAATCATCATTTTTCTTTATAACATTAAATCAGTATCCTCTGTCCTTCTCTCTCTCCCACCCACACCCATACCTCTTACATACCTTAAAACACAAAGGTTCTTGGGACACATGGGTGGCTCAGGTGGTTAAGCATCTGACTCTTGATTTTTGGCTCCTGTCATGATCTCAGTTCAAGCCCCACGTTGGGCTCCATGCTGACAGCGCAAAGCCTGCTTGGGATTTTCTCTCTCTCTCTCTCTTTCAAAAATAATAAAAAAAGAACACTTAAAAGTTTTTATTTAAAAAAAGCACAAAGATTCTGTATTTTGGTTGATCACAGGCTAAAATCCTTCATTTTCAATGCTTCGTAATCGAAATGGGCTCACATGTAATGGCTGTGTGCTGGGCACTGGCCTCAGGACTTCACGTGAATTAACTCAGGTAATCCTCACAACATTCTCGTGAGGTATCTTTAGTGCCCCCCATTTTACAGATGAGATTGAGCACAAGGAAATGAATGACATTACAGGTCTCATAGCAAGTAAGTAGGCCAGAGAAGGACCTGAAAAAAAGCATGAACATGTGTGTTCCATAGATTATCATTAAACCTAAGTGTGTACACATGCACGCACACACACGTGCACGCAGCTTCACGAGGTCGGGGGTGGGGGGGTAATTTGGGAACAAGGGGTAGGAGGAACATTTGCTTTTTACTTCTGAACCTTTCGAATTTTTTGGTGACTGTTCTACTCCTTCAAGAAATTAATTGGAAGGTTCCCACTCAAGCTGCTCACCCCCTCTCAGCGGTCCTCTGCCCCTGCTACCAGGTGTAGGCCTATCTCCAGGCCCCTAACCCCCACTGCACACAGGACAGTGTCTTGAGGGCAAGAGTGCCAGGCTGGGCCCGTTTTAGTGTGGAGACAGCTGGACCCCAGGTCACAGACAGCTACGTAGCTCACTTCCAGAAACCAACTGTCAGGGGTGACACTCCTCCAGCATGGGTTTAATCTGCACTGCGCTCAGAGGTAGATGTTTGGGGTGGGGAGGGGGCCCTCTTCACCTGATTCCCATTGTCAGCCCTTCGTGTCAGAGGAGACAAAGGCTTGCATTCCACAATTAGGGACAGAAGGTTTAAAATGCAAATTCGTGGAGGGGCTCACAAACCCTTGTGAAAGAGTTTCCACTTAGGTGTTAATTATTTCCACCTCCTTCCTGGGCTGGGCAGAGGAGGGGGCAGTAGGGAGGGTGTGGGGGAGGGGAAGAGAAGGAGAAAGCCAGTGTGGGCCCCCCAAGCTGTGGGGCCCAGAAGAGTGGAGGGTGGTGTGGTGCCAAGGGTGAAGGTTGGGGGCACCTCCCTAGTCACCCCTCCCCCCTCCCGGCATGAGGCAGAACTAACCAGAGGGGCACCCACCGGCACGCCCTGTCACCAGCACTTCTCTAGACTGGGAAAGCTGGGCAGAGCCACTCAAGAGCCCAGAAAAAATAACCACCTGCAGGTCTCCTGCTCCACACCGAGAGGAGATACACACCTGTGTGCCCGAAGATCCAAGGGGCCCAAGATCGGTGCTATCTGAAGAGTCATCTGAGTAGGATGGGCACAGACTTGAGTGACTTGAAGGGTCTTGTCCCCTGTTTCCCAGAGAGCGGAAGCCACCAGGAGAGCAGAGGAATGTGTTAGGACAGTACTCAAAGATGAGAAGCTGAATAAATGATACCAAATATCTCTGCATTCTTTGGTTTAAAAATGGCAAGAGTAACACATGTTTATTCAAACATTACAGGAGAATGTAAAACTCCCCCTCTCCCCACTGAGTTTAATGCAGGTTTTCCCAGAACATTGTATGTATGTATGATCAAATACATCTGTAGAAAGTTTTACACTAATGAGATCACGTTCTATGTATTGTCCTGTGGCTTTGCTCTTTTTCTCCACTCAGTAATATATTGTAGATATCTTTCCATATCAGTGCATTTGATAACTATGGTTAATATCAGTTGTTTACATAAATACCTCACAAGAAGGCATGTTCATTGTTTTTTCTGATTCCAAAAGGTGGCACATATTTGAAGCAGAAAACCTGGAAAGTCTGGGAGCTTGGGTGGCTAAGTCGGTTAAGCGTCTGACTTTAGCTCAGGTCATGGTCTCACAGTTCATGAGTTCGAGCCCTGTGTTGGGCTCTGTGCTGACAGCTCAGAGCCTGGAGCCTGCTTGGGATCTGTATCTCCCTCTCTCTCCATCTCCTCCCCTGTTCACACTCTGCCCCTCTCTCTCTCAAAAATAAGTAAACTTAAAAAAAAATTTTTTTTTTTTAACTTGGAAAGTATGCCAAAGTATAAGGAAGAAAACAGAAGCACCCACAGTACCAGCACCCTGAAATACCCACTGTCCCCACTTTGCCTGCTTCGTGCAGGCCAGGGCTCTGTGGGGCTGGGGGTTCCTGTGGTGCCGGTGCTGATGGCAACCAGTAAGTGAGCTTTCGCAGGATGGGCTGCTGCAGCAAACGCAGCAAACATTATCCACAGTCCTTGGCACAAACCTGCATCAGACTGGCACTGGGATACAAGTGCAGGGCCTCAGGGGTCCATCCGTCCCTGATCCAACAGTGCTGGTGTCGCCCACTTCCTGCAGGAGGGGGGGCTTGCCCTTATTCTACCAACCCTTTTGCCGGTTTCTTCTTTCTCCCCAGGAAATGTATCACACACTCTTCAACAATCTCGTTCCTCCCCTCCCCAGACCACTAGACTATAAGCTCCGTGAACCAAAGACCATGTTCTGTTTATCTGTGCCCGACACAGGATCGGCTCTCAGTAAATGTCTGTTGAATAAATGAATCAACTAAGCCAGTCTACATGCACCCCACCTCCTGGCCTTTGCTTGTACCATTTCCCCTGCCTGCGGCACGCTTTCCTTCCATATGAAGTGTCCGTGCCTAGGTCCTGCTTCAAAGCTCATCTCCAAGCCTTTCCCGGCAGGCTCCTTTCTCTTGACTCAAACCAGCCCTCATTTTCTCTATATTTTGATTTTTGCCAATCATTCACCACATGGGCCGGCATTCACAGCCCCATCCACCATATATATATTTTTTCTTTTGGAAAGCTGAGCCAAGGGGGAACAGCTTTCTTTGGTGGGTTGTATTGCTTCAGTCTCAGAGTGGAGGTTAGGAGGCTGCCTGTGTGAGCTGTCTGCCATACTTTCTCTTTCTTGGTCTGGTTTCCTCTTTTGTAAACAAAGGGATTGCCCTACGATCATTCTGTGGTTTCTTCCAAGTGCCAAGTTTTAGGATTCCAGACTTGGATGTATGTTTCCATTTATTTCATAAGAACTTTCATTTTGATACGAAGTCTCACCTTTGGATTTCATGAACCTGGATTCCTGGCTTCAATTTTAAGACTACGCAATTGGAAAACACAACTGGCCTTCATTTAATTAGAGTGGATTTTCAAGAGTAATTCTTGAGTTTGCTAATTAGTCTTTCTTATTCCACATCATAGTTGTAATTTATGATGTACGGACAGTGCCCTACTTCTGAATGACTTAGTGAGAGCTGTGATGCCTCCTTCAGCCACCACTTTTCCATTTTTCCCAGAGAAGATCTGGCTTCTGCTGCCTAAGAATCTGGTCTGATGCTGATGCTACCCTTGTTATCAAAGAAGTCAACACCTTTGAGATCCCCGAAGCACTAAGGAATTCCACTTTCCAGAGCTCTTTTCTATTTCCCTTCCCCTACCACCTACATACAGCTCCAATTACACCAAGCCTAATGTCCCTTTCCATGACAGACATTGCCTCTCACCTTCTCCCAGCTAGACTAGTCCCCAACCCATCTATGAAAGTATATTGTGTTTAGCTTCAGTTCCTGAATGTTCTATTTCTGGAAGTTCTATTTGGTTCTTTTTCATATCTGCCAGATTTTTTTTTTTCTAAATGTGTATTTGCTTAGACAGAGAGATTGTGAGCAGGGGAGGGGCAGGGGGGGGGGAGAGAGAGTTTCAAGCAGTCTCTGCACTGTTAGCACACAGCCCGATGCAGGGCTCAATCTCACAAACAGTGAGATCATGACTTAGGCTGAAATCAAGAGTCAGATGCTTAATCAACTGAGCCACCCTGGCACCCCGATTTTTTAGAGTTTATGATTCCCTAAAAATACATTCAAGTTTATGATTTATATAATGAATAAACTTGTTTTATAATTTGTCTCTGATAATTTCACTCTTGAAGGTAGGTGCAAGTTTGTTTTTGTTATCTGTTGTTTCTCTTGATTTTTACTCTTGTTGCATTTCCTGTGTTAGCCACAATCTTAGGGGATAAAAATGCTTTAAATGATACACAGAAACAAAATTCTCCAATCATTCATTTTTTTTTAGAAGAGAGAGAGATAAAGCACAAGTGGGGGCAGAGAGAGAGAGAGAGTCTTAAGCAGGCTCCACACTCAATGCAGAGCCCGACAGGTGGCTTGATCCCATGACCCTGGGATCATGACCTGAGCTAAAATTGAGAGTCAGACACTCAACTGACTGAGCCACCCAGGTGCCCCTCTTCAGTCATTCTTAAACAGTAATTCACAACCATCTGGATGCAGGAAAAAGGGATATGTGTTAGTATATGTGCTGCCGAAGCGAGCACAAAAGGGATATGTGTTAGAAATACTTGTGTAAGCCCAGGATCACCTGTCAATGTCTGTTGGAGTTCAGTCTACTGAACTCTTGATCTCTTCTCTTTGTAGAGCTGACTTCCTGTGACCTTTCTTCCTAATTCATCCTTGGCTATAACTCACCCACTGTCCTCAGGCTTACCTTATAATTGTATGTGAAGTTTGCAAAGGTTGTCGCATCCGTGACTACTGTGATTCTCCCTGCAGTCCTTTGAGATAGGCAGATCTGGTGTTTTATCCCCATTTCCCAGACAAATGGGGATAAAACAGTTTCAGTGAGTTCAAATGTCTTGCCCAAAGTCAGAAGGGTACAGAATAGGGAGAGAAATAGCAGACCCTGGTGCTCTTTTCCCGATAGTATCTCTTCATTGGTGGATTATAGGCAGCTGACCTCCCAAACCACTGCATTTCTTGTCAAGAGATATTTCCTTCCAGCAATTGGGTTGAAAAACATGACTTTATGGGAATGAGCCACATCTTCCTTGGTCACTTGAACTGGCTGGAAGGCAACAGCTCCTCCAGCATGGCACTCCACTCTCTTTCTGTGAAACCTGGATTCCCACACGTGGCCAACCCAGAAGCTCTTGTGATTTCTCTTTGTCCCAAGTGAGAGGAAGAGCAATCACCAGGCGAGGTGGAAGGAAGGAGGAGGGACAGACCTCATTAACAGGAGCGGAGGAACCACGTCTGTTGGGTCAGACCTGTTAGGGCTAAAAGCCCCTGGAGAAATGTTGCACCTACTTGTAGAAACCTTTACAGCAGGAAGAAGGAGAGACAGACCACTCACGGAGCCCCGGAAAATGAGGTTTTAGAAAATGCCTGCAATAGTTTGAAAGTGGACATTTTTTAATGGCTGGAACGCTCCCCTGGGGTGTGAGAGGTAGGGAATAGTAAATAGCATTTTCAAAGATTTCCCAGCCTCTCTGTCAAGCTGATGACTGCTGGAATGTGCAGACGCAGAGGTAACAGGCCAGACACTTTTTTCAGTGAAGCAATCTAATAGGGATGCAATAGAGAGGGACTCCTTTTAGAGCCGCAAGGACCCTCGAGCCCCATGAGAGGGTGTGTGACACCAAAGCCAGACAGACCTGGTTCACAATGCAAGCTCTCCAGTGACTGGCTGCTGACCTTGGGCAAATTGTTTAAGTTCTTTGAACTTCAGTGTCTTCATCAACAAAATAGGGATAGCAACAACAGCACTGCCTATGCTATAGGATGGTTTAGAGAGAATGAAACGACCTGAAACATTTTAAGTGCATGGCACACTATTAGCTAGTAATGCTACCCTACATTTTATAAATAGAGTCACTGAGGTCCAGAGAGGTGGCTTGCCCAACGTTATCCAGGAAAGGCTGCCTGATGGGTGGTCATTACAGTAAAGCACTTATTTGGATTTTTAAAAAGCTTTTCTTAAAGATTCAGTTTCCTCATCTGTAAAATGGTTATGATATATGTTCTCAATACTTTATCCAGAACCTTGGAGCCAGGTTTTCTAAGCTTAGAAAATTCTACGTAAATACCAATTTCCAGTATTTCTGCAGCAAAATGTGAGGGAGTTTACATTAAATGGGGGAAATGAAGACTATATATTGTTTCATGTTGGCTCAGGTCAGACTTCGCTAACCTGCTAACATGAAATTGTAGTAAGAAGAATTTTTGTTTTGGGTGCTCTGAAATTTCAGATTGTGGATATATGAGACCTACTTCAGACGCTTTGGAGGACTCTACAAGATGGCCCACCCCAAGAGGCTGGAAAAGGTGGGAGCTCTATATTTAAGTTGATTAACTATTATCACCAGCTAGTCCAGTGCTCCACCACAGTGCTATAAGCTGTTAAGTCGTGGAGAATGTCCGGACAGGATATGACAATCTCAGAGACCCTCAGGAAGATGTCTACCCTAGCACTCAGCCCAAGCACACCATGCCCTTCCTGCAGGGCTGAGGAAGAGAAGAGAAGGGGGCGATGCCCGGTGAAAACCTCCCATACCATCAGTCTGAACTATGAGCCCCTTACGAGCTCCCTTGAAGCACCACTGGAGTTCTACAGAGTAGGAGCCCAGATTCTGGAGCCTCTAGAAACTGTGTAGGTTATTTTAACTGGGGTATAAGGGGGATGATGCTCTAAACCAGAAACTGAAACCTCAAGGGCTAGGCAGGTAATGTAAAGGAACAAAAGAGTTGGGTGTGGCCTATGGCAAGTGGGAAAATACTTGCCCATCCCAAAGGGAAGATGCCACCCACCTGAGCCATTGGTTTCCATGTGGGTATTTAAGCCTTGCGTTGTTTGACCGATTGAATTTTCAAGAGGAGTCAAAATCTGAAATATGTGAAACATCCTGACTTTTACTGGTGGCCACTAATATTTTTAAACAGTGTACAAACACAACAAAATGGCTGTGGACCTCTGATCTAAATAATCGTAGTGAGGGTAATTTAAGTGAGAGTTTACTACATGTTAGGCAGTGCCATAGAAGTACTATGTGCTTACATTTAGTCCTATAGCAACATTACGAAGGAGAAGCTATTTAGTGGCATTTTACAGAGCAGGAAAATTGAGGCTCAGATTACATTACATAAAAATGGATAATGTCTTACAAGTCAATAAAAACTGTAACCTTTGGGGGTCTCTTCTTTCTACAAACAGAAGTCATTCACATCCGTACTGAAAAAACAACTTCTCAATCTTTTACAAGTTGATACTCAAAGTTAGAGAGTCTGGACTTTGAACAGTAGTTGTCTTCATCAGCTCAGGCTGACATAACAAAATACCCCATGCTGGGTGGCTTAAAGAACAGAAATTTATTTTCTCACAGTTCTAGAGGCTTGAAGTCCATGATCAAGGTTCTGGCCGATTCTGGCCATCTGGTGAGGGCTCTCCTCTGGCTTATAGAAGGCCATCTACTTGCTATGTCCTCACATGACCTTCCTTGATGCATGCACATGGGGCAGTGGGGAAAGAATTCTTTGGTGTCTCTTCTTATGAGGACACTAATCCTGTCAAATCGGGGCCTCACTCTCGTTATAACCTTAATCACTTCTTAGAGATCCCATCTCAAAAGACAGCTACAATGGGGTTTAGGGCTTCAACATATGAATTTTGGAGAGACACAAACATTTAGTTTCTAACAGCTAATAAACAGTAAGTCAAATGAAATGATAAATCCTTGGAGCATCAGATGATTCTGAGGTTAGTTTACCAGACAGTTCTCTCTCTGACATTGAAACAAGAGCATGTAATAACTTCTTTGTCTTCTTTCTAGGTTTTGGAAAATTTTTCTTAATAAGAACTTTGAAATAAAATCTTAATGAACCATTCCTGTTAACGCAGGAAAGCTGTTTTACTCACATGAAAATAAAAGTTAGCACTGAAAATTGCCACACGAATACTAGCAAACCTTTATCCATTGATTCTCTTGTTAAAATATTCTTTGTATCCTTACCAAATTAGTCTGTCATTATAATGCTTCCTTAGGACAGGCTGGAAGTTTTAGCTTCTCTTTCATTGGTTACATTTTTTTTTTCTTAGAGCCTGCAAGTGGGGGAGAAGGGAGGAGGAAGAGAGGGAGAGAATCTTAAGCAGGCTCCATGCTCAGTGTGAAGTCTGACACAAAGCTCAATCCCATGACCCTGGGATCATGACCTGAGCCAAAATCAAGAGTCAGACACTCAAGCTGAACTGACTGACCCACCCAGATGCCCCACATTGGTTACATTTTAAATTGGTGATTCCTTTTCAGAGTCACTGGAGCCTCTTGCTAAGATTAGTGCAGTCCTCTAATTTTATTTCACACACCCCACATTTATGAAGCATACATCATTGTGCCAGGCACTGTGCTCAGGTTTCTTGAATATGCTATACCATTTAATCCTCCCACTAGCTCTGTAAGCCAGATGCTATTGACCCATTTTAAAGATGTGAAAATTGATGCTCACAGCTTGTAAGGAGAAATGCCAGAAATCAGACTTGGGATTTCTGACTCCAAGTCTGATGTGCCTGCCATGGTTGAGTAGTCTAGCTGCTACAGTATTTCCTGGAAAGACTGAAATGGTGATATTTATTAACTAAACAAATCGGTGGTCAGCACTAAACAACATATTGGTAGACTCTAGAGATCAAGCAATGAATACCATCAATAGAGCCCCTGTCCTCACAGATCTTCCAGCCGAAGACATAGCTTATCTTATCCATTTTGTGTCATTTCTTCCTCTTTCAATTTCAGAGAGTCACATTCTATAAACTTATTCCAGGATCTCAGGTAAACAGTCTGTTTGGGTTCCTTAGTCTCTGGAATCTGAAACACAGGCAATTTTGCCAAGGAAGCTTCAAAGGCAGGGCCATGGCCAGAGCCCCCTAGACACCTGAGGATGTAGTTTCCCAATGGCACTGGTATCAAATGCCTCCAGCACTGAATTAAGCCAGGATCATTAATACATGAGAAATAGACGTCCAAGAGTATTTCTTTCCTAAACGAGGACTGTCTTCCTGGGCAATCCACTCCACTGGAATTCTTTCTGTTTCATGGAAGGGCTCACTGGCAAATACTCTTCCTTGGATTTAAAAAAAAATGGCTATTTAAAGATGCAGCACAAGAAGAATGGGATTCCCTTCTATATTCAATTATTCTTGCTTTATTCCTCTGGCTCTACAACTTAGGATGACAAGAGGAGAGCAATTATATCCATTTAATTTCACAGATGGATGAAAACCTCAGAGAACTGGCTGTCCCTCTCTATAAATAAGGAATAAATAAATTGTAAAGACAGAAGCCAAGACTTGGCCAATATTTCCAATCAGGAAGCTGTCTCTAAACTCGCCAATTGAACTACATGGTGGGAACTCAACAGATGGATGAAAGGATGGATGGGTAGATGGTTGGGTAATGTACTGAACTAATGCTTATGGTGGCTCTTGACTCCATTTTTCTCTACTACAAGGGAAAAGTGGGAAGATTTACTGGTCTAGCCAGGCATAGTTTGTGAATTTTTGGAAATCTGGGTTCAATACGAAGAAAGTCTATAGGCACTTGCTATCTGGACCTCCAAAGACTTAAAGAAATTGAGTTTGCTGGAGCTGATCATATCACTGGACTAAAAACACGTAAGTGTGCCCTGACTCATACCCATGAGTTCAATGTCCTTTGAGCTATTTTTATTCTTTATTTTGTATCCATAGCATGATTTCCCCAACCCTGAATAACTGGGCTTACTTGATTACATTCAGCATATGTCTTCCCTGGAGGTTTTATTGCCATATTATTGTTCTCATCGGCCTATTTATGCCATAGAATGAAAACACTACATTCTGAAAAGGACGGTGTGTTTTTTGCGTGAGGGAAAGAAAGACTCATAATTGGTTTTGATTGTTAAACATTAAGAATAGGCCCTGTCATCTCTATTTAAACTCAGTGAAATGAGAAAACGAAGTTCCAGCTCTGAATGAATAATCCATATTGCCTAAGTAGAGTAATTATAAAGGGATAAGTGGAGAGAAATGGAAGGAAAAATAAAGGCCATGACGCAGCATGACTGAGAACAAGTGTTCAAAATACTGCCAGTCCTCGCGTCTCCATTAACTGCCTATGTGTCCTTGAGCAGGACAGTGAGCCCCTCTGCCCCTTGTTCCTTCATCTACAAAAAATGGGGATGGGTCCTGAGGATCTCGTCCCATTTCAAAACCTTGCTTTTCGCACCAGAATCTTGCTATTTACTAGCATTGTGAGTTTTTCAGAGGAAAACTTCTATGAGATCCTTATTTCAGATAGAAACTAGCTTTATTTTCTCCCTTTCTTTGGTTTTACCATTCCCTCCTTTCAGCCCCAAGTCACCTTTGCTCTTTCAGGTTTCTCAATGTTATTTTTCTTGCTGCCCTTGACTCTGTCTTTCTTTTCTGTTGACATGTTCTCCTGGGCATTCCTACTGCTTACTGCAATGTCAATCTCAGAGAAAACTGGGTTGCAAGAGTTGTGAACTCTGATGTTGAGTCAGAACAGATAAATAGCATGTCCATGGAAAAGGTACTTGAGGTATTTGCCTCTGAGGTAACTGTCATGAGCCAAGGTTTCACATCAGTACTTTCTAATATTTGAGTTTTTAAAATGGAGCCTTTAAGAGAATGCTTTTGACCCTGCAAGTCCCCTTTAGGAATGCACTTCACAGGAGTACAAGGCTATAGATTCAGAAATGAGCTCTGTGGCATTGTTGGGAAGAGTCAAAATGGAAACCATGTAAGGGCTCTGCGATGATTAGAAAAATCATGATACATCCAGGCAACAGGCAGCCCGTTGGGGCTCTGTGATGTTTTCAGGACACCTTATTCAAAGGTCCCTTTAAGTGGCCTAAACTCTGTAACGATTTTCTTTGTATGGCGCAGCAACATGAGCTTCCTACTAACACCCTTTAGATAGTAGTAGGGAAAGGCCATGATGCTCTACTCCATTTTGCAAATAAGTGTGTATGCCTGTAAACTTCTCCTTGAGGTGCAGGATCAGATTTTTACTCTCTTCCTGATCATAAATGAAGTCTTATGTCCAGATTAACTGACATCTACTGAGCTCTAACCAGGAGTGCTGGGTGCTAGGACTAGAAAGATGATCAAATTCCTGGCCTCAAAAGGTACACAGACACCCAAACAGACAATCATAGTATAGTGTGTGTATGCCATGAAAGGGATAACCTCACAAAGCTGTGGGAATGTGGAATCTGAGGTAAGGGGCAACCCAGTCCAGGCTGGCAGGAGACAGTGGGGATGGGAGGTGGAAGGGCAGGGAGAGTGGGGGCTGTGAAGAAAGGTTTCCTAAAGAAGATGATCCAGAACTTAGAGAGACTGACCTTTCTGGGATCAGTCAGTGCCCAAACATCCTGTAAATCTGCGTAAGACTTCTCTCCGCCTATGACTTCCTCTTTGCCCTCTTTTCTCTTCCAACTCAGCAGGAGGCACCCCACCTGTTACAACTGGTCCCTCCGTGCTTCTCATTCTGATACTCCAAGGACAGTGTGGTTATGTGTTCAGAGTTTTGTGTTTTTTTTAATATATTTTTTTAAATTTTTTTTAATGTTTATTTATTTTTGAGACAGAGAGAGACAGAGCATGAACGGGGGGAGGGTCAGAGAGAGGGAGACACAGAATCTGAAACAGGCTCCAGGCTCTGAGCTGTCAGCACAGAGCCTGATGCGGGGCTCAAACTCACAGACCGCGAGATCATGACCTGAGCCGAAGTCGGCCGCTTAACCAAGTGAGCCACCCAGGTGCCCCTTAAATATTTTTTAAGACTTTTTTTAATGTTTATTTTTTTAGAGAGAGAGAGATAAAGAGAGAGAAAGAGAGAACATGAGTTGGGGAGGGGCAGAGAGAGACGGAGACACAGAATCTGAAGCAGGCTCCAGGTTCCAAGCTGTCAGCACAGAGCCCAACACAGGGCTCAAACTCATAAAACACAAGATCATGACCTGAGCCAAAGTCGGATGCTTAACTGACTGAGCCACCCAGGCATCCCTATGTGTTCAGTGTTAATTGTTAGACTTGAGCCTTAGTTTCCACATCTGTGAAATGGCATTAATCATAGTTTCTAAGCTACAAAAGCAAAAATAAACAAGTTGGACTACATCAATCAAACTAAAAAGCTTCTGCACAGCAAAGGAAACCATCAACAAAATGAAAAGGCAATCTACTTCATGGGGAGAAACATTTGTAAATCATATATCTGATAAGGGACTAACATCCAAAAAAAATATAAAGAATTCATACAACTCAATTGCAAAAAAAATCTGATTAAGAAATGGGCTTAGGGTTTGAGTAGACATTTTTCCAAAGAAGACATACAGATGGCCAACAGGTACATGAAAAGATGCTCAACACCACTAATCACCAGGGAAATACAAATCAAAACCACAATGAGATACCACCTCACACCTGTTAGAATGGATATTATCAAAAAGACTAGAAGTAACAAGTGTTGATGAGGATGTGGAGAAAAGGGAACTCTCATGTACTGTTGGTGGGAATGTAAACTGGTGCAGCCACTATGGAAAACAGTGCGGAGGACATTAAAAATAGAACAATCATATAATCCAGCAATTCCACTTCTGAGTATTTATCTGAAGAAAATGAAAATACTAACTCAAAAAGATATCTGCACCCCCATGTTCACTGCAGCAGTATTTATAATAGTCAAGATATGTTAACAACATAAGTATTCAGTGATGGATGAATGGATTCCAATATATATATGCTGAAATATTAGCCACAGAAAAAGAATGAAATCTTAACATCTGCAACAACATGGATGACCTTGAGGATATTATGCTGAGTGAAATAAGACAAAGAAAGGCTAATACTATATGATCTCACTTCTATGTGGAATCTTAAAAAAATTTAATTAAATTAAAAAAAAACAAGCTCAGGGGTATCTGGGTGGCTCAGTTAAGCGTCTGACTTCGGTTCAGGTCATGATCTCATGGTTTGTGGGTTTGAGCCCCACATGAGGCTCTGTGCTGATAGTGCAGAGACTGCGTGGGATTCTCTCTCTCTCCCTCTCTCTCTCTCTCTGTCCCTCCCCCCATCTCTCAAAATAAATAAATAAACTTAAAAAAAAAAAACCAAGCTCACAGATCTAGAGAACAGATTAGTAGTTGCCAGAGGTGGGGGCTGGGGGGGGAGGTGTGGAGGAATGGGAGAACTGTTTTGCTTTTTTTAAGTTTAAATAAATTGAATTAATAAAAATTTTTTAATCATGGTATTTATCTTATAAATTTATTAACAATGAAAGCTTTCATAAATGGTTGATTATGTACCAAAAACTATGCTAAGCACTTTTACACATATTATCCTTTCATTTAATTCTCAACCGGTGAGGTAGTTATAATGCTATCTCCATTTTATGCACCTGGGAAATGACCATAGCGTACTCAAGTAACTTGCCAAGGCTACCAACTTGTCATGCTCTTAGCCCAGTATCTTGCTTCAAGGATTAGGTGAAATAGTGCCTATAAATGCTTAGCAGAGTGCTGGGATACAGCAAGCACTCAGTAAATGTTAGTTATTGTTGTAGGGGATAAGCTCCATTTAGTGCAAAGACTTGACTGTTTGGGTTTTGCTTTATCCTCAGCACCCTGCAAGAACTATGCCTGACACACAGAGGTGCTCAAAATATATGTGATGAAGGTATTATTCAAGAGTCCTTGATCCTGTTTTATTCTCCCTCTCCGGGCCAGCTCCTCTCTCAGCACCTGTTAAGTAGGGGGTCCCTGACATCTTAGGACAAGCCTGAAAATAAATGGGCTTTTTAAATCTGCGAGCAAATCACTGACACGGTTTGTCTTTGGTGGCTTTTCTGACTGCCTTCAGTTTTTGCCAGGATATCTAAGAAGATCCTCGACAGTAGTACTTAAGGGAAAGGAAAGGATGAAAACAAAGATATTGAAGTCATAAAGCCTGGGGGTTGAAAAGGTGAGTTCTGGATTTATGCTACCTGGACTCCAGTCCTGGCTCTGCCTCTTTCTAGCTCAGGCAAGTTACTTAACTTATCCAAGGTTCTGTTTCCTCTCACTTAAACTCAGACAATAATAATAGCACATACTACCTATCTTGTTCGAAGGATGAGACAATACAACTTACATGCTCTGTGTCTGGTTCAAAGATTGCAGTAGCAGCCCAGGAAAAGCACAAATCCAGGGGCTGCCCTCAAGTTTCTTTTGGTTACCATTCTCCTCTGATTCTTCAGAAACTGACACTCACCAACAGGAGTCCTTTTGCACTTGCAAGTTTGCAAATAAAGGGAAAGTGCTTTTATTACCATTATCAGATATTATTATTAATTCTACCCGCTAATGGAAATCATTGCAGCCAGCATTATGTTGGTAAGTGTTTAACAGGCTCTCAAAGGAGGAGGGGAAGGGGGAGGGGGAGGGGGAGGAGGGGGAAAAGAGAAGAAAGCCCTGATTAGAAGCATCTGCTGATGTCCCTGGTATAAACACGCCCACTGTGGTTGATTTTAAGCTACAAATGGATGCTATTGGATGTGGAGTTTGTAAAGAGATGCTAGGGACCAGCTCCGACCTGGCTCCAGTGATTGTGTCACTTCATCCAAAGACACTCACTTAGGAAGTGTTGATTACATCCCTCAGTCTCACTTGACTTTTTCCTTGCCATTACACGAAGAATGAGACGTACCGTGCACCAGAGGCAGTGCTGCGGACTAAGCCAGCCTCCTGGGGTCACATCTTACTGGTCTGTGACCATCATTTACTGGTCTGTGACCTTAGATTTGGGTAGTTATTTACCATCTTTCTCCTTCAGCTTCTTCACTGGTTAATTGGGACTAAGATATAACTGACCTCCTAAATGTACGTGGACATTGTGTGACGTGCTGGCATGTGCCTGGTGTACATGTGTAGCTCATGTCGGTTGTTATCATCAGCATTGAGCTAGCACAGGGAATTCTTGCTGCCAACACAATTAGGGGCTTACATTTGTATAGAAACTCTTCATTCATAAAACACTTTTCACACATTATCATATTTGACTTTCATAATAGCCCTGTGTTGAGACCACCCTGCCCCACGGTTGAAAAACCTGAGGGCCGGCATCTTATGGGTGATGTTGTGGCTGTTAGGTTGATCCTTGTCTTTCAGCCCTTGCTCCCAGGTTCAAGTTCTGTCTTAAGCAGACACACTGGAGAGCATGAGTTTACATCATGAAATTGAGTCTGTTCCTGAAACTCCTTTAAAATCTTCAGAGTTCTCAGGAATGAATCAAAGAACACATGATTTGCTATGTAACAAGGCAGAAAACACATCAAGAGGCCTGAACGGGTGTTCCAGAGACCCAGAGTGCAATTACCCTTGTCTTGATAACCCTGAGAATCACGATGACCCAGGCATACACTAATATACACACTTAGCTCACAGCCTCGCCCCCCAGCTCTTCCTCTCGCAGCCACTGAAGGACGCTCTTGGAACCATGTTTTCTTCCTGATTCCCAGGTGTGCTCTGCTGGGGTGAGGTTGCCTAAGGAGTCCCAAGATGGGTGAGATATCATTGTACCAAACAGTGAGGAAATAAGTTGCTGTGCCTAATATTTTCTATTTAAACATTTGCTCCTTGCAAATTCACTACTTCAACCATTTTAAAGAGTGCAATTTGTGGTACTTAGTACATTCACGATGTTGTGCAACTATCGCTGCTAATTCCAGAATATTTTCACCATCCCCAAAAGAAACCCTGTACCCATTAGCAACACTTCCCATTCCCCACCTCCCTGCCACTGGCAACAACAAATCTGCTTTTTTTTTTTTTAATTTTTAAATTTGAGTACAGTTAACACACACTGTTACATTAGCTTCCGGTGCACAACATTAGTGATTCTACAAATCCATGCATTATGCTGTGCTCACAGGTATAGCCACCCTCTTTCACCATATGCTATTACAATACCGTTAACTATATTCGTTATGCCATGCCTTATTTCCCCATGATTTATTCAGTCCATAACTGGAAGCCTGGACCTCCCACTCCTCTTCACTCATTTTGCCCATCCTCCCACCCTCCTCCCCTCTGGCAACCATCAGTTTGTTCTCTGTATTTATAGGTTTGATTCTGTTTTTGTTTGCATATGATCCAATAATTCCACTACTGGGTATTTACCCAAAGAATATGAAAACACTCAAAAAGATACATGCACCCATATGTTTACTGCAGCATTATTTACAATAGCCAAGAAAGATATGGAAACAACCTAAGAGTTATCTATAGACAAATGGATAAGGAATATGTGGTATATACACGCAGTGGAGTATCACACAACCTCAAAAAGAAGGAGATTGTGCCATTTGCAACAACTTAGAGGGTATTATGCCAATAATCTGTTTTTTGTCTCTTTGGATTTGCCTATTGTAGACATAGCACATCTTTGGAAGCATAATGTGTGGTCCTTTGTGACTGGCTTCCTTAATTTAGCATCATGTTTTCAAGGTTCATCCGTGTTCCACCATGTAACAGCACTTCATTCCTTTTTATGACTGAATAATAGTCCATCGTATGTATATACCACATTTTGCTTACCCATTCATCAGTTTGTGGATATTTGGGTTATTTCCATGTTTTGGCTATTGTGAGCAGTGATGCTATGAACATTTGTGTACACATGTTTGATCATCGGCCTTTGATTCATTTTGCTAGGAGTAGAATTGCTGGAGCATATGGTAGTTCTGTTAATTTATTAGTGATGTTTTCTTCTTATCAAAGATAAACCTAGGGAAAAGCTCTCTTAGAATATGAGCTTTGGGACCAGAGAAACCTGACTGAATCTCAGCTCTTTGACAAGCAGCTAGTTGACCCTGTAAACCTTTCTACACAGTTGATGGAAGAGCAATACCTTAATGACTGTAGCATTACTAGTAAAAATACTTTATTGTTTCCCAGACTCAGAAAAAGAAGAGGAATTTCTCTCTCTCTCTTTTTTAATGAGGCTGAGGCTTTACTTAGTATGTCCAAAGCTCCAAGCAGAAGTGGTGCAAACAAGGTTATGTTGAGTCAATAGACTCTTACTAGCTCCCAGCCCCATCTACTCATCAAATTAGACCTTATTTAACACATATTCTCTCCCCCAACACTCATTTTCCAGGATTCCCAAGGGAGTCTGGTCTCCAAATACACAGCAGTGAGTCTGCTTGTGGTCCTCTGCCTCTGCAAAGCACCACGCCCTGTCCCCTACCACACCACTGCCCACTGCAGGGACTCTGTCGCTGGTCCCCTTGGATCTGCAGGACTGCCCTTCAGTCTGGGCAGAATGGAAGAGGTGTGGGGGCAACTAGCCCTCTTCCTGCTCAGTGTGACATTTTGTCTCTTGGGCTCTGAGCCAACAGAGCCAACGGTGCTTGGGCACAGTCTCCAAAAGTCTCCCTTGCAGAGGGCTGTATCTGTGACAGGGGGACAGAAACAGTGATCATTTCCTCCATTCTTCCTCCTTCCCCAGGCACTCCTGAGGGGAAAAAGCAATGACAGCAAACTCTGCACCCTCCTCTCTCAACCAAGAACCAAACTGCTGTGCACATCAATTCATGCAAGCAGGCCTTGAGGTACATGGCCACCCTATCCCCTCCCAGAGATCCCTCCAGCCCAGCTCGGCATCGACAGCAGCTTTCATAAACAGTCTCAATCAGTCCACAATCTTGTGAGCTAGCTAACCTTATCCCATTTCATACACTGTAGAAAAGTATCATAGTATGAGTTGTTCAATATGAAAACCAAACAGGCCAAGCCAATGTGGCAAGCAACAAATTCAGTGAATTCCCATCCATCATCCGTGGCCAGGGATTTTGTTATCTTAGGGCACATTGCTGGAATGCCTGGACACCTGCATATAAACTTCCCTTTGTGGCTTCCTTTTTCTAGCTAATTGTTCAAGAATAACCCTGCTGATCCCCTATCTTTGCTGGCTATGGTCTTTTATGACCCCTGACAGGATCCCAGACCACCCCTTGGTATGTAAAAGTTTTAGACAACTCAGGGTCTGTGAAAACAGATGCCAATCTCGGCTCCCAAAAGGCTACGATGGTAGGACAAGTCAGGGTCTGGCCTAGTTGTGTTGTTTACCCTGGCCAACAGGAAGAAAATGAGGTTCTGGAAAACATGGATGTAAAAAGCCTGCCATCCATTATGGATGGAGGAGGGGATTTTGAGATTTAGATAAACCTGGGCCAAGATGCTCGCCTGGTTTTGTCCGCCTTTTTAAAGGAGCCCCAGGACTCATAGCAAGCCTCCATTTCTGAGGACTGCATGTTGGTATCTAATCACAAGAGGGGAAACTGAGGCTCGGAGAGGCTAAACAACTGCCCAAGTTCACACAGGTGGGCCAAGCCAGGACAAGATCACCCCAAACTATGAAGTTAGAAGTTGGAGCTCTTGCTTCAGGCCTGGATGGCAGAAGAACTTTTCTCCCAACTCCAAGCAGTGACCTCAGTGTGGCCCCAGGCTACTGCAGCTTTCCAGGACCTGCAAAGAGAACTCCAGGGGGTCTCGAGCTTGTACAGGAAGTAATGACACCTTCCTTTTCACAAATCTCTGACTGAAATTTAGCATTTCCTTCAATCATCAATGCAAGCAACAAACTACAGGACTGTTGGTAGAACCTGGGACTCTGTTACTGAAATCACGGATGTTTTCATAGCATATTCTTGTTACAGCACATATATCAAAATATCATTTACACTCACAACTGTTTCAAAATTAAGGCAGTTATCAGGCCTGCTCCTAGATCTTATTTACTGTATTAGTAAAGGAGCTGATGTATTTCTATGTCACAACTTGTTTCTAATATATATATCGGTAACTGTATATCAATGTAATTGTTTTCCTTTGTGATCATGTTATATCTAACACACACACAGACACACACACACATAATTTTATGCATTTTAAAACATTATTTGGCACATTTTCAACAGCCAAAAGGTAGAGGTAACCCAAGTGTCCACTGACAGATGAATAAACAAAATGTGATGTGTGTGTGCATACATATATACATATACATATACACATATACATATATATATGTCTATACATATATGTGTGTGTGTGTGTGTGTGTATATATATATGTATATAAATATGTATATAAATATGTAAATATATATGTATATATATAAAGGGAAAGGAAAGAAATTCTGACACATGCTACAACATGGATGAACCCTGACAACACTATGCCGAGTGAAAAAAACAGTCACAAAAGGACAAATACTATATGTTTCTACTTCTGGGAGGTACCTAGAGTAGTCATATTCATAGAGACAGAAAGTAGAATGGTGTGTGCCAGGGGCTGGAAAAGGATTGGGGAATTAGCGTTCATTGAGTACAGAGTTTCAGTTTTGTAAGATAAAAACAGTTCTGTGGATGGCAGCACAACAATGTGAATGGTACATTCACCCTTACATGTACCCTTTAAGGGTACATGTAACCTTAAAAATGGGAAGGAAGGAAATTTTATGTTATGTGTATTTACCATAATTAAATATTTTTTAAATTGCTGGCAATGCAATCCACAGACTTCACCAGACTGCCAAAGAAGCCCATGGCACAAAAAAAGGTTAAGAATACTGCTCTTTTTTTTTTTTTTTGAGAGAGAGAGTGCGCGTGCACATGATGGCCTGTACATATGCACACATGTGAGCGGAAGAGGGGCAGAGGCGGAGGGAGAGACAGAATCCTAAGTAGGCTCCATACCCAGCACAGAGCCCAACATGGGCTCGATCTCAGCACCCTGGGATCATGATCTGAGTCAAAATAAAGAGTCAGAAGCTTAACCGGCAATCCCTATCAAAATAGCACCAGAATTCATCACAGAGCTAGAAACAACAATCCTAAAATTTGTATGGAACCAGAAAAGACCCCAAATAGCCAAAGCAATCTTGAAAAAGAAAACCAAAGCTGGAGGCATCACAATCCCAGACTTCAAGCTGTATTACAAAGCTGTAATCATCAAGACAGTGTGGAGCTGGCACAAAAACAGACATCAGTGTAACAGAACAGACAACCCAGAAATGGACCCACATATGTATGGCCAACTAATCTTTGACAAAGCAGGAAGGAATATCCAATGGAATAAAGACAGTCTCTTCAGCAAATGATGCTAGGAAAGCTGGACAGCGACATGCAGAAAAATGAACCTGGACCACTTTCTTATACCAAAAATAAACTCAAAATGGATGAAAGACCTAAATGTAAGACAGGATGCCAGCAAAATCCTAGAGGAGAAAGCAGGCAAAACCTCTTTGACCTCTGCTGCAGCAGCTTCTTACTAGACAGGTCTCCAGAGGCAAGAGAAACAAAAGCAAAAATGAACTACTGGGATGTCATCAAAATAAAAAGCTTCTGCATAGCAAAGGAAACAATCAACAAAACTAAAAGGCAACCAATGGAATGGGAGAAGATATTTGCAAATGACATATCAGACAAAGGGTTAGTATACAAAATCTATAAAGAAATTATCAAACTCAACACCCCAAAAACAAATAATCCAGTGAAGAAATGGGTAAAAGATATGAATAGACACTTCTCCAAAGAAGACATCCATATGGACAGCCCACACATGAAAAAATGCTCAACGTTACTCATCATCAGGGAAATACAAATCAAAACCACAATGAGATAGCAGAATGGCTAACATTAACAACTCAGGCAACAACAGATGTTGGTGAGGATGCGGAGAAAGAGGATCTCTTTTGCACTGCTGGTGGGAATGCAAACTGGTGCAAATGCTCTGGAAAACAGTATGGAGGTTCCTCAAAAAATTAAAAATAGAACTACCCTACGACACTACTAGGTATTTATCCAAGGGATACAGGTATGCTGTTTCGAAGGGACACATGCACCCCAATGTTTATAGCAGCACTATCAACAATAGCCAAAGTATGGAAAGAGCCCAAATGTCCATCGATGGATGAATTGATAAAGAAGATGTGGTGTATATATATATATATATATATATATATATATATATATATATATACATATATATAATGGAGTATTACTCAGCAATAAAAAAGAATGAAATCTTGCCATTTGCAACTACGTGGATGGAACTAGAGGGTATTGTGCTAAGTGAAATTAGTCAGAGAAAGACAAATATCATATGATTTCATTCATATGAAGAATTTAAGATACAAAACAGATGAACATAAGGGACGGGAAGCAAAAATAATATAAAAATGGGGGGAACAAAACATAAAAGACAAATATAGAAAATAAACAGAGGGTTTCTGGAGGGGTTGTGGGGGGGATGGGCTAAATGGTTAAGGGGCATTAAGGAATCCACTCCTGAAATCACCATTGTACTATATGCTAACTAACTTGGATGTAAATTTAAAAATAAATTAATCTAAAAAAAAAAAAGAAGCTTAATCAACTGAGCCACCCAGGCACCCCAAGAATGCTGCTTTTAAACAAATAATGAAGGGGCGCCTGGGTGGCTCAGTCGGTTAAGCGTCCGACTTCAGCTCAGGTCATGATCTCACGGTCCGTGAGTTCGAGCCCCGCATCGGGCTCTGTGCTGACAGCTCAGAGCCTGGAGCCTGCTTCACATTCTGTGTCTCCCTCTCTCTCTGGCCCTCCCCCGTTCATGCTCTGTCTCTCTCTGTCTCAAAAATAAATAAACATTAAAAAAAAATTTTAAACAAATAATGAAAGCTACAATATTTTTTTAGTTGAGAGAGAGAGAGAGAGCAAGAGTGGGAAAGGGAGAGGGACAGAGAGAGAGAGAGAGAGAAAGAGAGAGAGATAATCTTAAGCAGGCTCCATACTCAGAATGGAGCCTGACACAGAGCTCAGTCTCACAATGGTGAGATCATGACTTGAGCCAAAATTAAGAGTCAGATGCTTAATGGACTGAGCCACCTAGGTGCCCTGAAAATTATACATTTTATGGTACAAGAGGGTCCATACCCCATCTCCCATACTCTATGCACAAAACTTCCATGCTTCCCTGCTGCTTGTAAAATGGAAGGAGTCCAGCAGCCTGAGGACCTATTTCCATCACTTAGTAAGTGGGTGACTATGAGCAAGTCACATAACCTCTTTCAGCTTCCTTCATTTCAAAATGGAAATGAGCATCCCTGTCTCTCCTCCTTCGTGGAGCTGTGGGGAAGATCAGGGGAGGCCATGGCATCTGTGACTTCCCTCACTGATCCCTCTACCCACCATGAAATGCTCCCCTCAGCCTGTAGAACCTTCCTGCATCCTGCCCCTCCACAAAGTCATCTTTGACCATTCTGGCTGAAGCAATGGCTCCACATCCACCTTCGATTAGTGGATGATCTTTCACCCACTATACTCCCCTTCTTCACTAGCAATCAAGAGCAATGGCTTTGGAATTAGAGTCTGGATGTGATCCTCAGCTTTGGCACTGACTCACAGCTGTTAAGTCTTAGATGGAGAGCAAGCTACTTAGCCTCCCTGAGGTTTATGAAATATGAAATGGCTGAGAATAGTCACTTCATTACAACTGTTGTGCCAATTCAATGAGATCATAAACATAAAATGCCTGGTACAGAGTAAATATTAAGTAAGTGGTAGTTAGTACTCTTATTATTCTTGCACAATAAATACCTTCGGACATGGATTAAAAATGTGTACCCCCACAGAACCTTAGACATGGTAATAATAATTGATTAGCCTCACAGGCTCATAATAAATATTGGATACACAGACAAGGACAGAGAAATACTGTCTACAAATTATCTGTCCAAAGACATCATTCTTCGGACCTATTAGGTGAGCAAAGTAGGTATTAGGATTTCTCTCTCTTAGAGGGTCAGAAACTCTTAAGAGGTAAGTAGTATCATCATTATTCTTATTATCCTAAGAACACAGACAAATAGAACACAGCTAATGAGAGGCAGAACCCTATGCAGCCTGTCTCTAGAGCCCAATTCTTAACCTCTTTACTATACTGCTTCCCAAATGGGCATAAAATACAGCTACAGTAAATGATTCAGAGTCATCAAAGCAACAGGAAACAGAAAGCATAAAGTCTTCTCCCTACCTCACACATTCTAGTCCTTTGTGTATACTCTGGGGCAAGCCACAGAATCCCGAGCCTCTGGTTCCCCACTTGTTACCAAGATAATGTTGCTTACCTACAGGGTTACTGTTAGGAGTCAATGCAGTACAGACACAAAGCACCTACCACTTAGTACGTACCTAACTTATAACAGTCCCCTCTCTCAATCCTAGATTGGAACCCCTTGACTTTGGCAATCTCAGGAAAGAACTTTGTTTTAGAGTGAACATGACAGATTCCTATCTGATGGAACACCCACATCATCAGCAGGAAGCTGGAGGCAGAAAGAGGGAAAAGAGCAATTCTGTGCTGGCCTTGGTCTAGTGGCTCTTTTCAGACACTGGAACTAGACAGAAGAGAGACTGGACCCAATAGATGGCCAATACCTGGGCTCTTGACACCTTTTTGGGGATTTCCAGTTATTGGTGTTCACGTGCACAGAGCAGAGGATGAGAACGTGAAGTTCTGACAGTCGTGTGTTCTCTAAACCTGGTGATGGGAGCACAGAAACAGGGTGGAGGGAAGAGAGAGGGCACTGGGAAACCAGAGCAGAGTCAAGTCTCATTCTGTACGCTCAGTGGAATTTGTGCAGCTTCCTGATTTCTTCAAACAAAGAGCTTGGCTCTTTATATAGGTTCCTAGATCTCCACTGTGCCCAGTGAACTGCCAGCCGAGTCAGGCAGGTCCAGGGTCTGTCCATTACCCCCACCATACTCACTTCAGCCTTCTACATGCCAACGACATCTATCAACTCCCTGTCAGTGAACAGTTTGGCCTGAAATCTCCCTTTCTCTCTCCTCTTTTTTTCCTGATTATAAAGAATTACAATTGACTTCAAGAGGTCAAAGCATTCTTCATGGATGGCCTCAGCCAAGAATACCTTTGCACATGGCCTGATGCAGATCATTTTTAGAGCCAACTCTTCAGCATATGATGCAGTATGCCATGGAGAAGATGTGGGAGGGAAACAGTAGGGTTGTGTTCCAGAAAGGGAGCATATAAATGTAGACTGAATAGAGACATGACTGAAGGTCTCTTGAGGGGCAGGTTGGGAACAATTAACCTTCAAGCCAGTTTCCTCTCAAAGTGTGGTCACAAGCCACTTCCATCCGAATCGGCAGGAGTGTTGGGTAACAATCTACTCAGATTACTGAATCAAATTCTCTGGGGGTGGGACCCCATAATGCTCATTGCTAAAGCAGCCCTACCCCAGCTCTGATGAGCTCTAATGTTTGAGAACCACTGTTTTCGGCCTCACCACCTCAGTCTAGAGCAGGCATTCCACCTTTCCAAAATGGGTCATTTCCATGTGTATGACGCCCACACCTCCCACCCTACAGCATGTCCCCTCCATCATCACACCCACTCACCCACTTCTTTTCCCTCCTATCTTCTCATATCTAACTTGATGAGCAGGTAAGCCTCAAGTCAAACTTAATATTTTAAGAATAAGACCTAGAAATAAGAATTCCAAGGAGAAAAAAAAAAACCACTCTGTAATCATACTTTCTCGCAAGGGGGAATATAAAAATGGATATAAAAGGGCCCTTTCATCTCGACTTTCTATAAATGTTTAAAATAGGGTTGGTGATAATTAATGTTTCTATAAGTATATGCTTAAGAAGTTGTTACAATCAGCCTTTGTCTGCTCGGAGCTGGCAGCCTGGACCCACTGCATTTCAGAAGGGAATGTTTGAGGGTCATTTCACATTGCCTCACTCCTGGCAATCTGAGAGCCGCTATAATTCTGCCAAAGAACATAGAGGGTTTCCCAGTCAAGTTCCATCCTGATTTTGATTATTGTTTATCTCCAGTCCCTGTCTGAATAGTCGTAGTAAAATAGAGGAAGTTTTACTCCTGAATCCGAGGTCAGCTGGTAATGAACCATGGTTTCAATTGCATGAACAGCTGCTTCTTTTATAAGCAAGGAGGGTTCACTTACAGTTCAGGGTAACACAGAAATAATTTAAAGAACAAGGACGCTTCTATTCATTTCTTGATTTTTTTTTATGTTTTTGAAACATTTTGACATTTGAGTGGCTGTAGAATGTGGATTATTGACTAGACTCAACAAGGGAAAAAAAGAAGCCAATAAAGTTAAAAAAAATAAGATATACAATATTTCTTGACCCACCCCCCACACCCTAATCATTATATAAAAATTTAATTTGTGTAGAGTGAGTTCAAATAATTGAGCACACATTTTTTAAAAAGGTACACCGAACATTTTTTAAATTTTTACACCAGATACCTTCAAAAAGTTTCAAAAACATAAAGCAAACCTTCCCTTCCCACCCATCCCCCCCAAAACACTATCATGTGAATTTTTAAAAATGGCTCTTCATTTAAAATTAAGACATAAAATGGAACTTTTTGAAGTTTGCATTTTCACGTTGCAAATGTCTGGCACTTAGCCAGCAATAGTATGGGATGTACTGCTCGGCTCTGAATCTGCAGGGACCTTGCAGGTCACACAGCCCAGCCTCCCACCTGCAGAAAGAAGAGCTGCCACCACATCCCTGAGAGCCAGACACAAGCCTAGTGACTGAATAAGCATGACTAGTGTCAGGAAACAGCATCTTCCACTGCGGCCAGTTCTGCTCATCACTACTGATCTCTTCAAGTTGGCACTATCTCTCAACATCAAACATGAATGTACCCTTGGACCCAAAAATTCCACTTGTAGAAATGTATCCAACCACTAGACTTGCCCGTTCGCAAAATGGCGTTATAACAAAGTTCTGCAATCCGGCTCTATTTGGAAACACCCTAAATAGGAGACCAGTTATATAAATTATGGTACATCCCTGCTGAATGTTACTATGTGCCAGGCCCTGCTCTAAGTGCTTTGAATGCATCAATTTATTTAATCCTTTTTTTCTTATAATTTTATGCCATCGTGCTAATGAAAAACCTAAAGCAAAAAGAAATGTAATAACTTGCCTAAGATTTCACAGCTAGTACGTGGTGAAGCTGGAATTTCAGACCAGACATTCATTCATTCATTCTTTTATTTATTCAACCATTCAATAAATATTCATTGTGTGCCTACTGCAATATACCCTACAGGACACTGGAACAAAGTCCCTGCTGTCACAGAGCTTGGTTTCTAATGGGAGGAGATGAATGATAAACAGCCAAACAAACGGATACATATTGTGCCAGGCTGTGCTAGGAAGGAAAATAATGGGGAGGTAGGGGATATAAGATGATGGTGGGATGCCATTCCAGATGAGGTGGCCTTTTTGTTTCATAGGCTTGACTGCAGCAAAGGAGCAGGCTGCAAGGCTAACCAGGGGCAATCTGGCTTCAGTACATGCATGTTTCCCCAATAGGACTGAACACCTCTCTGCCAGTAACACAACAAAGGCCACTCTGTGTGCAGCTTTGGAAAGTTCTACAAGTTTTTCTCTGAAACAATGTGTGAGCAGTGTGAAGAGTGTGGGGTCTCTTCTGGATACGTACACACGTGTCACATTAATAAATGCACATATTTTCCAGAAGGGCACAGAAGAAACAGACAGCAGTGGCCGCCTCCAAACTAGCAAAGGGAGTGAGACCTACCTTTACTATATGTGTTTTGTACATTTTGTATTAAAATTTTATTATGGATTGTTTGACATCTACAAAAGAATACGTGCAACATAGATGCAAGTTATGTGGTACAATTTTTAAAAATAAAATGTGGATAAATCCCCCCAGAGAGAGTACCTCACTGCTGGAACATGTTCAGTGCCATAAAGGCTACCTGTGGGCTCTTCCTCTACCCTATTCTTGTGTACCCCTCCTCTTCCCTCACATGTATCACCTTCTTGAGTTTTGTGTCCATTATTCTCTTGCCTTTTTTTTTTTTTTTTTTTTGAGAGAGAGAGAGCACACAAGAGCAAGCGCACATGTGCAGGGGAGGGGTGGAGAGAGAGAGGGAGACAGAGAATCTTAAGCAGGCTCCATACCCAGCACAGAACCGGACAGGGGGCTCTATCTCACAACTGTGAAATCATGACCTGAGCCAAAATCAAGAGTCAGACACTTAACCGACCAAGCCACCCAGGGTGTCCATCTCTTGCTACTTTTTTCAACTTTTTTTTTTTTTTTTTTTTTTTTAATTTATTTTTGGGACAGAGAGAGACAGAGCATGAACGGGGGAGGGGCAGAGAGAGAGGGAGACACAGAATCGGAAACAGGCTCCAGGCTCCGAGCCATCAGCCCAGAGCCTGACGCGGGGCTCGAACTCACGGACCGCGAGATCGTGACCTGGCTGAAGTCGGACGCTTAACCGACTGCGCCACCCAGGCGCCCCTCTTGCTACTTTTTTAAACAACTTTATTGAGATATAATTCACACACCATATAATTCACCCATGTAAAGTGGACATTTGATGGTGTTTGTTATATCTGTAGAATTGTGCAACCAACAAACACAAACCACAGTTTTAGAACATTTTCATTACCCCCAGGAAAGCTCTATGCCCATTAGCAGTCACTCCCCATTCCCTCTAAGAACCTCCCACCTCAGCCCTTAGGCAACCAGACATTTACTTTCTGTCTCTATGGATTTATTTATTAATTTCATATAAATGGAATCACTGGGACTGGCTTCCTTTACTCAGCATGCTTTCAAAACTTGTCTGTGTTTCTGCATGTAACAGTACTTTGCTTCTTTTTGTTACCAAATCATATTCTATTGTATGGATATACCACATTTTATTTAGCCACTTACCAGCTGAAAGACAGTTGGATTGTTTCCATCTTTTGGCTATTATGAACAATGCTGTCTCTTATTATCTTTTAAAAATAGTTTTATCATATAGATACAGGTTTAAGCAATATATTGTTTCATCTGACTTGATTTGGGGTTTATAAAATCATGCTATATGTAGTCTTCTACGACTTACTTTTTACATGTCAATATTAAGTTTCTATGATTTTTCCATTGTATGGAAATTTTTCCATTGTATGTTGTTTCATGTATCTGTCGGTTTTTCACTTCCATCACTATACACTACTCCATTGTATGAAAATACTATATAATTTGTTGATCCATTCTCCTGTTGGTGGACATTTGGTCATTTCCAGTTTGAAGCTCTCTATCTTTCCCAGAACATTCTTGTTTACATCTCCTGGTGCACATGTGCAATAATTTCTCTGGGAAATTCTCTGGGGTAAATTCTACGAGGTGGATGGTTAGGTCATGGAGTATAGAAACGGTGACTTCTTCCAAACAGGTTATATCACCAGTGATGTGTAAACATTTCTATTGACCCATATCCTTATTTGGCATTAACACTTTAAAATTTTGTACCATGTGTTTATATGTTTTTTTCAAAAAATAAGGCAATTTTGGGGGGCTGGCTCAGTCGGTAGAATATGCAACTCTTGACCTCAGGGCTGTGAATTTGAGCCCATGTTTGGTGTGGAGATTACTTAAAAATAAAAACTTAAAAAAAATAATTTTTAAAACATTCTCTCTCATTAAGAAGTCAAGTCTGCTGACCTGGAATCTAGCCCCTGGCCCCTGCTCTGTTCTTCGGAGCTGTGCAGAGCAAATCTAAATCCCACTGTCTGAAGTGCCAACCCTCCATACATTTGAAGATAATTATCTTATTTGTTTAATCCAGTCTTCCCTAAGGTACCTAGATAATTCAAGGTGAGAAAACAAAAGTTAGGATTGCATGTACCCTTCCTTGATTAGATATGGAACAGAATTCCCTAGTTCCTTAGGAGGCTGATAGGATCTTTGTCTGGAAAGAAGCTCTGTGGGCAATGAATTTGGGACTGCTGGTTTAAGGGCAATGAGGGCATTTTCTTGGCCACAGGACTTCTCAGAACTACTTCACATTATAAATTTCTGAAAGAGGTCTTAGAATTAACCAAGCACTTTCTAAGAAACAGGCCAAGCTGGCCTTAAGACAAAGTGGGGAACTGGTCTGTGGTTCCCTTGACTTATTTTTATTCACTTTGTTTCCTTTAAGCTTATGTCTTCCTCCTCACTGTCCCTGTACTTCCCACCAAAAACATTTCTCATAAGAAAAAAAAATTTATATCAGAGATCTAGAACTCTAGTGTGAACTTTTAGTGAAGTCTTGTCTTCCCCAGGGGTTTTAGCCCTCAACTCTAGCACAGAAGCTTTGACTCTGGATGAAAGTGAATTCCAAAAAGAAGTAACTTCAAAGGAAGTATTGAAAGCATTTTCCTTCTTTCCTAATTCCTGCTCATTGCTGTGGTGAGAAAATGCAATTTCAAATGGCAAAAGCCAAATGAGATATTGCATGGTAATGTGTTTTATCAATGATCATGGACAAATATTCTGATGGTAAGGATTATATAATAATAGTGAACATTTCTACTTTACAGATAACATGATATTAGCCCCCCCCCCACCAACAACTCTGCAAACTAGATGTTATCTGCATGTTACAGATGAGGAAACTGAGGCTTACCCAAATCATGCAGTTCCAGAAGTTTCTGTCTGATCCCAAAGTCCACACACTTAGTGCCTTGTTCACCCACCTTCATGGTCAACATTGGTCTCGTCAATTACTTGCCTTACAAACTCTGTTGTATATGACTCCACCTGATCAAAAGCACAGCAGCCATTCAATTGGCCTTCCTAGTTTTCCTGGAATACTAAGGGTACCACCTCCTATAAACCCACTTGGGCTTCCAAGACGTAATTCTTAGCTAACCTCTCTCTGACAAGAATACTCTAGGCTTAATTTTGGCCTCTTAAATCTTCTATGGTCCCAGCCATCTTCTCTAGAAGGATGAAACCAAATTTCACTGACTGTTCTTGGTGGATCCCAATCTTGATCCCATTCTAACCAGAAATGTGCCAACATGCCTTCCTTGACTGATGTTCCATCATGATGTTTGGCCTGAAAATTACCCATATAGAGCACTTTTCCTTTTAATCACCACTGAGGGTTCACTCTGACCCAAGCTTACCAGACCACTCTGACCCAGATATCTGGGGTTAGATACAGATTCAAGGGGCACCTGGATGGCTCAGTCAGTTAAGCATCGACCTCGGCTCAGGTCATGATCTCACGGTTTGTGGGTTCGAGCCCTGCGTCAGGCTCTGTGCTGTCAGCTCGGAGCCTGGAGCCTGCTTCAGATTCTGTGTCTCCCTGTCTCTCTGCCCTTCCCCCGCTTGCACTCTGTGTCTCTTTCTCTCTCAAAAATAAATAAAACATTTTAAAAAATTAAAAAAAAAAGAGTAGTCAAGAATGCCAGGGAATCCAAATGAGGGAGCTCTCCCCTCCTAGTTTTGCTTTCCCTTGTGTTCACAGACACCTAAGGGTTAAAAAAAAAAATGGGTTCCTGGATTCAGTTCTGGCTTCTTGAAACTCCATCTCTCACTTTGACCAGGTCACAACACTCATGGGGTTCAGGAACAGTCAAGGGTGTCCTCAAGGGTTCTGATCTGAGAAGAAATACTACCACAATAATAAAACAGTTTCAGAGTACCTGTTCCCAAACACTGCCTTCTGGATGAATCTGCCTTATTTACAAGTGCTGCTGTTCTCAATGGTAATTTCCTCCCTCCCTTCCTTCTGTCTTTCCTTCTTTCCTTCCTCCTTCCCTCCCTTCTCTTCCTTTTCTTTTTTCTTTTCTCTTTCTTTCTTTATTTCTTTCTATTTCTTTCTTTCTTTCTTTCTTTCTTTCTTTCTTTCTTTCTTTTCTTTCTTTCTTTCTCTTTTTCTTTCTTCCTTTCCTTTCCTTTTTCCTTTCTTTCTTTATAACAAAAATACAAGAAAACAAATCTACACTTGTATTTATTTACTTTTCGGTAAGTTTAAATCCTTGAGGGGTACAGCATCACATGGATTCTGTGGCCAATGGCTTTAGCAAGAAGGCTACTTTGGAATTTGGCATGAACTATGCCACTGTTTCCACGAATTACGTCTCCCCGGATTACTCTGGTTTTGTTTGGTTTTCCACCAGGAGTCACATGTTGTTCTTTGCTTCCTATACACAAGCACATCTCTTGCCTAGATAGAATTCAGCTTCATCTCGAGCATAAACACCTTCAATTTTAAGAAAAGTCATGTGCTCCCTCTGGTTCCAGACACTCCCCTGCCCCTTTAGCCAGTAAAAATGGCCTTGGGCCATAGTCTTCCAGACATATTAGTCATTTCAGGAGTCCTGTTCACAGCAGCCCTCGACGGGCTCCAAGATGGCCCTCAATGGTCACGTCTATACCATATGAATTTGGCGATGACTAATGGGACCAGGAATGACATCTGACCCAATGAGGGGACTATCCATAAACCAGTCAGCAACCTATACCTTGTATGGCCTGGCTCAAGAAAATGAGGTTCTCTTTTGAGAATTTAAACTAAGAGCCTCCAAGGGAAATTGTCAGGTGGCTGCGGTGGTGGCACTACCATTGAAAAGCCAGGAGAATGGACACAGTGGTAGCCATTATGGTTATGTGCAAGGTGAGACTTGGGGGAAAGAAGAAATTGAAACCACATAGGAAAGCCAAAGAGAGAAGGGAGAGTAGACATGTGCTGAGAAAAGCCAAGAAGCCACGAGACAAGGAGAAGAGAGACAGACAGACAGATAGAACCCTTGCAGAGACAAGCCCCTATTCCTAATGGCTCTGGGGTTTCCCATCCTAGTCCTAGTGAAATGTGGTTGTGTTGAGCTCTTTAATACATATTTTGTTGTGTTTTTCTTTTGGATTCTCATAACGAAGTCCCCTTTTCTGGAACATATTCAAATGGGTCTCTGTTCTTAGAAACCAAAAGGATTCTGAGTAGAATTCCCCAAATTCTAAGGACCAGTGTCTACTGCCCCACCAGTTTGGCCCAAAGCAAACACTGCTAATCCATTTAAAACCTGGAAGCCCATTAAGAGAAGTTAAATTGCTAGGACACTTAAAATGTGGACAGGTCCATTTTTTTCCATTTGTTGTAGTTTTTAAAAAGCAACACAGACATGCAAATATACACAATAATTTTATCTAGTATCTTATAATTCCACAGTCTTGTTTAAGAACAAGAAAATGTATTATACATACACTGTTTTCATATAACATGACTGAGTTTGAAGGTTAACATTTAAAGTTATATTTATTTAGACAATCACTACAAATTGACTATTGGATTTACCTCTACTATCCACTAAATTACAATTTCCAAGAGGGAAGGGCTTTTATTTTTTTTTTCAACGTTTTTTTTTTTTTGGGGGGGGGGACAGAGAGAGACAGAGCATGAACGGGGGAGGGGCAGAGAGAGAGGGAGACACAGAATCGGAAACAGGCTCCAGGCTCCGAGCCATCAGCCCAGAGCCTGACTCGGGGCTCAAACTCACGGACCGCGAGATCGTGACCTGGCTGAAGTCGGACGCTTAACCGACTGCGCCACCCAGGCGCCCGAGGGAAGGGCTTTTAGATTTTTAGTATGTTTGTCAACTGCTATATCTCTATTCCAAGTACCTAGCACACAAATAATTTATTGATTAATGAATTTAAAATATCCATTTTTAAATTGAGTTATAAGCTAATAATTGTAAAGGATTTTCCAGATGAGTCTCTTTCTTTTCAAATTTTTACTTCACTCAAATCAGGCAAAACCTGAGAGCAAAAGAAATCATCCCCATCATCACAAGGTTCTAAACACTGCTGTCTTTTAAGGACAAACAGACACTAAAAGTGTTAATTTGTGGGAAAAGCTCCGAGGAAGAAATAAGGGGGAAAAAATTCCACAACTTATTAGGCATATTTTGTCCATAGAGAAATTGGCCTATATTTTCTGAGTTAGCCCTTTTAGTATTTTCCATTTCACCCAATACTTGACTTTTATTATCTTCATATATGCCTAAAAATGGGGGTTGTTTGGACCAAACAGAGATAAGTTGGAGAGACTCTGAGTCATGGTTAGAGACCCATTTCTGACACTTACCAGCCATGGAACAGATCTTGGGCCTCAGCTCTCCCACCTCTAAAGTGGTCAGAGAAGAAACAGGACAATCTCTCATTTCTTTTGAGTGCTAATCGTCCCTGATTCCAGACTGCTCACTTTCACAGATATATTCAGTCCTTTGCTGTATTTCTAGACCTAGACGGTTTCCTTCCCACATGGCAGAGATAGAGCTCTTAGAAGCCAGGGGAGACAGGGGCTGGGTCCTGCTGAGAACCTGCCAGCCTGGCACAGGCAGGCTATGCCTGGAAGTCACCCAGACCACATTCCTGATCCAAACACTCAGCGTCTGCGACATATGAAAGTACCTTTCCAACTTCAAGACCCAAGCTCTGTGTCAATTATTTAACCCACTCCAATGCAGGGAGTTTTACTTAGATTGCAGACTTTAAATCAGACAGAAGAGAGTTTTACCATTGGATGACTAATGGATGGATCAAGGAAAAGTTTCTAAAGTGTGTCTTTGCTTAATTCTCCTTTTTCAGGTGGAGAAACCTATCCTGAGGTTTCAATCCCCATTTCCAGAGTAGAGGCACTTGGACATTTTCCTAAAAATACAGATTTCCGTAAAAATATGGATTTTTCCTAAAAATATGAAATCTGCGACTTAACAAGTCCTCAGGTGATTGTGAGGAGCAGCTGGGTTTAGGACATACCGCTATGAATCTCAGCTTAGAATTCTGGACTATTCCTGTGGGAATGCAGTACTCTGACTGATAGAGAGCTGATCTATGGGGACTCGCTGTAGAGGTGTCAGACATTTTAGATTTCATCAGAAGTAGCCATTCCAAGGCAGAAGCTTGGGCTCAGTCATCCAGTGTGAGGCTCCTCTCCCCACCGGTCCCAGGCAGGTGAGATGCGTCCACCAGAGGTACCTGGCAGTAGGGAACTGATCTCCTGGAAGGTTCAAATCTTTTTCCTTTTTCCATTCCCAGAAAATGTGCCTGTCAGAGGCAACAATGCTGACCAAGCCCCAAACGTGAGCTCAGCTGGACAAAGTGGACTGCACTGAGCAGCACTCCATGTACTTTTTTATAGCCCTAAGCTTGCTTTCCCTGCAAACTTCTTACTCTGAAAATTCTCAGGTCTATAGAAAAGATGAAGAAAACAATGCAACACACATCTCTATACTCTTTATCTAGAAAATTCAGTTCACATTTTATCATATTTGTGCCCGATTGTTCCTCTCTTCCTCCATTTTCTTCATATAAATACGTTTTTGCCCTTCAAAATCACTTGGGAATAAGTGGCAGGCATCACAATACTTCATAGCTAAGTACTTCTGTATTTGTTTCCAAAGAACATGGACACTGTGCTCCATAAACACAATATAACCATCACAGGAAATTTCATATCAATAAGTACTATTATCTAATATAGGGTCCATATTCATAGCTCCCAAATTATCCCATAAATGCCCTCCTTTCTAACGTTTCCAAAAATATTAATGATCCGATCTATGACCACACATTGCTTTTAGTTGCCATGACAGCTTTTTTCTGTCTGTCTCCCACGATAGTGGTATTTTTTAAAGCATACCAGAAAGTCATTTTGCAGAATGGCCCTCAAATTTGGGTTTCTTCCCAAAGTTGATTGTTTCTTCATGATTAGGTTCAAGTTAAACGTTTGGCAAAAATACTACAGAGGTGACCTTGTATCCTTATGGCAGAAGACATATTTGATCACTTATCTCATTTTCGATGATAAGTTTGATCATTTGACACAAAAGTACTTTTGTTTTCCTATAATGAGTGGACATTTATAGGGTGATATTTTGAGACTGTGTGAACATCCTATATCCTAATGGTTTTATCCAGTGGCTGAGCACCCACTGATCAACATTTACTTGCTCCAGTTATTGAATGGTGATTGGAAAATCATGATTTACTAATTTTGTTATTCCCTTTACATTTCTTTGGTGACGTTTTTCTATGAAGAAGAGCTTTCCCATCTTTCTCTACACTTTCATTATCATTATCATTATTATTATTATTTGAATATCTCAATGGGCTCCTTGATCTTTTATTTTGTGTTATTATTTATGACTTTCACTATTCTTTTTGATGCTCCAATTGACCCAAACTTTACCAATTTGAGCTTCTTCAAGGTGGCTCCTATGTCTTTTTGACATCTCCTCAATGTTTTGCACACTTCCTTACTTGGAGTACTTTCTGGAATGACAAGACATTCCAGACCAACCTTGCATTTTCTCTTCTCTAGATCTGGAATCAGCCATTTCTCCAAGGAGTTCTGGTACCCTTTGAACTCATTACCACTGGGGCATCATTACTTCTAGGCCTTTGGAGTGGACAGAAATAGGATACACATATCCATTTTTAAAGTATGTGTTTGTACAGTTACTTCTGATTCCAACCTAATACCAAAAGTTCTTCCTCTCCTTCCTTCATTCCATGGCCATATCTCCTTTCCCCCACAGTAAAATCCTAGCTCCCAAAATACCAATCTACTCACTCATTTACTACCATATACTCAAAATAGCTTAGGAATTACTTCATCACAATCTCTTCTGACCGCAAGCTGCCTAAGTTCAGGGGAAGATTTTTTTTCAGTTCAGTAATCCTTGGCCTACATCCCACCAAGGGTGTTCAGTAAGAGCACTGTGTTCACAAGTTCCTTGGATGGGTTCTTTGTTTTCCTCTGCATGGTTATATTGTCACTTTGATTTACAGTTAAGTTCAACTAAGCTTTTAATAAATATTGAGAAAAGCTCAAGGTTATAGTCACAGACAGAATCTGGAGGGAAAGACCCATGTTGCTAATTCAAAGCAAACTCATGCTTTCTGTCACAGAGGGGGTTGGAAGCAGAGGGGTCAACAGGATCCACATCCTCATAGGAAAATCGACCAGGACCCTTCCACCTCCACATGACATGAAATGATCAGAAAATGAAAACACACACATTTGCAGAGCTGATGCCAAGTAAAGTTCCCCAGCTCAGACCTTTTAGCAACCAGGTTTGTCTCATTGCTCTAATGCATCTTGACTTGAGAAAGGAAAGCTATGAACCAAGAACATGGGACACAGAGAAACAAAGTAGACAAGGAAGAGTCTAACGGAGAGAGAAGGAGAGAAAGCCACAGGGAGAGAGGGGAAAACAAAGACGAACAGGATGGCACTGACATCGAACCAAGGCCGTGTAGTGTCCTGCAAAGCCCAAGCTGCACTGGTCTTGAATGGACCTTCCCTGAATTCTCCTCTTTACAAAGGGGGTGAGTTTGAGTTGGAGGACGGGCCCTCCTGTCTGGGCTAATTCGACAGTTGGGAGAACCCCAGCCAGCTCTAGAGCTCCACAGTTGTGAACATGGGCTAAGCCTCTGGTCCAGTGTTGGCCAGACTCAAGCTGCAGCTATGGGCGGCGGCAGATGCCTGTGTTATCAGGATGCCACAGGGGGGTGCTGGCGTCCTTGTAAGACCTCCTCCCTAGTTTTCCGGGTATGACTCTGCTCAAACTAGGAATCTTCACTTTCATGGGCCATGCCATGGGCAGGGAAGAAGGAGAAGAGCTGAGTCCATCCTTTCTGATGTCTACTTTAGGAGGTCATGGTAAACACACACACACACACGCCAGAAAATTCCACATCTGACTTGAGAGTGAGAAATCCCAGCGAGGGATAAAGATAAAGAGGAGCTGAGGGTCTGCCCTTCCTGCAGATGTACTTCCCCCACCCTCCTTGGCACTGCTCTCCACTGGCCAGCCTGCTAATGGAGGGACCACTGTGGACTTTGTGGGCTGTGGAAGAGTTCCCCCCACTGCTCCTCTGCTCTACCTGCTCTTTGGAAAGCAGTTAATACATATTCTCCCTAAAGTAAAAAGCCAGATGTGATTTAAAATGTGATCCCTCCAAGAGAAACGTGAGTTTCAACAACAGATCCTTAGGAAGTAGAGGCTAGGGCAATAATGGTGGAGACTCAGACAGGCTTTTCCAAGCAGAATTGACATTCAGGGACAGCAGCTCCTTGGACTCCCTTCAGATCATGACACTGACCACTTACAAATCTGGCTCTGAACGGAACAAGATTTGGGGGATGCTTGGACAATTCTGTTTCCTCCTAATTAATCTTCTGCATTACCATAAAGCTCAAGGGCTTGAGTAAATTCAAGAGACACTATAAAATTTACTTTAGTAACAACCAGCCAAAATCTCACACGATTCTGCCCAACATATTCCATCCAATCACAGCAATAAATCAAAGCACTGATAGGAACCAGCCAAATTAGAGTATTACACCCCCTCCCTCCACCCTACACTTGTTCTTTGATACAGAGCGAAATGCTGGCATTGTTCTTTCATGAAGATGAATAAGGGAAAGGTGACTGGACATGGTATGAACCAAAGACCCAAGATGGAGGGAGATGTGACTATCACTATCTTCTGAGCTTTCTCAGAGGTCTGGAGAGCCACAAGTCTTAAAGAAGAATAAGAGGAAGGAAGCTTCCAGAAGCACCATTTCTGGAAAAATATGAAGCTGAGAGATGAGCTGACAGGTTTACTAATGGGAAAAACTGTTCTGAGACACACTGCTGGTGCACTGGAGGATATGGGGAGACTGAGCCAAAGGTTCAAAGAAATCTAAACAATGAAAAGAAATGAGCAGTAATTAGCCTCAGGAAACTAAAAAATTTATACAAAAAAATAAATGTCATAATAGTACACCACTTGGCTCAGCATTAAACAAGACTAACAGTTGGGTTTTTTTTTTAAGTTATAAGCTTGTTAGCATTATTTGACTTTTTAAACTGTGTTCAAGTATTATTTTGATAAAAGCTAATTTGAAAAGCTTTTAGTGACTTTAAAATCTTCTTAAATTTGTTAGAGTAAGTAGATCAGACCTGAATTCCGTGTGGCATTTGGCAGGAAGTTAGATGTTGACATCCAGTGGTTTTATTCTCTTACCTCTTTTTTCTAAAAGGTTCAAGTTCAGAGGGAAGTCAGGGCCTTGGAATGTGACATCAGATCATGTCTCCTTGAGGTGGTGGGAATATCCTTGTGAGCCTGAAATTTCCCTGGCAGGACAGCTCTGGGGCTGAGAAGCAGTAGAGGGGTTCCAGTCCAGGTTGACAGTGTGGGGTAAACTTGAACAGTTCATTCCACATCCCACTCTTCATATCCTGGGCTCCAGTTTGCTCATTGCTAAAACTGCCAGGGCAGGGAAAGGTACAAGCTGGTTAGTTACCATGTCCTCCAATCATGGAAGTTGATCAATTACCTCCCACATCCCTACTGGTCACAGGAGTTAAGCTATCAGCCAGACTCACACAGGCTCTGCCCTCATATGGATTACAGTCTAGTTGGGGAGACAGACAAGAAACCAGGGAGCAGGCAAATACATAATGCAAATTCTTGAGATAAAAAATGATGGAGGGCAGGGTGTGGGGTGCTTATTAGATGCGATGGTCAGGGAAGGCCTCTCTGAGGAGGTCACTTCCGAGCTGAGGTTTGAGTGATGAGAAGAAAGCAATTTGAGTTTTATCCAAAATGCCATGAGGAAAGAGGATTTAGAGAACCTTAAGTGGGTTTAAGAGGGAGCTATGTGATGTGGGCTGACTTGTGAGTTTCAAAGCATCCGCTGGCTGCTGTGAGAGGGCAGCAGGGGTGAAGTGGGGGACACCCTGAGAAGCTGATGCTGCCATGCAGGCAAGTATGAGGGCAGCTGGAAGGAATGACTAGATTTGCCATGGAATGGAGGGCCCTGAAGTATTTCTGCAGTTCCTTCCAGCTGGAGAGTCTATCACCACCTTCAGCTGGGCTCAAAGAGTTTCACCCTCTTGCCTTGGAAGGATTGGGGCCATCAAGTCATAAGCAGCGACTTAATGGTGACTCCTAAGGAAACTGAAGACCTAGACAGAGCCTTTGTTCACTTAAGAAACAAACAAACAAACAAACAAACACCCCACCCTTTTCACCAGGCAAATACAGAGATGCACCAGGGCTGGTAGTTTGGCCTGTGAGGATGATCTGAATTTGACCCCAGCAGTGCACTGGCTGCCAGATGGTATATGGCAGCTCTGTCCTCCAGGTGAGAAAGGCCATACAGCAAAAGTACACACACACACACACACACACACACACACACACACACACACACACCATTTAGCATTCTTTCAAAGGGTGACAGCCCCTCCACCCCACCAGCATCACTGCCAGCTTCAGTTCCTGATCCAACTGCTTCATTTCAGAAATGAGTAAACTGAGGCCTGGGAGAGAGGCTACAGCTTGCCTAAGGCCATAGCTGTGAAACGAAAGGGCAATGCTAAGACCTGGATTGTTCTGCCTCCCCAGGCTCCAAGGACCCAAGTGCACCTGGTCAGCCTGAGTCTACTGCCATCCTGGGCCTCCAGGGACAGCCTGGCTTCCTAGCCCATCTGGGTGTCCTTGAGCCGCCCCCTGGTCAGAAGCATCACAGGGCAAAGGATTTCCGTCTGTGCCTGGAGGGAATGCTTAAGCACCCTGGGGAAGAGACTTTCTGACTTTTGCAGGCAAGGAATTAGGAGCCCTTTGAAGAGATTTCCTTCCCAGAAAATGAAAGGTTCGGACTGGCCGTGAGATGTCCCTTGGCGGTGCGCCCGCCCAAGTCTCCTCGCCCAGCTGCCCCTGCCTGACCCGCTCCTCCCCTAAGATCCTGCAATTCCTGGGGAGTCTGATACCCAGTGACAGCCCAGGCAGGCCTGGGAGGGAGGCAGGGGCACCCAAGAATCCACAGCAACAAACGGAGGGAAAGCAAGTGGGGTGGGAGGGAAGAGAGAGAGAAGGAGGGAAAGAGGGAAGACCCAAAGGGGAAACGGAGGGAAAGCAGACAGGAGAGCAAGGATGGCCTTAGGCTCATTAACTTTAAGGCACTGTCTGGGATCTAGACCCTTCCTCAACTCCCCATCCACATTTCTGGTCTATGTCTGTTCAGCCCCATCTATGTTCATTCGTTCATTCATTCACTCGGTTCATCAGTATTATTGAATGCCAGGCCTTGTGTGGGGTGTTGGGGCACAGACATGAGCCAAGCAAGCCAACGCCTGCCTCTGTAGAGCCCAGACAGACAGACAGCTGTCAAATCAATAAAATACAAATACAAAATAAAAAAACGATAATAAATCCTAAGAGGGAAAAGAACAACCAGTCTCTGAGCACATAATAGGGGGAAATGGACATCATATTTTGGGGTCCCAGGACCCTGAGATTGAGATAAGTTTCCTTCCTCCCAAGTTTTTGTTTTGAAAATTTCAAACCTATAGAAAACTTACAAGATTATTACAAATAATTCCTTATCCCCTTTATCTAGATTCACCAATAGTCACCATTTTGTCACATTTGCTCTCTCTACATATACTTTGTTGTTGTTGTGGTTGTTGTTGTTGCACCATTTGAAAGTCATAGATGATTTTTTACCCCTAAACATTTCAGCATATATATTCTAAAAACAAAGATATTCTAAATAACCACAATGTCTTTTTTTAAATATTTTTTAAACGTTTATTCACTTTTTGAGAGGCAGAGACAGAGCATTAGTGGGGGAGGGGCAGAGAGAGAGGGAGACACAGAATCCAAAGCAGGCTCCAGGCCCTGAGCTGTCAGCACAGAGCCCAACGCAGGGCTTGAACTCCCGAACCATGAGATCATGACCTGACCCGAAGTCGATGCTTAACCGACTGAGCCACCCAGGCACCCCAATAACCACAATGTCTTGTCCCATCAGCTAAGTTTAAGATCAAGAGCATCAATATTCAAATTGTTATAAGCTAAACTGTATCTCCCTAAAGTTCACATGTTGAAGCCCTAGCCTCCCACCCCCGTACCTCACACGTTACTGTTATGTGGAGATAGGGCCAAACTTAACAGAGGTAAATAAGGTAAAACAAAGTCACACGCATGGGCCTTAGTTCAATATGACTGTATTCTTATAAGAAGAAGACATTAGGACACAGATGTGTACATACAGAGGAAAGGACACATGAGGATGCAGTGCCAAGGAAGCCATCTGCAAGCCGAGGAGAAGAAAAAACCAAATCTACAGATGTCTCAATCCTGGACTTCCAGCTTCTGGAACTGTGGACAATAAAATGTCTGTTGTTAAGCCACCAGTCTGTGGTACTGCATTACGGCAGTACTAGCAGACTACTACATAGACCGTAATCAAATTTTTCTAATTGTCCCAATAATATTCTTTATATCAAATTTTTTTTTAATTTTTTTAACGTTTATTTATTTTTGAGACAGATAGAGACAGAGCATGAAGGGGGGAGGGTCAGAGAGAAGGAGACACAGAATCTGAAACAGGCTCCAGGCTCTGAGCTGTCAGCACAGAGCCTGATGCGGGGCTCGAACTCACGGACCGTGAAATCATGACCTGAGCCGAAGTCGGCCGCTTAACCGACTGAGCCACCCAGGCGCCCCAATATATCAATTTTTTTTTAATCCAAAAACCACTCAAGGATCACAGGTTCCATTTGGTGGTCAGTCTAGTCTAGTAGAGCCTAGAGCATTTCCATAAATCTAGAACCATCTTCCCCACCTTTCTCTTTCTCGTCTGTCCTGCCACTGACATTTTGGAAGAATCCAAGCCAATTATCTTGTACAGTGTCCCGGAGTCTAGATTTGTTTGGTTGTTAGAGTCTGGTTTAATATTTGGGGCTTGGGCACTGCATGAGTGATGCCATGTGGATGAAGCAGTGAGCACTCCAGGTAGGTGGAAATGATCTAAGCTGGCTTTCAGAACACTTGGTTCTGTGGCAGGCACTGCGCTGAGCATCCTAGGTGTATTCCATTCACAGAGGGTGATGAGAGGGTGTGCAGGGGGGAAAGTGCAGGGCTTTGGAAACACAAGGAGAGTGAGGCACAGAGGAAGAGGAATTTCATGATGGAAAAGGTAAACTGAAGCCAGAATAGAGACCTGATGAACGTCAAGTTAAGGCACCTGGTTTCATACTAAGGCTTTAGGAACCCTTGGAGGTATCTGGAGGCCATGCAGAGTCAGGGACATGCTTGTGATCAGAAAGCCCAGAGGGTTCGGGTGGCCTGCCCAAATCACACAGGGAGTAACAGAGCTAGAACTGGAGCCCATGACTCCTGATCCCTAGGAGTTGTCTACACACTATTAATACTTTAGCTCAAGTGCTTACTGGATGGTTAGAGTACCCCCTTGGGAATCCCGGAGCTCAAGCCCGGGGAGGACGAAAGATAGGACATGGAGGAGTTTAGTGGGAATCAGGGAGCCCACTAGTCTCTAGAACCCAGCTCAGACTGAGATGTAGTCTATGAAATTCCTGGTATACAGTAAGTGCCAAATAACCATCTGTCTCTTTCCTCCCTTTTGTTCTTTTGCAAACTGCTTTCACATTGCCTAGGCCATTTCTCCTAAAGAACAGCTCTATACAGTGATTAAGAAGATGTTCTCATTCAACAGATTTGAAAACCTGAGGCCCAGAGAAGTTCAGAAACAGTTCACAAAGGAATTCACACTAGGGGTAGGGTGCCATGGTGGATTTCCCAGGATCCTCCAAGGTGCCCTGTGTCTCTTGGACATTTCAAATTCCATGGCATTCTTTTATCTCTCTCCAATTTGCTGTATGAAAATAGAGTTGAGGAAAAAGGTGAAGCAATTGTGGACTGGGCTCTAGGTTTGCAAAATAATTTTTTTTTTTTTAAACAGCAACTCCTTGCTTTTCAAACCCATTTGTGAGCACTGCAGCAGCTGTGCCAATGAGGTCCCGGGTACAGACATTGAGCCCAGATGGGCCCAACCTGGAAGGATGGGGACAGCCAGGGTTCAGTGTGTCATATGGCAGTCACCACTAAGTTCTAAGACCCATGTGCACCTGGAAGCCCCTTCCAGGGAGCCAGTGCCAGGGTGAAAATGGGCTAAACCACAGCCCAGCCTGTGGGAGAAGAAATGATCCCATGGCTGCTGGCCCTAAGGGAGGAAGGGGCCTCTGCCAGGTCCTGTGATTTTCTCTGGAGCCAGGCCCTGCAGGTAGATCCTGAGACCCATGTGAGAGCCTGCGGGCAGCCAGGCTGCCCAGGCCTGTGCCAGAGGGAAAGGCTGGTGACAAAGACAACCAAATTATGCCCCCAAACCTTGGCTACACATGGCATTGATCACTATGAGACACTGTAGACCTGGCTTGGCATCTCCAGGGCCTGTGATGGGTCTGCAGGAGAACAAATAGGAGAGACACAGGTCATCAGGCTCAAATTCTCTGCCTGCCTTGTCTCCACCAAAACAAGCCACTCATCCACAGCACCCCTCTAATCCTTTCCTACATTCCCTTTGTTCCTGAAGAGGATGCGCTACAACATATCATCACCAACAATGGCTTACTGAGGGGGACAAAGAGCCAAGCAAGACCTAATCCTTGCCACGAAGAGGCTTTCATAATGAAGTTGCTGAAGAGGAGGTCAGTCACCATAGCACTTTGATGGGTTAGTTTATGGGGAGAAAAAACAAGTGACAAATAATCCCAACATAGTACTTGGCCCAAAGCAAGAGCTCTGTAAGCTTGAAATGAAGTACAGACAAGAAAAGAAGCGAAGGAGGGAGGGAGGGAGAGAAAGGGAAGGAAGAAAGGGGAAAGGGAGGAGGGAGGAGGGGAGAGAGGAGGGGGGAAGAGATTAGATAATAGTGACCCTGCAGCAATTGTTTGTAATGCTCTGGTGCCAATAGAAAACACTCTGAGTTCTGATATAAAAAGGCCACAGAACCTTATATCCTTGGGGCCCACACAACTTTCAGGCACACAGACACACAGCCACATCCACAACTGAAGCCACATCCACTGAGGCAGACAGTAGACCTCACTCTATAGTCTCAACCCCCAAATTCCCCATAGGTCTGCAAGGACTCCTTCACCAGTTCCTCTCCTCTCCTCACTCACTCAGGCACTGGGATGGACCGTCCCGACCTGCCACGACCACATCACATTCAGGTCACACTCTCAAACACACACCACATCCCCAGGGATATGGCCATGCACACAACGCAATGTACAAAGTCAAACATGCAATGACCCTCAAACTAGACAACCACCCCTCTCTGTAACCATGTTCACAGCCACCCTCTCTTCCCAACCAGAATCACACTGATGGTCTCTACTTTGGCCAGATTCACACCCAAAGGCAGTGGCTGGGGCTAGACTGGCTGGAAGGGACCATATTCCTGTCTCTAGCACCACAATGTCAGATGGGGATCAGGGCTAGATTTTGTGACAGGGATTCCTACCTTCCAATAAAGTTGTCTTTGCCTCCTAAAGAGTATGTGTGTTGGGAGTCGGGTGAGGGGCAGGTAGTTGGAAAAGAAGAAAGGGAGAGAGACAAAGAAGGAAGGAGAGGAGATACTCAGCCTGAAGTAATAGCACAGCCTCTCTGCCCTAAGCCTGCATCCTATAGCACCCTGTGAAGATGAGAACATTCCTCACAAGAGCAGGCATCTAGCTCCTGGACAGAGTCCTAGGTATCCAGGTTCTAGAATGAGGTAGATGTCCGGGGCGGGGGGGGGGGGGGGGGGGGGGTGGAGGGTGGGGGAGGGGGAGAAAAAAAAAATCTGCCTCTCTGAGTAATCTCAAGGGACACATCCTGGTTCCATTAAGCTTCTCAGAGCAGGGCAAAAATAGTAACAAATAGCATTTCACATTTGAAACACCTTACTGATATTGTCATCATGTTATTATAACCATGTACTTTCAATCCATTATCTCATTTTATACAACCTACCTTATTCGTAATGTCCCAGCTCCTGTGTACTCTTGGCCAGGAGAAAAGAAATCTGGGTTCCAGTTCTTGGGAAGGCCACTTAAACTCCTGGAGCATCAGATTCCTCACCTTGAAAATGAGGGAATGCTCCAGACCATGCCTGAGGCCCCTTCCAGATTTAATGTTTTATGCCCCCATGCATCTAAAGCAGCACTGTCCAACAGAAATATCATGCAAGCTGTATACATATTTTAAAATTTCCTAGTCACCACATTAAAAAAGTCCAAAAAGTAGGTACAAATATTTTCATAACATATTTTGTATTTAATTGAAAACATACAAATGATTAGCATCTATTTAGTAATCAATATGTACATAATTATATTGATCTATTTTACACTCTTTTCTCATACTAAATCTCCAAAATCTGGTTTGTATTTTCCACTCACAGCACATCTCCATTCAGATGCTAAATTTTCATTGGAAATACTTAATCTGTTTTTAGATTTCATAAAAACGTACAGTTGTAAAAGTAAAAGGTAGGCTCCACATACCTAAGCTGTTCCAAACATATTTTGTAAATGTTTCCAATACCTGAATCAAGCATCTGTTTTTTAATTAAAGCTAAATGAAATGTAAGGTTTCAGTCTTCGGTGGCACTAGCCTCATTTCAAGTGTAACCTAGCAGCATCAGGCCGGTGGCTACCACACCAGACAGCTGGGCAGTGGGGGCTGGAACGAGGAGGGCGGGAGTGGGTCCAGTGTGGGGGGGGTATCCTGCCCTCTGTTCACCCTCCCTCCCCCCACCCCACCAGGAGCACTGGACACACTGAGCTGAGAGTGATGGGGAGCGAAAAGGAGCCCAAGCCAACGCCATTCCATCAACACCTGCCCCACCGCCTCACTGTCTGTGCGCCAAGAAGCTAGAGTAGGGGCTGACCCACCTCGCCCACGGAAACAGTCTCCAGCTCCTTTCCAGGGAACGGTCGCCAACGTTTCCGCAGGCGGAGGCCATGTTTCCAGCTCAGACGTGAAGGCACGGGCAGGCGTCTGAGCTTCCTTTCCTCACTCAAAGGAATGCCCGCCGGGCAGCCACCCAGGGCTGCAGCCCAGACTCTACGTGTCACAGCAGAGATTTGGGTTTTATTAGCACAGGATGGTGGGGGCTGGGGGTGGAAAGCAGGTAAAGCATTAGCATCAAAAAGCAAGGTCAAGAGGACATATCCACTTCTGGCTCTGCATTCTACCATGGTTTCAGGGAGAGTGTCTGGATTTCAGAGATACCACCTGGAACCTCACAGCCCTGAGTGAGGAGAAGCCTTGAAAGACGCTTCCAGGATGATCTTCGATGCGTCCTAGAGCTGTGGAGAAAACTGAAAACCAGCAGGGCCTTCACACGTGGTGTTATATCTTTGTGGAAAACCTGGAAGTCAACTAAGTTAAACAACTTGCCCAAGGTCATGCCGCTATAAAGCTGAAGTTCAAATTCAAGTCTGACTGACTCCAAAGTCTGCACTCTTTCTACTAATAATAGCTAATAATAATCAGTGATGTTTATTGAATGGTGTCACGTGCCCCCCACCATGCTGGATGCTTTGTAAAAGTAAACTCAGACTCACACCATCTCTCTGAAGGATGATGTCATGCCCATTTTACAAATAAAAGGGGAGGATCTTTTCTTGCCTCTTCCTGGATTCTGGTGGTTGCCAGCAATCCTGGAGGCTCCTTGGTTTCCAGCAGCAAAGCCCTATCCCTGCCTCTGTCCTCACATGGCCATCATCCCTCTGGATGTCTTTGTGACTCTCCTCTTCTTCTAAGAATGCCAGTCAGATTAAGGGCCCACCCTACTGCATATGACCTCATCTTAACTGATGACATCTGCAACCTTATTTCCAAATAGGATCACACTCTGAGGTTCTGGGAAGCACATGAATTTGGGAGGACACTCTTCAGCACATTTCAGGGTCCAAACTTCAAAACCGACGGGTGAGTAGGTCAGCAAATGCTCCAGGCACACCATCCTTTGGTGGCACAATTCTGAAATTGCTCCATATGGTTTCCCAGAGGTTCCCCACTGGGACTGAGTCTCGTTAGCCACAAGAACCCTCTCATTAACGTCCCCATTATCAGCTTTTCTCATTGCTCTGTCTCGCTTTCCCCACTTCTTCATTTGGGCTTCCTGGGGTCACCTCCCAAAGAAACTACCTGTCTCCAGGTTTGTTTTATGGGGAATCCAAGTGAATGACTTACTTTAGGTTGAATGTAAAGAGAAAACAAACCTCAGGCCCTAAGTCTGTTCAGCATGCTCTGCCTCATGCAGGCAGCCAGCAGACTTTCCAAGGATTAAGATGATTGCTTTCTACTCCACACTGGTTTAAGCAAAATGCTTGCGGCCCCACAAACACTTTGTAAAGGACCCCCTGTGGGACGAAACAGGGTTGGAAGACATGGGATATATGTCAAAAGATGGTAGCATCGTGTACAATGATTTGGCTAACAACTGTTGAGAATTTTATCAGTCAGTCCTGAGAAATGGTACCAGCATCAAGAAATGTTTTATAGGGGCACCTGGGTGGCTCAGTCGGTTAAGTGTCCGACTTCGGCTCAGGTCATGATCTCATGGTTTGTGAGTTCGAGCCCCGCATCAGGCTCTTTGCTGACAGCTTGGAGCCTGGAGCCTGCTTCGAATTCTGGTATCTCCCTCTCTCTCTGCCCCTCCCCTGCTCATACTCTGTCTCTCTGTCTCTCAAAAATAAATGTTTAAAAAAATTAAAAAAAAAAAAGAAATGTTTTATAAACCAAGGAAATATAATATACTAACACAGAGGAAAGATCTAAGAAAGGAAGAATATAGAATGGTTATAATGTAAATTAGGAATTTTCCAAGACTGTTATCTATTGCAACCATCAAGTCTGTGGGTTTGTTCACAATGGGGTCATCTATCACTGAGTTCAACATTTTTCAAAATGTGTCCTGCAAGATTTTCCTGAGAAAAAAGTCTCTCTGGCCCAATCAAGTTGATGAATGCTGATTACTATTTACTCTTCTGAACAATGTATAGTTCATATTAGTAAATCAGGTTTTCTAAAATCTTTCTTTTGGAAATAAAATTCAGATTAATATTGCTCCCCAAACTTATTTTGCCATGTAACCCTTTCATCACATACTATCTATTTAATATCCTATAGAACCAATATTCCACAGGATCCACTTTGGGAAATACCAATCTATTTGACCTCTATGTGTGCAAAAATGTCTGCTCTAGCCCACAGGACACTTATTGCAGAGTGCTCCAGGGAAAAACTGCCCATTTTTGTCCACATCTCATGCCCACCCCAATCTTCAACCTCCTTTCTTCCTTTTTGTTCCTTTCTCCATTTGGTTTCGGTCACATGGATTCCTGGCCATGGGCTAAATTCCTCCCCGACCACCATCATGGGTGGGCCTGACACATGCTCTCATCATTGTTAAGCTGAGCTTCTGAGCAGCCCCCTCATCCCTAACTCTCCCAAGAGAAGAACAGGGCAGGGAACCCTCCAGGGGATAGACATCTACACAGGAAGGACTCCATTGCCAATGAGGATCTGTGAGCATCCACAGGCACTCAGCATGATTAACATCCTCCTGCTTCTCTGGAGACACCAAAACCACTTTCCAAACATGGGGTCTGTTATGGGTTGAATTGTGTCCCTGCCCCAATTCAAACATTGCATTCCTAACCCCAGTACCTCAGAATGTGACCTTATTGGGAAACAGAGCCTTTGCAGATATAAGTACTTGAGGCCACACTGGGTAGAGTGGGTCTTTAATCCAGCACGATTGGTGACCTTCAAAAAGGGGGAAATGCAGAGACAGCTGCACCCAGAGAGAGTACCATGTGAAGACTGGAGTGTCCTACTGCCAGAAGCCAGGAGAGAGGCCTGGACCAGATCTTCCCTTAGCACCTTCAGCAGGAGCACAGCCTGCTGACACCTTGACTGCATACCTCCAGCCTCCAGAAAGCGAGACAATAAACTGTGTTGTTTAAGCCACTCCACTGGTGGTACTTTGTTATGGTGGCCCCAGCACACTAACATGTGGGGGCGGAATCTCCTCCTGACCTCCTATTCCCTGTTCACCTGTTCCCGACCCAACTCCTTCAGAGAGAGGTGGAGGGGGGTAAAAGATAGCGCTGGCAGTTATGTCGATAGATTCAGGACCCCCCTCTGGCTGGCTCTTTACGTCCTCCTGACTTCCACTGTGTCTCTGACCTCTGTCCCGTCACATCCCAGGCTCTTGTGACTAGCAGGAGTGGCACTCCCAGTTTCCCTCCCAGGCCTCTGGGCTCACTAGAGACCCCTGATGAAGGAACCACGGAGGTGGTTGGAAGTGCTGCCTGGCTGCTTGGCTGCCTGGCTGGAAAAGCATCACTGAGAGGGATGTGCTGAAGGCCGACCTCAGGGACAAGGATCCTGACTCACTCAGAGATGCAGCCAAAGCTACCAGCCTCCCCTTAGCACTTGATCAGGCTGGATCCTCCGCACTTGGGTTGTTGCTGTGGAGATGAGCAGAATGAGCTGCCTGTTTCTAACAGACAGAGCCACTGAATTTGGAGGTATCAGATAGACCAGGTTTCTCAAGCTCAGCACCACTGACACTTGGGCAGGACAATTCTTTGTTGCAGGGCTGTTCCATGCACCACAGGATGTTCAATAGCTCTCCTGGCCTCTACCCACTAAATGCCATTAGCCCCACTCCCCAATTTGTGACAACCAAAAATGTCTCCACATGTCTCAGTCTGTTCAGGCTGCTATAACGAAATACCAGACTAGGCAGGTACCTTATAAAATACAGAAATGGATTTCTCAGAGTTCTGGAGGCTGGGAAGTCCAAGATCAAGGCACCTGCATGGTCCTATTCCGGTGATGGGCCTCTTCCTGTTGAAAGGGGACACATCCTTGCTGTGTCCTCATCTGGCAGAAGGCACTAGCAAGCTCTCTGGGGCCTCTTTTATAAGAGCACTAATACCATTCATGAGAGCTCCACCCTCATGACCTATGCATGTCCCACCTTTAACACTATCACATTGAGCATTGGGATTTCAAGGTATAAATTGGGGCATGAGGTAGAGGGAAGAAATATTCAGACCATAGCACCAGACACTGTCAAATGTCCCCTGGGGCAAAATCACCTACAACTGAGACTCCTTGAGATGAACCAACCTTGATACTCTCTAATCTGAGGTCCTCACAATCTGAGGTAATCTTATTTTATTATTTCAATGATTTCAGGTTTTAAAAACCTATCTACCTAATCTCAGTTATATAAGAAAAACCTACAAAAAAAAAAAATGAGGGGCGCCTGGGTGGCTCAGTCGGTTAAGCCGCCGACTTCGGCTCAGGTCATGATCTCACGGTCCGTGAGTTCAAGCCCCGCGTCGGGCTCTGTGCTGACAGCTCAGAGCCTGGAGCCTGTTTCAGATTCTGTGTCTCCCTCTCTCTGACCCTCCCCTGTTCATGCTCTGTCTCTCTCTGTCTCAAAAATAAATAAACGTTAAAAAAAAATTTTTTTTAATAAAATAAAATAAAATAAAATAAAATAAAAAAGAAAAAAATGACTAGAAGAAAATGCTAATCATTATTATCTCTAAATGTTAGGTAGTAGCTTTGCCAGCGGATTGTCTTTTCTTTCTACTTCTGTGGATTTTTTTTGTATTTGCTATATTGAGCATTGATTCATTTTGTACTTGAAAAAAAAAAGCCCTATTTTATGACTCAGGCATCTTCATGTTAAATGCAATAGTAAGACCCTATGCACACATAAGAAACCTAATTAAAAATCAGCAGAGCAAGATGATAAAGGAGAAAAAGCATGGTTTTCAGTAACTACCATTCACTCACTAGCCATGGGGATATTGTTAATATCCACCCTGCTAGGCTAAGCCATACCTGAATGTGGGAATATTTGTAACACATCTAGAGAATGGTAGGGGTTTAATAAATGCCACTTGCAGAATTTGTCCTTTCAGCTCAAGGACCTGCATCCATCTTTATTCTCTGCCTGTGCTAGTGTGGAATCCCCTCAACAGAAAGAGTCACCAGCATGCCCTCACAAGGCCCAGTGTGAACTCCCTCGGCAAATGAGCCTTTCTTCTTGTTAGGAAGAGTATAATGGCCATCATTACTATCATTATTATTGTGACAGGCTGGGACCCACACTTTTCACACATGGCCTCTCAGCTTCCTCTCAACCACCCTCTAAGGCAGGAATAATGATCCCCTTTTTCAGCAATGGAGAATCCAGTTCAGGTTATGTAACTTCTCCAAGGCTACACAGCTGCTACACAGCAAGAGTCAGCATCAAATAGTCCAGCCCACTCATTTTACAGGTGATAAACTTGAAGCTCAGAGAAGGAAGTGACTTGGTGCTCAAGGTCAGCCACAATGCCACGAACAAGAGCCAGATTCTTAGTGACAGTGTAATAGTCCACAGAACACACATGGGAAGTTCCTACGGGAGGAGGAGGAGGTTGGGGCTGCCAACATTTTACTAAGCAATTAATGAAGTCAGGAGGCAAGGATAAAACCATGGTTTCCAAAGTAAGATCTGGAGCCAGACAGCCTGAGTTCAAATCCTAGCTCTGTCTCTTACCAGCTGTATTATCTTTTTTTTTTTTTTAAGTTTATGTGTTTTTTGTTTGTTTGTTTTTGTTTTTTAGTAATCTCTATACCCAACATGGGGCTCAAACCCACGACCCAGAGATCAAGACTCACATGCTCTTCTGAGCCAGCCAGGTGTCTCCCAGCAGTATTATCTTGAGTAAGTTACTTAAAGTCTCTGGGCTCCTACTTCCTCATCTCTAAGAGGAAAATAAGAATGTATTTAAGAATAAATAAGTGAATCCACATACACACTTGGGACTATACCTGCCACATAATAAATACTCAATAAATATTGGGTATTATCAAACTTTGCACAGTGAGCTACTAAGAAATTAGGCAGTGACTAAATTTTTAGTTTTATTCCTTGCCAAAAAGCATTCTTCATATTATTTAAAGTAAATCACTATCATTGTGAAAGACAGAAACATGTAAGGGAAATATAACAATCATCCAGAATGGTAACTAATTAAAAACAACAAAACCCCCTTTTCTTTGGGAAATTTCAAACATACACAAAAGTATAAAGAATAGTATAGTGAGCCTCCACATCCATTCACCCAATTTTCTTAAATACCACCTCCTGGCCAATATTATTTTAGTTACAGCCTCATTTAATTTTCTCCCCTTCCACCTTCAATCTCTTAGAGCAAATAGCATGTGATATAATTTCATCTTTAAACATTTCAGAATGCATCTCTGAAACACATGAACTCTCTGTCCTTTTTTAAAGTTCTAATACCAATATCACACCTTAAAAAACTAACAATAAATATTTAATATCATCATATTACCAGTCAGTGGCCAAATTTCCCCCAGTTGTCACATAAATTTTACACAGTTTGTTTGAATCAGGATCCAAATTGCATCCACATGTTGGATTGGTTAATGTTTCTTCAATTTCTTTTCATCTATAGATTCCCTCGCCATCTCTTCTTCCCCTTGCAATTTGTTTGTTTAAGAAACTGAGTCATTTGTCCCGTAGAGTCTCTGTAGTTTGGGTTTTGCTGATTGTATCCCTGCGGTATTACTTCACATGTTCCTCTGGACCATGTGTTCCTTGTAAATTAGTAGTGCTAGAGTCTTGGTCATTTCCGGGTTTGATTTTGTGCCAAGAATGTATTATGGATGATGCAGTGGACTTCCACTGGAAAACATGTAATGTCTCTTGATCTGACCTTTTGAGAAGCGAGCAGCCTTTAATGAGCATAGCCCAGATCCACGAATTTTGTTAGAGGTTACAAAACAGTGATATTCTAAACTTATCAGTACTTTGTATTTTTCAGCTGGAATGTTTTTGTAAAAAGAAACTTACTGTCATCACAATACACAGTCTACATAGGAAAAGAAAGGTAAATGCTTGATTCTTTCCCTTTAATGGCTATCTTTCAAAATAAAGATTGCTAGTATCTTCCAAAGGTGACAAGCAAATGCTGTTGCTATTGTTTGTTTCAGTATCATTACCAGTTGGTATCTATAGTATCGATTCATGGAAATGAACAGATTTTACATTGTTTCAGTCATTACAGTTATTAATCTCACAAATGCTTAATTTATCTGAAGTTTTTCTTCTTTTTCTTTGCTCCTAAGTAGAATTCATATTATTTGATTCTTAAACGTTTGGTAGAGTTTCCCTGTGAAACCATTTGGGCCTGGGGCTTTTTTGTAGGGAAACTCTTTATGTTTTGTATTTCTTCTTTGGTAATTGGTGTGTGAAGACCCTGTCTCTACTGAGATTACTTTATATAAGTTGTATTTTTCTAGAAAATTATCCATTTCATCTAGGTTTTCAAGTACTTTTGAATAGACTTGAAAAAAAAAACAGACTCTTGCATTTTTCAGATTTCCTCTGCTTCGATGGTTTTCCCCACTTACCCACTGCTACCATTTCTAATTTAATGTGTCTATGCTTTCTACCATTTATTTTTTAAATTAGTTTACCTGAACGTTTGTATATTGTATTGATTGTTTCAGCCTGGGTTTATTTATTAGTTCTACTCTTTTTCTACTTTCTAACTTACTGATTTCTGTTTTTATCTTTATTGATTCCTTTCCTCTATATCCTTTTGGCTTACTTCATTGTTCTTTTCTATCATTTTGAGTGGGGTGCTGGATTCATTTATTTTTATTTGTGCTTATAGAGGTAAATGCTAAACTTTTCCCCTATTAGCTGCTTTCGCTGAATGTATTTTCATTATTATTTTCAAGGAATTCTACAATTGCATGTGGTACTTCTACCTCTGACCAACAGCTATTTATTAGCATGATTTTTGTTTTTTTAATTTTCAGATGAAATTGTCTTAGTTTTTCTATTTGTTAATAATTATTAGCTTCAACTCTATTGTAATCAAAGAGTATTCTTTCTGTTCTTTGGTATTTAGGTTTTCTTTGTGGCCTAAGGTACGGTCACTTGAGAAGAGGGTGTTTTCACTACTACGGAGGTTCAGACTTCCACACAGATCTATAAGAGCTACCTTATTGGTTATGAATTTCAATCTTCTATATCTTTATCATTTACTTGATCTTTCTGGGATGAGAGAGATGTATTCAACTCACCTAGTATTACTGGGTTTCTATTTCCCCTGCATCCCCGCATCTCCAATTGTTAGTTGCATAAACAGTAACAACTGATATATCTTCATTGTGAATTGCTGCCTTTAGCACCTTATAGTCTCCTTCTTTGTCTCCGTAGTGCTCTGTGATTTGAATTTCATCTTGTCAGATACCAAGATTGCAACTCTACTTTTAGGTTTTAATTTGTATTTAATATTTCTGCCTATCCTCTTATTTTTAACCTCAGGACTTCTTGTTTTAGGTGTATCTCTTGTGTACAGCAGAATGTTGGATTTTGCTGTGTTAGCAAAACTGAAAATCTTTCTTTTATATAAGCAAGTTAAGCCCATTCACATTGATTGATAGGATTGATATGTTTGACCTCAACTCTGTCATCTTACTTTATCTTGTGACTAACTTCTAATACAATTTTTGAGCCCTTTCCTTCTTTGAGTAACTTTCCTTCGTTGAGTAACTTTCCTTCTAACTTTGTAATCCCTTTCCTGGGCGAAGTTCCACATGATTCGCTTTTGTTTCCCCCATCCTTCGTGCTGTTTTTGATGCTGTTTTGTAGTTCATACTGATCATATATCCGTCTTGTGGTCCTAAAGCTTGGAAACCTCCTCAGCCTGTTAAAACACTTAAGAGTCAAAGCATTAGTCGGCTGCAGTGTTCCATCACGAATGAAGGAGTTGTTTAGAGAGACTCACCCAGGCTTGCTTGACTTAGGAATGAACCCAGAGTTTGGAAATTAAAAGACAAAGGGTGTTAGGAGAGGAGAGAAATGTTTCTGGGAGCGTTTCTCCTTACTTAATGAATTACTAGGAGATTTGTGGCTGCCCAGCCCATTCGGGTAAGTCTTTCAGCATGTGGACCAGAAGTGTCATGGGCTTGCTCCACTATATCCTCGCTGCCCTTTCCGTGAACTGTGACACTTCCTGTCACCAGTTTATTTTCACTTCTCTCCTGGCAGCTGTCCACTGTAGTCGGCATGCATTTGAAATCATTTGCTACTTACTTGAGAATTCACGCTAGGGAGAAAGGGAAGAAAATAACCATTCCTGGGGACACCACATCGTCATGAATTTGAAAGAAAAATCAACATTGCAGAAAGCTCATTTCCACCTTTTTTTTTTTTTTTTTTTTTGCCACCCAAATGACTGTGGATTAAGGACCCAGAGAATGCCAAATAAACTGTAGAAGGGAAAGAAAAGTTCAAGTCAGTTACCGGGAGGGGGCAGGGGGTGCCGTAATGAGGCCACAATCCCTTTGGAAGCCCCGCTCAAGCCAGGCAGCTCTGCAGGCCGCCAGGCCTCTCTCTTACGGCTGCTCTGGGTTCAGCGCCCATTCCTCCACCACAGGCAGAAGCCGCACGTGCTCAGGATTTTCTTGGGATTTTCTGGAGAGCTTTGGTTTGGTCTTGGAGGTGTAGGTTCTATTGTTTGTAAACTAGAAACAGGAAGCTGAAGTTGGGGGGGAACCTCAGAAGAAAGCAGTATGTTCGGTGGTCACTGCAAGAACTTTAGTTCAAATAGTCTTGGGTTCAGATCATACATAGGGCCGACACTATCTTTGTGACCTCCTGAGCATCAGTTGCCTCATCTAAACAATCAAGAATATGATAACATACAGAGCTTCTGTACATCTTAAATGAATTAATATTAAGTCAATGGTCCTCAAAGTGTGGTCCCCAGATCAGCAGCATCAGCATCACCTGGCAACTTGTTAGAAATGCAAATTCTCAGTCCTTAACCCAGGCCCACTGAATCAGAACTCCAGGGGTTGGCCTTGCAATCAGTGTTCTGAAAGGCCCTGCAGGTGATTCTCTTGCCCAATGAAGTTTGAGAACCACCGGTGTAAGTAAAGCATCTAGCAGAGAGTCAGCAGCATATTAAGTCCTAGATAATTGAAGCTCTGAGCATTTTCATTACAATTCGGTCCCTGGATTTGATCGTGCCAGAGATAACTCCATCCTGACTTGCTGTGATGTGCTTATAGGAGATAATGAGGAATCATTTTTTCAAAAGTGAGTTGGGGTTGGATTTCTGTCACTTCCAACCAAACAAGTCCTGACAAATATATACCAGAAACAGAGCAAGGATCCAATCTGTGTCACCTGCCCATGTTATACATACCCGGTCCTATCTGGCGCTGGTGAAGCAGGCACACTGGGGAGTCTGTGGGCATGAGGAACTGAAGTGACTCTTTTAACTGCCTCCCATCTACCCACTCTGATGGCCCCCCAGGAGCCATCAAAGTCCTTACCCTAAGAACTCAGAATTAGGATGGAAAGAGAGTCTCTGTCTAGAACTGTTGTATGTGAATTCTGACACAGTGGGTAACTTTGCATCTGCCCCGCAGACCAAATATAGAGAGAGCTGGTGCACAATGTGAATGTCACAGAGGTCCAGACAAAAGCACAGCAAGAACTCCCTATGCCCATTTCCCACTTCCCAACTCCGCCATGCCATGATGTATTCCTGCTCTTAAATTTAGCAAGATATTCTTGAATCTCATTAATAAATTACCTCTCTTTGCTTTTAAAAGTTCAAGTGTATTTCTTTACTTGCTTCCAAAAGAGCATGAATGCACACACAATCAAATGTAATACAATCTCATGTGCAGAGGAACTCCCGCACTAGAGTACGAGGGAGGGCACAGAGTGGGTGCTAAACTGGGTTTATCCCCATTGATGCAAGTGGAGTATAAAGCATAATTAGACCGGAAAACAAAACCATGCAGAAGGGAGAGGACGGAAACATTTTTGCATCAGCATTATGTGGATGGATAGGCTCTTAGAAGAGCACCAGGGGAACCAGATACCTTGGGAGCACCCTAAGGGTGACTGTAACCAGGCCATGTGAGAATATGGGTAGGATTATGATTAGGAAGGTGTCTTCAAGTCTCCTTATGGATGGAAATGAGAAATTTTGAGCTATGGCAGCTCTTACGATCAATCTGGCTGGGAAAACCACAAAGTAACTATTAGCTTCTATTTGTTGTGAACCTATTGATTCTTCCTTAAACATCAAGTAAGCGTTGTATAACCTAATAGAGATGAGCTCCTTCCTGGCTTAGCCCAAGCCAGGAGCTGCTGTCACTGAAACAATAGTCCAACAACCAAAAAATTATAAAATCTTTATCACTTTGTTCCCCCTCTCAGCACCCTTGGACACTGTAGATACCATTTAAATGGTTCTTTGTCTTTGGGCACCTATCCATGTCCAGGTCTCCTTGAAGATGAACTCTTACTCTTGTTGGATGACTAAATGTCCCCTGCCTTCCAACTTAGAGGTAGATGGTAGTGCTCTTCCTGCCTTGGCTTCCATCAACCACCAGGAACTGGGTCCTCCATCAACTCCTTCCTTTGTCCCTATCACGATATAATTTTTCCTGACATTCCACAAGTTCTCATTCTGAGAAGGCAATTCTTTCCTTCTTTCCTTCTTTCTTTCTTTCTTTCTTTCTTTCTTTCTTTCTTTCTTTCTTTTTCTTTCTTTCTTTCTTTCTTTCATCTTTAGTCTAAATTACTTGTTGCATAATAAATCACCCTAAAAATTCATAGTTTGAAACAGCAACAACCACTTATCATCTCTTACGGCTTATATTGGTTGGAAATTTGGGAGTGGCTCAGTGGGGCAGTTCTGGCTTGGAATCTCTCATGAGGTTACAGTCACATACTGGCTGGGACTGCACTGTCTGAAGACTTGGCTGGGGCTGGACGATCCAATTCCCAGGTAGCTTACTCACATGACTGGCAAGTTGATGGTGGCTATTTGTTAGAGATCTTTGTTCCTCTCTACATGGACTTCTCCATAGCACTGCTTGAGCGTCCTTGTGACATGGAAGCTGGCTTTCCCCAACATGAGAATTTCAAAAGTAAGAGAGTGCCAGGTAGAAGCTATATCTTTTTTTTGACAGTCTCAGAAGACACATAGCATTACTTCTGCTACATTCTATTTGTTAGAAGTGAGTTACCAATGGCCCACATTCAAGGGGAGAGGAATTAAACTCTGCCTTTTGAAGAAAGGCATGTCAAAGAATTTACAGACATATTTTAAAATCACTGCAACAACCAAGTATCTGTTCCCATGGAAATAAAGGGGGAAAGACTATAGTTCCTTCTTCCCTTTACTGAATATTTAAATACCTATAATCAGGGAAGGCTACCAGGATTCAAATCCTGTGCCAATTCCCACTTATTGCTTGCAGCTTCCAAGGGCATTATGTTACACAGGGTTCTAAGGTCTCATTCAGGTCCAGCAGGAAAGAGTGCCAGGGTTGATTAGTGATGTCTGCCATAAATATCAGAGCAGTGAGTACAGGCATGTGAGTCAAGTGTTTGCTATTTCTGTGGCAGGTGTTTAACCTTGTGATAGAGTGCTCGCTTCGGCAGCACGTATACTAACCTTGTGATAGAGACAAATGTGAATACCACATAGGCCTAGCTCTCCAACTGTTTACAGTCTATTTACTGAAGATTATAACTTCAGTCTTTTTTTTTTTTAAGTAAGTTCCACACCCAGTGCAGAGCCCAACACAGAGCTTGAACTCACAACCTTGAGATCAAGACGTGAGCTAAGATCAAGAGTCAGATCCTTAATTGACTGAGCCACCCAGGTGCCTCTCCATTTACTGAGGACTATAATGGGCATAGTGAGCTACTCACTGAATTCCATTCACCCCTTCTTTCGTAGTGATGGAACTATAGCTGGACACCTGGGTGCCAGCAGCTACATTCTCTACTCTCCTTCGAACTTAGGTGTGACCATGTGACTAAGTTTTCTCCAAAGTAAGTAGCAATAATATATGCCACTTCTAGCCTAATGCCTTAACACTAGGCCATACCTAAGACATGGTGGAGAAAAATACAGAAGGAGCAAAGGTCTATGAACAACCATGTGGTATGCCTCCTGGCCTTTTACATGAGAGAGAGAGAGTTAAATGTTTTTGCTCTTTAAGCAACTGGTCCTGGGGACCTTTTTCTTATAGCAACTAATATAACAAACACAGATGTGATACTTAATAAATGCTACAAAATCTTCACGTAGTACAGGATAAATACTCAAAAGACAACATAAACCGATGCAAGGACTAAATGAGTCCTACGGAATATTGGTGGTATTTTCAGCAGCAATAGCACCTAACTGTAAATAGTAATGACCCCTAGAATTGTTGTAAGGGTTAAATGAAATAAGAAGTGCTTTACCCCGGTGCACAAAATAATGCAAATATTTAATAAATGTCAGCTATTTTGTTCTTATAAATTCACTTTTAAACACTGGTATCATGTTTAGGCAAAAGATATATACACCAAACTGTTTTGTGTGGCTAAATACAAATCTGCTCCATTATTCCTTGTGTTTTCAGGGCCAGGTGTCTGTCTTGCCCACTAATCCATTACCTGATATGCAAGCAAGAGGACATCCAAGGCAAGAAAGCGAATGCACAACACGGATATGGCCTTAGTCTCTAAAGAGTTAATTGTCATCATGAAATTAGAAAACTAAAACCATGAAAGAAATTTAAAGCATTAGAAGTAAAATCAGTTATTCCAGGTCTAGGCCAAGGCAGTCTAAGTATCAGACACGTATTAATATTTTTGAGCAGAGCTGCTGTATAAGCACAAAAAGATGCACTTAGAAGAGAAACACACACCGCACAAATACATGATGGCAGAGAATGCCCCTTCTTCTTCACAAAGATCCCTCAGGAAGAAGAGCACAATGCAATTATCAGGAATTATACTCTTGGTTCTTCCTCAGCATCAGGAAGAAAAACACCTTTACCTTTGTTTGTTCTTTCTGCACACTCTTTTGAGGCCCGGGACCCCCTCCGACAGTCAATGTGCTGATGTGTGGAAGCTTGGAGGCCACAGCTGTGGGAAATGAGACAAAAGATATGATCATTTCCTGCCCTCACCAAGCTTACAATCTTCCTGGATGCTCACACAGGAAAAAATAAAAGAAACAAACACAGCCAATGAACAGTTAAATCACACAACCCAGCTGAATGCTGCTGAAGGCAGAGAATGTTAGTGCTAGAAGAGATGATGGACTTGGTATTGGTTTTCTTCTTATGGTTGGTAATTGCTTATTAGTCCAATTCCTGCTTGTATTGCATAAAAACATACATTCCAGAGCCAGGTAGAAAGAGATGAAAACTCACCACAGATTGTTTTTTGACTGGACGATGAGAGGGACTTTTTTGTTTGGGGGTATTTTTGTTTTGTTTTGTTTTGTTTTTGGAATGGGGGTTGGTAAGGAGAAGGTGGTGGGGAATAAAAGAAAGAAGAGAGAGGACTTTTGTGTCCCTCCTTCTGGGGCAAACTCAGAATGCCCTCGCCATACCCCCCAACTCCCTTTTGACCTTGGGTTGATTCTACTCTGATCTCTATTCAAGGAGAATCAAATGAACATATTTCAAGTGTCAGATAGCCTTCCAATATATTTGTTTTTACTTGTATATAAACTATCAAGGATTTCTCACTGGGATTTGAAGCTTTCAGAGCTCCCTTCCATTCCAAAGATGGCTTTGTCTTTTGAAAGTCTGAGAAATATCCCTTCAGCTGTATTTGAGATGTGAGAGAGTCAAGTTAGGGTAAAAAAAAATTTTTTTTAGCTTAAAAAAATTCTCAGACATTTTTTGCTAAGCCATAAATCAACAGTGGTTGAATTAAAACAGATCAAGCTTGGCTTGGAGTTAGACCTCCATGAGGTCTCTGGCTAAGCTTGAAGGGAAAAAAAAATAAGTTAATACTTTTTTAAAAACCAACTCCTGTGCATGTCCAGTTGGAAGAGAGCAAATCCCATTTAATGAGAGCCGGCTCTTCTAATCGCCCCTACGTTTGTATCTACATAGCATTTCTGCACGTTGGCCCCAAATCTGGTTTTCTGTCCCTTTCCTTACACATACACCAAGGCAGACAGGGAAGAAAATGGAACTTATTTAGAGAATCCAGAGCCCACATTTAAGATAGTGTGGCTTGCCTAGGGAATTGGTACGTAATCCTTAATATTAACTTTGGTGAGAACATAAATATTGGGTCTTTTGGTCCCTGGCTTCCAAGCAGCAGCTTCCAGAAAGAGCCTTCCATGATGGTCTACTCCCCAAGACAGAATGTCTGGACACTGGAAGAAGGCTATATAGGAAGCTGAGAATCTCTTTCTCTTGAATGGGTCAAATCTAATGGAAACATCTTTGTTTTCACAGCTAAAAAACAAGTAGAAAGTCATGAATGATTTCCAGAGGCAGCACCTGCACAGAACAAATGCCTCAACTGTTCTGATTACAAATCCTTTGGACGTCTCTCTGAATAGCAACATAAAAGAAGTTTCCAAAGCCTTGGGTTTTGGAGGATGCATATTACTTCCTAGGCACTACAAGCATTTGCTTCTCTGGGTCCACAACCTTGGAACTTGTATTACTTAAGTAGCATAAGCATTTCACAATTGTATATGATTTTTTTCTTGTCTTCTTTCTTTCTTTTGTAATTTTATTATCCATGTTTAATTTGGGGCAACATATCTCAAAGGAGCTCTCCCCAAGCCCTATCTCAAGTTATAACCATTAACTGATTCACCTTGCTTTCTTTTTGACTAATGTAATGAGCAAAACAGTCATTTCATGGACAATTGAAGCTCTGGAAAGCTAAAACCCAGGGAGATACTTCACTAATGTTTATATAGGATAGACAAATATCCATTAGACCTAAAAATCTCTGGTTGATTCAGTTATCAAACATAACTATAATGATATTACATAAAGAAAATGGAAAAGTCAGAGCACCTGGGTGGATCAGTCAGTTAAGTGTTAGACTCTTGATTTCGATTCAGGTCATGATCTCATGGTTTGTGAGATCAAGCCCCACATCTGGCTCTGCACTAACTGTTAGTGCAGAGCCTGCTTGAGATGCTCTCTCTTTCCCTCTCTTTCTCCTCCTGCCCTGCTCACACACACATGTGCTCTCTCTCTCAAAATAAATAAACATTAAAAAGAAAAGAAAAGAAAATTAATTCTAAGTACAAAAAAGTTGTATTTAGTCTCTGATCTGGACTATCAACCTGTTGCTTTGGCTCTTTTAAGCCAAGTTTCGAAGAAGGTCTTCACAAAACATGTTAATACACTATCCAGCTTATAGGATGTTAGCATTATGCAGCCTATAAGATTGTTAAAAGTTACATCTTTTTAAAAATATTTTTAATGTTTATTTATCTTTGAGAGAGAAAGAGACAGAGCATGAGTAGAGGAGGGGCAGAGAGAGACAGAGACAAAGAATCTGAAGCAGGCTCCAGGCTCTGAGCTGTCTGCACAGAGCCCAACCCAGGGCTTGAACTCTTGAACGACGAGATCATGATCTGAGCCAAAATTGGTCACTTAACCAACTAAGCCACCCAGGTGTCCCAAAAGTTACATCTTTAATGCACATGCTGATTCTTCCTTGGTTCTCAGAGTATCAAATCTCTGCTAACTTCTTTCTTTCTAAAACTCTCAACACCAATCTTTCCTAGAAAGTCTTGTATCTTTTTTGTATCCGCTCTTTTTTTTGTAGTAGAAGCCTATGATGTCTCTTTATTTCCAAGGTTTCTGATTCTCTTCCTGTAGCTATGGAGATGTGGACTGAATTATCATGGGGGTAGGACTAGCAACCAGATATGGAATCATAATTTGCATACATTAATGCATGCATTCACCAGTTCATAAATTAAATGTATTTCAAAAATGTGTTATTTGTACTTGACATGCTTGTTCCCCATAGAGACCATATTATGAATGACAAGCGCAGTTTAAATGGCTCTTAGAAATGCATTGATATTATTATCAAGTTGAATGGTAATATTAGTTGCCGTCTAGTTTCCAATTATTTGCGTTACACCAGGAATTCTAAATTGTAACTGAGAAATCCAGACGCAGGGATGGCATCTTCCCCAATGCAACCCCAGAAACCAGAAGAGAGCCTCCATCTCCCAAACCCCACACCCAATGCCCCAGTAGCAAAAGGAAGTTTTTCTACCTGCTCCTCTTTCCAGATTAGAGACAAAAGAGGTAGTATTATAGTCTCATGGGCAAAGGATAAAACTGGTGTCTAAGTTTGGCTGCACAACCTATGGGAGCTTTGGGAAGTTATAAAACTGCTCTGAACTTCTGTTTCCTCCTAACACTTCCCTCTGAAGATATTAATATCTACTCACTGGATTGCCATAAGAGTTAAGTGAGGTAATGTATAGAATGCCCTCAGCACATGGTAAGTGCCCAATGAATAGCAGCAGTGATTTTCATCCACCTAGTCCCTTCCCAGTCTTGGTGGTGGGAGAGGACTTCACTCCCATCTAAATTCTTCCAGCCCCCCACAATGATACAGGTGTCTACCCAGGACCCCCTGTACCGTCTTTGCAATGAACCTCCCCCCAGCAACTGCAAGGCTAACATAGATTTCTTCAGGTTAAAATAAACAAACAAAAAACACTGGTGGTGTTTACAAAGAGGGTTTGGTAAGCCACAGCTGCCCACGCCTGTTGCCAATCAGTTCCAGCCACAAGCCAAACCAGCAGTAAATGCGGGACCCTCCACCAGACTGGGATTAGAGGGAGAACAAGAGGAGAGCTGCTGGTCAGATCAGTTTGGCTTTCTTAAAAGAAAGAAAAATGGTGAGGCTGATACATTTGATGATGGCTAAAAAATAAACATTTAGGTCATCTTAACCACCTTTTAAATATAGATTCTGGTGCTGGGTCTATTTTAAAAACAGTATTAACATATTATGTAGACCAAAACTTTCCAAACTGTAGAGTGCAACCCATTAATACAGTATAAAATCAATTTAGGGGGTTACTATCAGTATTTTTTAAAGAAATAGGATAAGACAGGATAGGATAGGATGGAATGGAATGGAATGGAATGGAATGGAATGGAATGGAATAGAATAGAATAGAATAGAATAGAATAGAATAGAATAGAATAGAATAGAATAGAATAGAATAGAATAGAAAATACATCAAACAAGGTAGCAGTGAGTATTGTTTCATGAAACTGGGTTCACATATAAGATGTATTTTTTTTACTGTGGGCTGCAGTAAAAAATTTGAGTGCCGCTGATATGGACAGATTCTTCAAAAGGACTGTTTTCTTGTTAAAGTATTATCTACATTCATTAATACAAAGTTTTATTTTGAAAGTTCACAGAACTAAAAGTACTGCTCCTGCAAACGTGCACGCGCGCACGTGTGCGCGCGCACGCGGACACACACACACACACACACACACACACACACACACACAATAACTTGAGTTCTAGCCCAGAAAAAAACCTGTAAACTTTGTTAGATTCAGAGAGGCTTTGGGATTCAGTTGTCCAGGACAGTCAAGTCAAGTCAAACAAAATTGAAATTCACCAAAAAAGTAAAGCAGATGTGGTTATAAAAATACTGGTCCAAATGGAAAGGATTATTTGGTATTTTATTTAAAAATGAAGGCGAAATGATCCCTATGAAAGGGAATGGGGGGGGGGCAAATGGTACTTTTTCCAATAGTGCCTAGTGCATAGTGCATAGTAAATACCCAATAAATATTTTTAAATAAATGAAAATGATAATGTTACAAGGATAACCAGCCATGACTTTCAGAAAGCTTTTGTGGGAGGAAAAAAAAACCCAAGCCACAACTCTTGGGAGGTTTGACCAATAAAATGACATTTAGTAAGAGTTGATGGAAAACAATGCTCGGAGTAATTCCACATTCTGGGTAGGAGAGAGAATATCTGTCCTGGTTATTTTCCAAATTCTACTCATTCCTGCCCTGACCCAATCCATTTTCTATCCTTTTCTGCCCTGTTCTGTGTCCTTGGATGCTGATCCCCTTAGGGACTACATCATCTGTCTTTTTTGACCTCACCCTTGGCCAGTGGGGTTTGGCTAATGGAGATCAGCAGGTGGGAGGAGAAAGGTCAGCCTATTTGTTTCTGCTCCTACTCTGCTTCAGCATCTGATTCTGGTGGAGGCTGCATCCCGCCGAGGCTGTGGTTTCACCAGCTCCTTCTAAGGCACCAGCTTCACGTGCTCTCCAGTAACACTGGCTCCTTTTCTTGCCCCTTCAGGTCCAGAAGTGGTGCTGGATCCCCACTGTTGTTAGTCTCTAGATGCCCCAATTTCCCTTGGAGGTTCCCTCAACCCTGATTACCCCTCTATTAAGTGATCATTTCCCCAAAGTCCCTTAATTTGAACCATGTGGGGTCAATTCTGTTTCCTGCCTACACTCTGAGAAGTCTTATAGCTAAAGCATATAAAATTAGTTCTTTTTAATTGAAGAATGGCACAAAATATAGAAGCCAACAACTTTTCAAAGCACCATCCCCTCCATCTTTAATAAATGAAAAAGCATTTTAAGCTCTTGAGAAATTTCCAAGTCCTTGAAAATAGTGTTTAGTCTTGTAGAGAACTGTGAGCATTTCGGTGACTAGGCATCTGGTTGGTTGGTTTCTGGATAAAGAGAAATTTCCTGCCATGAGATATGAGGGTTGATAAGGCCCATCTGGGCTGGCAGTATGGGAAGTGCCTCAGTAGGAATATTCAGGTCTAAGGGCAGGAGGAAGGAGGGGTTTGGTGACCAGGGAAAGGGGAGAAGGAATGGGTCTGGCTTCCAGAGTTTTGGCAAGGAACGGAGAACGAAAGACAGTGTTTGAGACAACATAGAGGGCAAAGGCACAGCTTGGAGAAGCTCCTGGGAAGAGACTGAGCAACTCCCATGCTGCGGATTCATCAACTGCAGCGACGCTTACATCTGGGCCCCTCTCTCCTTTTGCTCCCCTCCCCTGCTTGGTATTGGCCACTCAACTATCTCATCCTTTTTTTTGTTTCTTCTCAACTGCTAGATGAACTCAGTCATTCACCTTCTTCCAGCAGTACTTTTTTATCACTATTCTTGGACTTGGAGACTTTAACATTTTCTAGTTTTACTTCCAACCCAGCATGTCTAATGTGATGGAGACACTGGTAGGATCAGAGGCTAGGTGCAGACCAAACAACAGACGGGTTAGTGAGTGGAAAAAGTCAGCAGTCTGCCCCCAAATGTGGGAAGACACACCAGGGCAATGTGCCTTCTTACTGGTGGAAGTGAGATTCCTGAGTCCAGGGACCACGTCTGTCTTGTTCATTGCTGTCTCCCCAGTGCAAGGCACATAGTAGATGTTCAGTGAATACTCATATAATGCATCATGGTGTCAGAAACCAACCAATAGTTTGTCTAAAACATCTATGGGCTGAGCAATGAACCCAAAAGTCAGGTGGGCAGACTCTAATAAAAAGCATATTACCCTAAAGTTAAAAAACATTGTGACTCCAACATGATACACTTATATCCTAACTTGAAATACTTCACCAAAAACCGGAGCCTCCACTGGGGAAGTTCCTTGGACCTACAGAGGCCCGTTTGCTCCCTACTGCCCCTCTCCCCAGATGAAAGGGGGCCCATCTGGCACATGCTGCTAACCAGATGTGCTGCAGGAACCAGCATAAAGGTCTCCCTGTGCTCACAATTCCTGTCTAGGAAGTCAGAGAACTTTTGGGAAATGCAGAGAAATGGCCAAATTGGTTTGCCATGGAATGTATAAACCCAACTGACCCCATGATTGGATTTCATCCTCTGACCACAAGAGTGCCAGGCAAGGAAAATGACTGAAGTTTTCCCCATCTAGGGCCCACGAAGACAAACTGATTGACTTTAAACTTTTAGATTTTAATTCGCCCTCTACCCAGATGGCCCCTAGGGATGGATGGAACCATGCTTCTCCCCTGAAAACTGGTTTAACTCTTTTTTTTGTTGGGGTTTCTTTGAAGATGGTATTATCTGATGGAATTTTTAAAATGTAATACATACTATTTTTCTAATTATAAAAGAAGTACATATCTATTGTAGAAAGTTCTGGAAGTCCCAAGAAAATATTTTTAAAATAACATTTAAAAATCAACTACAATTCCTTCACCCAAGAGATAATCTCACAATTATAAAATTGACACTTTGGTATATTTCTTATTGGACTTTTCATATGAATGTGTGTGGGTATGATGTGTATTTTTTTTAAATCAGGACCAATATTTTTCTAGCATAAATTACCCTCTTATAAATAAATAGTCTGGAACATAAACTTTCTCCACATTTCTGTCTACATTTCCCCAGGCCTAATTTCTAAAAAAAGTAATTTGTGAATCAGACACAAACATTTTTGAGGCTCCTATGCTTGCATATTGTTACACTGCCCTCCAAGAAGGTTGTACCAATTTTTGCTTTATCTGGTAGTATGATTTTATTTTTGGAGGAAGTTTGCTTCCTTCCCTCCCAGTGTTCTATGAGATGAGACTCTGGGGCAGGGTAAGGCTTTTGAGTGACACAATCTGTCTGTGACAGCTGATGGCAGCCCACATGGACTTTTCTCCACTACAGGTGAAGAGGTGAGTTAGACCACCTCAGGAATGCTTTCCACCCATGAATCAAAGACTGTGCACTCAGGGATCCTCAGCCTCCAGCCCCTTTCACTCATTTAGGTACCAACGAGGGTTTGGCAGGGAGCATTATTAACATGTATTTTATTATAAGCACCAATAATTATACAGAACCAAATAAAAATCTGTCAAGGGAAAGGGCTTGAGGTCTGATGCTTGGAGACAGCAAAGATACTCCCCATGGAAGGTCACACAGTAACAGTGTTTGGGTGTGTTCAGGTAGGGTGATGAATCCAGATTACTTAATGTGGTAGATATTTAATGACTTTTGGGCTGCCCTAACTTCTGATTCCCTTTCTATGTTTGAAAACTTCCACACCAAATGAGCTTCGGAACATGCATTTTCTTCACCTGAAAGCCAGATCCTTACTTTCCCAGCCTCTCTTGCAGTTGGATAGGGACCTCTGATCCAAGCTGGGGTAAGCAGATGTCCACCCCAGACTCAGAATTGGGAGCTGTTGACTCATGAAGCAAGATAAAGAATTCTTTTCTGCAGTAGTGACAGTGGCAGCAACAACCGGTTTCCAAATGGCTGCAGTGGTGACGGCAGCTCCCAGGGTCCAGGGCTGGTGGTAGAGGGGAACAGTTCTGTAGTGAGGACTTGGCTGCACACCTTAGAGCATTTGTTCTAAGCCTGTTCCCGCCCTGTTTTCTAAGCCTCTCCTCTAACCTTCCCAGTGATTCTGTGAGCTCCTTGATACCTTTTCAATAAATTCCTTCTCTGCTTAAATCAATCTGTTGCTTGTCACCAAGGGCCTTGACTGATATATTAACAGCCTCTTCAGACTCCGTGTGCTCATCTATAAAATGGGACTATTAGCGCCACTTCAGAGCCCTGAGATGAGGACTAACGAAAGAGGACATGAAGGCACCTAAGCCAACACCGTGGCACATACTAGAAGCTCCATATATAGTGGATCTTCACCCTTGTTTCCAATTTTGGGAATCTGAGGTTACCAGATCCACAGAGATCAGAATATATTGGGGAGAAGAAGAATCAAGCTGTGTTCATCTCACCTGTCAATATCACCAACACCCAATGCCCTGCTGTGTTCCTGGCACCGTGCTCAGCAACACGCGTACCCTGCCTCTAATCCTCACAACACTGCAAGGTCCATATCGCTCCTATCTTACAGATGAAGAATCTGACACTTTAGGTGGCTAACAAATTGCCAAAATTATCCCAAGGACTTTAAGCCCAATGGAGCAGATGCTGGAGGAAGTGTGCAAAAGTCTAGAGAATTCTCAGAAAGATAGAAAAGCTTGAGATATGGCCATATTGAGACATACACACATGACCAATTCAACCATTTTGACCATATCAAAGCTATTAAACGGTTTGAGGTTTCAGAGTTGAAACCCTGACCAAGACTCCTGTGAGTTTAGTCAAGGGGCCAAAATAACCGTGAGACCTGAGAGTATCGATGGGTGTGGGATGGTGTTTATCAGAAAAGATAAAAGATCTTGTGAATTCTTACAAACCACACATACCCGCCCTCACTACCACCCCAAAGGAAAGGGACTGAGTGGCGGCAGCTGACACAAGAAGATCCTGAGACCAGTCTTAGATGGCTTGCAATTTGGGGAAACACAAGAGAAATTTTTGTCATGAAGACTCATAGTCCAGCTTTACTGTGTCGAGACACTAGGAGTAAAAAAATTTCCAAGGTCAAAAATAAAAATACTAGTCTCGAACAGTGCAGCTGGAGTGACATTGCAATGACAGGAAAATGTAAACTATGTGAGAGAGGGAGAGGCAGACATGCACACAGACAAGCCCTTCTCAAAGTGGGGACTCCAGGGCTCCAGGCGTCTGGAAAGAGACGCCAACCCGCCCAGCAAAGGCCCTGTGCTGCTTGCAGGTCTTAAAAGCCAGGCTATACTTTGGCTTCTGAAATGAAAAATTACACCAAAGAGATGCCTGATTTTTATTAACTATCTTAAAAGGAGTCTTTCACTAATTCTGGGGAAGATATTTTGCTTGAGTGTTTTCCCACTTTGGCAAATATAACCCAGAGGGGGTGGATGGAAGGGGTTTTGCCCTGGGCAAATGGTTGAGCACAAAAACCCTGCTGACTCCAGGAACAATTTAAAGAAGAGGGAAGAGATTTCCTTGAATCAATATGGTGGAGCCAAAATAAATGGCTACTCTGGTTCTCTTGAGAAAACATTATTGCATTATTTCATAAAGAGATCTCTGATGCAACGGACCAGACAGCATACTAGGAGACCTTGGGTGAGGATTCAAAGAGTCTGGGCTGTGGCCTCGAGCCCCTGAAGCTGGTTGCTCAGCCACCATGTGGCGGGAGCAGCAGAAGGGGTGGAAGTGGCTTTGGATGGGAGCCACCCTTGACAGCATGTGAACGGACCCGGGGTTTTGACAGATTAAAGATGACTCCTGCAGATAAGGCAGGAGTGGGTGGCGCCAGGGCACTCACCCAAATCTCTCCGCCAACAGTGGCAAAGCAAAAACGCACATGGACAATCCTGGATCCGCAGTGAAGATTTTGGAAGGAAATCTTAGCAAAAAGCCAGAGCAAGAGACGGGAGCAATAAATCAGGCCGGGAGAAAGTCTGAGCCGAAGGATGCTGCTGCCTCGTCTATCACTCCCCGGCCAGCGGAAGCACACGTGGGTCCCAGCCGGCATTGACTCTAGCACCCTGCCAGTTTATTCTGGCTCCGAGAAAATGAGAACATCTTGGCTAAACATGTTGGGGGCAGTGAATGATTTTCAGTAAAGTAATTTTTCCCCAAAGGGGAACTGGAGGCCTGGAGCCTCTTACATCAGGCAAAATCTCTAACTACAGCCTGGTGGCCCATACTGAGGCTTACAGGGACAGTTCTCGTCATCCTAAAAAGCTGATGGAAGAAAGAAAAGCAAGGCAAAAGAACCAGTCCCCATCTCTCAGAGATGTTTCCTTAGGTACCACACTGCTGATTAGGAAAAAAATGTGAATAGTGAAATGCTAACCCAAACCCCCCAGTCACTATAGTAGAGTGCTTCAAAGTCCAGAATTTTGATTCAGACCTCTGAACCTCAGTTTCCCCTTCCATATAATAGGTGCAGTAATTCCTACCTCATAACGTAAGGATTAAACAAAGCACAAGACCTGGGTGTGGCAGCTGAGATCATTTACAACCACTTCAGAAAAGCGGTTTTCCAGAGAGTATGGCAGTTCATGGGAAAGATCCTCCACTCGTTGAAATTCCTAAGCAAATGGCCCAAGAAAAGCAGGGAACAATTAACTTACTAATTGTGTGTTGGTAAAAAAAAATTGGAAGGAAGGAAGAACAGAGGGAGGGAGGGATCTACTTTGTACTTTTCAGACTCTGCCTCTTCCAATCTACCCCTTACCATGAGGTCAGAGGGACCCTTATAAACCCAGATCCCTCTGACTAGGTCTTGTCCTTGTCCAGAATTTGCACTAGTTCTCCACACTCTAAGGAAGAGGTCCAACATTCTCCAGAGGCCTGGACAACAGTGACCCCCTCCCATGCAAGCCTCAAGAACTCTCTCCAGTGGTTCTCATGCAGGGTGGCACTGACCGCCACCCCTCCCCCCAGGTCCCCTCTCACCTTGGAACCTCTGGAAATGTTTGAAAGGTTCTGGTTGTCACTATGGAGTGCTAGGTGGGGAAGGGACATAAACCATGTGCAGCCTACTGAGGAGTCGGCCGTGTCTTATGACAGTCCTGGCCAAAATGCCAACAGCAGCCCTGCTAAAAAACCCTGAGCCCCTCTGCAGTGTCCCCTGCCTAAAATGTTCTTCCCTTCACTCCATTCCATCTGGGGGTCTCCCCGAGCCCTCCAGCATGGGCCATGCCCTCCTCCCCATCCCCTTCCACAGACCTTCCACTCTGGGGAAGGTAGTCCACTGAACATGGTGGAGATGGCCTGTCATCTTCAAAGGTCTAGTCCAAAATTGATCTCCTCTAGGAAGACTTCCGGGACCCCTACACTCCCCCAACAGCAGAAATGATGGTTCTCTCCTACATGCTCCTTTGAACCAGCCTTTGCAGGACCCCTATTCACACTGGGTTACTTAGCACATCTGCTTCCCCCCACCCTGACACAGTGAGGCTCAATTATACATACTGAAGGAAGGAAGGAATGATGACCTCTAGTTCTCTTGCTCATCCATGAGCACATGTAAAACACAATTCCGGAGGGTAGGAGTCCACCTTCTCCAGGAAACTGCATGGAAGTCTTGCAAAATTAACTGTGAAAGCACATCACTACCAGCATTCTTGAACTCCGTTGCAAGCCGTGTTGCTGAGATGTCTGCTCTTCTCTTGACTTTTTTCTGTGAATTGAAGTATTTTTTCTGTGTCATTAAAAGTTGTTTGATTTGGTTAATACCTTATTTATTTAATAATAGATTCCACCCTGGAAGCCAAGTTCAGGAACTAGGAGGCAGGGTTGCTATTTCTTTGATAGAGATCTCCTTGGCTCCAGTCATCTTAGTCCAGGCATGCTCTAGGAAACAGACTCAAATTGAACATTTGGATTCCTCAGGGAGGTGCTGCAGTGGTGGAGACAAACACATAAATAACTTTATGAAGCAGAAGGCGGTTGGTGCTGAGCGGAGGGGCAAGCACACAGAATAGAAGTAGGAAATAATACGTGGTGAATAAATAGAAACCAGCAATCAGTTGAGAATAGAGGAGACAGCAGGGACACAAGTTATTTCTATAATGATCATCTTTGTCTTAGCTTAAGAGGCAGCCCAAACTGTGATTATGACATTTGATTATTGTCTTACATTAATTAGTTGCCAGATTCATATCCTTCAATCCATTCACTGCCAGAGTACGCACTGCCACAGGTTGATATTCTGAAAATATCCTTCCTGCCTCTCTCCCCCATACTTGATTTTCAAAGCTTCCTATCTATAATCTATAGACCAAAGTCCTTAGCTTGGCATCTGGGGGTCTCCCCGAGCCCTCCAGCATGGGCCACGCCCTCTTCCCCATCCCCTTCCACGGACCTTCCACTCTGGGGAAGGTAGTCCACTGAACATGGTGGAGATGGCCTGTCACTTTTGTGATCTGATCATGCTGTTCCCGTTATCTGGAATGGCTTCCCCTTTCAACACCTCCTGATTCTGCCTTTTCAGTTTCAATTTCCCTACACTTGGTTGCTGAGATTCCCAAAGTCAAACCCTCCCAAACAGCCCGGCTGATTTTTTTCAGCCAGGTTCAGAGCTTGGCAGCCCTCACGGCCAATCAGCTCTGGTGTAAAGGATGGCTTGCACGATCCAGACACAGCTAGGGGAGGCCGCTGCCTTAAGCACCCCCCAAGCAGGTTCAAGGCCCTGAGAATGGAAGGAAAAGAGGTTGAGAAGTGTGTAGCAAATTGAGCTTGTTTTTCACTTTTGCTTTTCTCATCACTGACAGCTTTTGCAAACGACCCAAAAAGAACTTTATTCTTCTTTGCAAAGTCCTGTTGGACAGGAATCCAGGTTCAAAACCTGGCTTGTGGCTTCAGGAGGGAGGCTGGGACCCACCTGGCTAAGGATGTCACCTCATCTTCTCCAATCCATCCCAGAGCATGAAAGTGCAGACCCAAACTGTCTTCCTGGTAGCCCATGGCTGTTCTCAAAGGCTGCCATTTCTATCCTCACCACCCAAGGACTCAAGTGAAAACCCCTTCCCCTTGAGGCCAGAAATTAGGGGAGCTGGCTCCCAGACCATCTCTGCCACCTTGTAGCTGGGTGCACCCAGTTAAGCCATTTAACCTCTGGGTCTCTATCTCCTCAATCGCAAGCTACAGATCCTGGCACATACCTAGCCAGACTGTTTAAGGATTACAGATAATAAAGATACTGATGCAAAGAAGAGGACCAGTGGCTGCCAGTTATGGTGACCTCTGGACAGCTTTGGGGGCTTGGTCCTAAAAACTAATGCAGAGTAAAATCCATACAGGCAGGTTAGTCACAGGGACAGAGCAGAGATCCACAGTGAGAGAAAGTTGGACTCTTCCTGCATGTGAAATGCTGCCCACCACCTCCACCCCTGCCAGGCAAACACCCTCAATTCAGCCGTTCTGAAGCCCGTGCAGATCATCTCAGGCTGCCCCCTAGAAGTTTTCTTTCTTTCCTGCTTTCCCACACATCTTTCTTTTATTCTGGGGTCACTGCCATGCACACTTTTGTCCCTTGAGAGCCTATACCCCTATCCCACTGTTCTGCAGACACAACCAAGGGGCACAGACCAGACCAGACCCCTACCTTCACCCCCTAGTGTCTCCCCACAGAAGTCTCTTCCTCTCCCCACCCAATCTCTGCCTGACAGATGTCAATCATTCCCCCTGACATGTATTTTCTGTGGATGCTTTCTGAATGAATGAAAACTCCGGTCATTATTCACCATCGTACAAGTTCTTAAAAGAATGCCACCAACTCTCTCCTGTACTGGCCTTCTCAGGAGACACACAGCCCCACTATGAAGGGCAGGTCAACCAGAAGCCAGGCTGTCAAATCTGAGCAGCCCCGTTCACCCAGCCACAAAGGCGGTGATCCCCGCTTCCCCTTCCAGCCTTACACCCCAGGAAGACAGACCGCCTTTAACTAGGTCAACCAAATGCAGTCTTCACTCTACCCTCTCCGCCTTTATTGTTGTGCTGCTCAGTGGGAGGCACTGAGTTTATTGTGATGATTTATGTCAGGAAAATAAAACAGAAAGTTTCACCGATTCTTGACTGAACTGGACTAGACCTTCTTGTATGGAAAAGCACACTGGTAAGGACAATAGGATATCATCTGACTGTCTCCACTGGGGGAATTTTCTAAAAAGTGTTCTGAGCTGGCTATGGCTAAAATCCTGGCAACTCTGAGATAAAAGTCAGAAAAGAGGGAAACTGCTTTCAAAAAGCCAGTCCCATTTAGCTCACGAGGAGCCATCTGTCACAGGACTTGACCTTCTCACCCCTTCTCTTCCTCTCTGCTTCCACAAATGACCGAGCATAGCTTTGCTCTCATGACCCATAGACCAACCTCTTGGTAAATAAAGGGGAATAAACAACTGCCGTATAAAAACTCACCTTGCTCAGACCAACTCCCTCGCCCCAAGCCATCTGTCTCAAGCTGCCCCTTCACGAATACGCGCTGCACCGTAAAAACCAATGGGAAACACATTTCCTTGTAACAAATGAAGAAAATGTTGATGTGGCATCATGTCGTGTGCCATGGTGTTGAGGACGTGCCGGGGACAAGCTGAAAGACACCCTAACCCAAGGGAGTTTGTTATCTTGTTTGCTTTACCCCTGAAGGTAAAGCTGCACAAACACAAGGTTTACAAAACGAGGGGTTCTTGAACTTCATTTGTGTGTGTGTGTGTGTGTGTGTGTGTGTGTGTGTTTATTAATAGACAAGTGAAAATACAGCATTACTCTCATTTCTCATGAAACTCTCGCTTCGCCCTACACTTGTGTAACCAGGTCAAATCAAGCCTGAGTTCCATGAGAACACGGATTCTAACTTTAACAAATACATGAAGTCATGACCCTTTTGTTTTGATATGCTGCTGGTTCCAGACAGGCAGAAAAGCCACCACTAAAACCAAGAGGTATACAAGACTTCACAATTTATTAAGAAGATTAGCCGGCCTTAGTTTGTCCACTAATGATTAGTCACAAATGTTCCCTTGGAAGCCTCGGAGGTCAGGTAATTCAAGGAACAGTTTGGTTTGATTTCACTTCCCTTTCTTTTTGATGTGTGACTGTGTGCTGTAAATTAAGGGCTGTTTCCCGTACACCCGTTCCTAACCAGATTATATACAATACGACAAGCCCACCTTAAATATTGTATGTTTTTTCACTTTCCACTATATTTGTAGAGCTGCCTGCTGTGAAATTACAAAGTTCATGGTTCAGCTGAACTTTTGAACTCAAGTGAGGATTTGACACAGCAAAACAATCTAAATGAACCCAACACGAAGTTTTCATAGTCGAAACTGCTTTTCAGCCTATTGTCTGGGGTAATTGGGTAGGAAAGTTCTTTATTGATGTTGTAAAAACTACCAGTTTAATAACAGGCAGAGGGAGTGGAGAGGAGTGGATGTACCTTGGAGCGTCTAAAATCACGCTTCTTTGCGAGTTCACTGAACTCTACCTGACCCCATGAGGAAGGTCTCCCCAGGATAACCCACCAACTCTGGGTTTTGTAACTGAGTGGCTGTAGCCTGCCAGTTCTTACTACCTCAGAGCGAATGACTTCTCAAGTGCTACACAAAATTATAATAATATTCATTTAAAAATCATTACCCAAAAAAAAGAATAGCCACTATAATGGCATCAAATGGCTACTAAGTGCCAGATCCTTTACCTAATTTTTTTTTCATTCAATTGTCAAAAAATGCAAGGAGGCTGCTATTATCATTCTTATTTTATAAATGAGGAAACCAGTACCAGAGAGATTAAGCAATTTTCCCAAGACCACACAGCTAGTATCTGATCTCTCTGTGTCCTCAGATTTCTCATCTGCAAGATAAAAATGTTGGACAAAGTGACCTCAGATTTGACGCTTTAGGTGCTGGATTATGCACATGCAACAAGTGCAAAGGGAAAGTTCTATGTAGAAGACGGAGAAGCTTTCATTCATAGTGACTCACTGAGCCCTATCACAACCTATGAGGCAGGTAGGATGACCCCCCCCCCCCCCCCAACACTTTCCTGAAGAACTGAGTTCAGGTGGCCTCACTGACTTGCAAGGTCACACAGCTGGCAAGAGCAGAGTTAGGATAAAATTCCTGACTCTAAAGCTTATTCTCCTTCCTTGACTGCAAAGTCAATGTGATGTCATTCAGGTTTCCAAGCTTCCACATCCCAAATTTGGATTGGGTTTGAAAGGAAGCATTGGCAGGCTAAGGGTGGGGAAAGAAAGTTTGTTTTGTTTGGCTAAATATCAGATTGATTCCTGCAGAGGTTTTATTTTAAAACTGAAACATCATCTCCTGGATTGGGGAGCAAATGTGCCCAGAAAGCTCTCCTGCAGTGTGGTGCTAACTCCTGTTACCACTCTGTGCCCACCACCCTTTGGTGTGGCTGCTCCTGAGAAAGCCAACAAAGAAAGCCTGCTGGACACTGACCATTGAGATAAGCTGCATAAAATGCTTAGTCTAGTCCTTCAGTACACACCTAACAAAATTACCTATGATTGGATTTTTATTATTCCTCTTTTGAAAATAAGAACATTGGCAGCCCCACTCCACACCCCAGCCAAATGGGGTCCAACAGGCTTTATCTCTTCTGTTTTACATATGCCTCTTGTGAACAATATATAGACTTTGCTTTTTAACTTGACAATTTTATCTTTTAATTGAATACTTCATGTATTAATATTTAATGTGATTACTGACTTGTATGGGTTTAAATCTACCCTTTTATGGGGCGCCTGAATGGCTCAGTGGGTTAAGCATCCAACTTCAACTCAGGTCATGATCTCACAGTTTGTGAGTTCAAGCCCCACATCTGGCTGTGCTGTCAGCACTGAGCCTGCTTCAGATCCTCTGTCTCCCTCTCTCTCTGCCCCCTGCCCCACTCATGTGTGCTCTCTCTTTCTCTCTCTCAAAAATAAATAAACATTAAAAGACATCTACCATTTTATAATTTGCTTTCTTAGCTGTCCAGCCCATTCTGTGTTCCTTTTGCCTCCTTTCATGTCTTCTTTTGAATCACTCCAATATTCTATTATTCTACCAGTCCCACCATTTTGCTTGTAAATATATACACTCAGACTATTTTTTAGGGGCTACCTTAAAGATTATACATTCATTATCAAGTACTAGCATTATTTGATATTTTATTTCTTTCCTATTAACTACTCCTACACCACGTGATGCCATGATTATGTATTTTAACTTTATCAAATTCAGCTGACCCTTAAACACGGGTTTGAAATGCACTAATCCACTTACATATGGATTTTTTTCAATAAATATATTGGAAAAATTTTTTGGAGATTTGCAACAATTTGAAATAATTCACAAACCACATAGCCTAGAAAAAACAAAAAAATTAAGAAAGTTAGGTATTATTGCAAGAACATAGTGTCTAATACATATAGCGTAGAAAATATGTGTTAACCAACAGTTTACATATCAGAAAGGCTTCCGGTCAACAATAGGCTATTAGCAGTTAAGTTTTGGGGGAGTCAAAAGTTATGTGCAAATTTTCAATTCTGTCTGGAGGGGGGCAGATCAGTGACCCTACTCCTGCATTGTTCAAGGGTCAACTGTATTTTTTTAAGTTTATTTATTTATTTTGAGACAGAGAGAGAGAGAGAGAGAGAGAGAGAGAGAGAGAGAGTAGGGGAAGGACAGAGAGAGAGATAGAATCCCAAGCCAATGCAGGGCTTGATCTCATGAACCTCAAGATCATGACCTGAGCCAAAATCAAGAGTCAGGGGGTACCTGGGTAGCTCAGTCGTTAAGCATCTGACTTCAGCTCAGGTCATGATTTCATGGTTCGTGAGTTTGAGCCCTACTTTGGGGTGAGCACATGCTCCACTTTGGGTGAGCATGAGCCCTGCATTGGGTGAACATGAGCCCCACTTTGGGTAAACATGAGCCCTGCTTCTCTCTCTCTCTGCCCCTGGCTCACTTGCACCCTCTCTCTCAAAACAAAACAAAACAAAACAAAACAAAACAAAACAAAACAAAACATCACGAGTCAGACACTTAACTGAGACACCTGGGTGCCCCAAGGGTCAACTGTATTTCAAACTACACTAGATATTATGATGATTTTATACAGTCAATATTCATTTAGATTTACCAAACATTTGCCTTTTTAAAATGTTTATTCATTTTTGAGAGAGAGAGAGAGAGCACGAACAGGGGAGGGGCAGGGGGAGGGCGGACAGAGTATCTGAAGCAGGCTCCGTGCTGAGCAGACAGCCCGATGCAGGGCTCAAACCCACAAACCATACAATGATGACCTGAGCCAAAGGTGGATACTTAATTGACTGAGGCACCCAGGCGACCCTTGCCTTTTTGTTGCTGTTAATGTCTTCCTGCACCTCTGAGCTTCAACTTGAGATTATTTTTTTCTCTGCTTAAAGAACATCATTTTATATTTCCTTTTTTGTAGTGTGCTGATGATTTATTTTCTTATCCTTTGTCCTTCATAAAGGATATGTTTTGAGGCTTAGAATAGTAAGTTGGCAGTTCTTTCAGCACATCAAAGATATAATTTCATTGTTTTCTGACTTCCATTGTTTTACTGAAAAGTCATTTCTTCTTTTGAGAAGTTAGATGTCAGTCTAATTGTTGCTCCTTTAAGTAATCTATATTCTTTCTCTGGCTGCATTTAAGATTTATCTTGCCAAGGTACCTGGGTGGCTCATTAGGTTAAGTGTCTGACTTTGGTTCAGGTCATGATCTAATGGTTCGTGAGTTCGAGTCCCACATCAGGCTTTGCATGCTGCCCTCGTAGAGCCTACTTGGGATTCTCTCTCCCTCTTTCTCTCTCTCTCTCCCTCCCTCCTTCTCTCTCTCTGCCCCTCCCCTGCTTGCGCTTTCTGACTCTCTCAAAATCAATAAATAAACTTTAAAAAAATTATATATGTATAAAAAAAGATCTTGTCTTTGGTTTCCAGTAGTTACTGATGTATCCAGGTGTATGTTTCCTTATATTTAACCTGTTTGGGTTTGAATCTGTGGTCTGATGATTTTATCAGTTTAGGAAAATTTTTAGACTTCATCTCTTCAAAAATCATTTCTGCCCCACTTCCTCTCCTCTCTACTTCTGGGATTCCAAAAATATGTATGTTAGATCTTCTTCTGGACCCTTTACGTCTCTTACCCTCTCTTACGTATTTTCTTTATTTTTTTTTCTTTTTATGTTTCATTCTGGATCTTTTTCACAGACCTATTTTCCATTTGATAAATTGTCTCTTAAACTGTGTCCAATCTTCTATAGAGCCTATCAACTGTATTCTTAATTTGTGTTATATTTTCAGTTCTAGAGTTTCTATTTGATTCTTTTCAAAATTTATTATGTCCTTTATTATAGTTTCCAGATCTCTGTCAAAATTTTCAATCTTGTCCTTTATTACTTTGAATATTAAACATAGTTACGTTATAGTCTGTGTTTGAGAATTCTAATATCTAGGGCCCATCTAAATCTGTTCTTTTATCTGTTGTTTCTCTTGGTATCATTCATGTTTTTTCTTATCTCCATGTGTGCTCGGCTATTTTTTACTATGTGCTACATGTTGTGTCTGGAAAATTATCTGTAGAATTATTTTGAGACCTAGGGTATTATCTTCCTCTAAAGAGGATTTATATTTACTTGTTACAAGTTAATAGGGACACTAGCAATCCCTACTTCCCTTAATCCAGTTTTAAGTACTAATATCAATCATTCAAAGCTAGGCTGAAAAAGCCCAAAGTTCACTTTTTCTCCTAATGTGAAACCTTGAAGATTTCAACCCAAAGGGGCAGTGGTGAGAGGGAGCAGCCAACCATTTTTATAGTTGAATTCCAAACTTTGTTCCCTTAGTCCTTTCAGATTGTTAGAAGTGCTCTCAACGACCATGTCCAGATTCCACAAACACTTTAAGAGCCAGGATCACCTTTCTGGATTTCCTTCTTCTCTTGGATCTTCGACCAGTAGTTGTTCACTCCCTGTCTTTTTTATGTCTCCAAATGATTTTTTAAAATATATTTTGTTTAGCTTTCCTAGTTATCCTCAGCAGGAGGGCTGATCTGAATTACCTCATCTATAATTACTGATATTGGAAACTTTCAAATTTTTAAAAAATGTCCTTTACTTTGAGATTGTTCTCTTTCTAGATTTCTTTTGGCATTAAAGTGCTTTTCCTTATATGAAGTGATGATCAAAGTGAATGAAAGTTTTATTTTTGTGTGCTCTGTTTTTAATATATTATTTGACAGAAAATAATATCAATATTATAAAAGACTTCAAAATTATTTTAAAGTTTTAATAATTCATAAGATGATTTCTAAGTCCTAGGACCACTGCACTGTTATAACAAACCTATAGGGTAAGTACTATCATTGTTCCCATTTTATAAACGAAGAGACTGGTTCATAGAAATTTCATACTATGACTTGCTCAAGATAGTACAGTTAGTAACAACTGAGTCAGATTTCAAGTCCAGGCTTAATCTTTCTGTAGAGACTGAGGAGTAATTTAAAAATGTTTTAATTCTCTATTGTGATTAAATATACATAAAATTTATCATTTTAAGTGTAAAGTTCTGTGCCATTGAGTACATTCACATTGTTGTACATTCACATCACTGCCATCCATCTCTAGAACTCTTCCTCTTCGCCAGTGGAAACTCTGTATCCATCAAACACTAACTCTCCATTCTTATCTCTCATTCTACTTTCTGTTGTTATAAACTTGACTACTCTCAGTACCTCATATAAGTAGAATCATACCGTCTTTGTCATCTTGTGACTGGCTTATTTTTATTAGTCATATGTCATCAAGGTTCATCCATGCTGTAGCATGTGTCAGAACGTCCTTGCTTTTTAAGGCTCAATAACATTCCCTTCTATGTGTATACCACACTTTGTTCATTCATTTGCCAGTTGATGGACACTTGGGTTGCCTCACCTTAAATTTTTTATTTGCAATTTATTTTATTTGCAAACTTTAGTATGTTCATTCATCCATTGATGCATCCATTCAACAAATATTCATGAGTTCTTATTGTAAGCTCGGGAGTGTACAGCTGCAGTAAGATAAACAAGGTTCTTGCTCTTACACGGCTTTTATACTAGTGGGGAAAGAAGATAATAGACAAAATATATGTATAAATAACCAATAACAACATATAAATAACCAAAAAAAGTCAGTATAAGTGATATACATAGAATTAAGATAGGGTGATGTGATAGAAGTGAGTTGGAGACTATTTTATTTTTACAGGGTGCTCAGGGAAGATATCCCTGAGAAGGTAATACTAAATGTAAAACAGGAGCCAATGGGCAAAGAGTATTCAAGGCAGAGAAACAGCAAGTACACAGGCCTTAAAGAAAAAAAATTAGCTTGTGTGTTCAAGAAAAAAACAAAGTCCTGTGCTTGAGTCCCAGTGGATGAGAGGAAGAATGGTGAGGAATGAAGCAGGAATGGTAGGCAGTGCTTTTTAAGATGGGATAGGAAGTTTTTATTTTTTTCTCAGTAGGATAGAGTAGTAGACATGTGGGTGTCCCATTCATATCTTCTCAGCATTCACATCTAAACACAAAAGTCGTTTACTGTGATTATCTGCCTAAGGACTGTATGCAGGGCATGCCAAAAGTTCTGGGGATCAATGCCCCAGGAACCTTCTCTCTGGTGGGGCCCTGGTGGATAAGTGCCACCACCATTGCTGGATAGATCCAGGGAGTTGGTGGATAAACACCCTATCATGTACCTTGGCTGGGATAACTGAGACATGACCTCACTGTCTTTCAGAGTTCCTCAGCGGACTGGAGCTTAAGTTGTAGCTCCTTATTTAATAACACATCTTTTGTTGGCATCTATGTCTCACATCTCCGCTCCCTTACAGGCCTTTCCTGGGATCATCTCCCACAAAAACAATTTACACTAAAAATCCTTATCTAACAATCTGCTTTTGAGAGAACTCAAACCAAAATAGGAAGCCATCACAGGAAATCCAATTTAATTTTTTTTAATGTTTATTTTTGAGAGAAGAGAGAGAAAGAGACAGAGTGTGAGCAGGCAAGGGGTAGAGAGAGAGAGGGAGACACAATCCGAAGCAGGCTCCAGGCTTTGAGCTGTCAGCACAGAGCCCAATGCGGGGCTTGAACTCACGAACTGCAAGATCATGACCTGAGCCAAAGTCGGATGCTTAACCGACTGAGCTACCCAGGCGCCCCTCCAATTTAAATTTTTCAAGAATCACTCAGGAAGTTCTGGCTTCCGGTAAGGATGGATTAGTTTATATTGGACTATTCCTCTTATCAATAATTATAAACCCTGGACAAAACAAAAACAGTAACAGTTCAAAGGCACTAGAGAGCAAACCCAAAGCCAGTAGCAACAGGAAGGAATAGACTCTAATAAAAGATAGGAACTGAAATGGATGAAATCTACTTTTATATAGATTTTCACTTGAGGGCACTCCTCAGTCTGCCTGGTACAGGATAGATGGAGCTCAAATATAAAGTGTCAGTTTTGTGAGGCTGAAGAGTCAGAGCTCTCATAGCAGCTGCAAATTGAAGGGAACTGTGAGTCTAGGGGGAGGGGGTGCAGCTCAAATTTTCCATACAAATTATCCTCAAATCTTTGACCACCCCCTGAGCTATGCATGCATGGGAAAGACTACAGGAGTCCAGTGGAAGGTAAAACTGGAGGACTAAAAAACTGGATCCGGGTGGGGGATCCAGAATTTGGATTTCATGTCCCAGCAAGTTACAGGGAGTTGGTAAACACTCTGAGCTTTCCATTGAAGCCCCAAAGGGCCACACCTTAGGGCAAGAATCACATCTCAATACTAAAGGCTATGCTCTAAAACTAAGGGCAAAATCCAAATAAATCCACTCTAACAAAGCATAAACCAAGCCCTCACAGGATCATGGTGATTTGCTTGCTAGAATCAAACTCAATACTCTTTATAAGACAGGGGTGCCTGGGTGGCTCAGTCGGTTAAGCATCCAACTTCAGCTCGGGTCATGATCTCACATCAAGTTCTCTGCTGTTAGCACAGAGCCCGCTTCACATCCTCTGCCTCGCCTTCTCTCTGACCCCTCCCCCGCTCATGTTCTCTCTCTCAAAAATAAATAACAACACTTACAATTAAACAAAATACTCTTTATAAGACAAAAACAGACCCAGAATATCTGTGATGTATTTTGTACTTTTTGTATTTCGTCAAACAAAAATTACTAGATATGTGAAAAAAGCAGGAAAATGTGATTAAGACATGAAAAGAAAGAAAAGCAGTCAATAGAGGTGACCAAATGTTAGAATTACCAGACAACAATTTTAAAATAACCCTGATAAGTAGGAACAGATAATAAAAATAAATAAAACCGACAAATAAAATGGAATTTATTGGAAAAGGTGAATATAATAGGTGAAGAAATGGAGAATTTCAGGAAAGATATGGAAACTTTAAAAAGAATCAAAAAGATGGGGCGCCTAGGTGGCTCGATCAGTTGAGCATCCGACTTCAGCTCGGGTAGTGATCTCGCAATCTGTGAGTTCAAGCCCCGCATCGAGCTCTGTGCTGACAGCTCGGAGCCTGGAGCCTGGAGCCTGCTTCGGATTCTGTGTCTCCCCCTCTCTCTGACCCTCCCCCATTCATGCTCTGTCCCTCTCTGTCTCAAAAATAAATAAACGTTTAAAAAAATTTTTTTAAAGAATCAAAAGGAATCCCTAGAACTGAAAAATACAATACTTAAAAAATTCATTGAACATTAAAAGCAAATTTGGCAATATAGAAAAAAGAATTTATGAACTTGCTGACAGGTTAATAGAAATTACACAAACTGAGTAACAGAGAAAAAAGATTGGAAAAAAATAGAGCCTTAATCACCCCTGGGAAAGTATCAACTGGCCTAATATGTAATTGAAACCCCAAAAAGTGAGAAAAGAGAACTAGGTAGAAAAAATACTTGAAGAAACATTGGCCAAAATTCTTCCTTATTTGATCAAGGATCGAAGACACTAAGGAAGCCCCAGGCAGAATAAAGTTGAGGAAAGCCACACCTAGGCACATCAAAGTAAAACTCCTGACAACCAAAGATAATGATAATATCTGAAAAGAAGTCAGAGAAAAAAAATGTATTTCATATATGAGGACATCCATACAAATGGCAGTAGATTGCTCATAGGAAACAGTCTTTTCAGAAAACAGTGAAATATAATTTTAAGATGTTGGACAGGGAAAAAAAAAAACACCTGTCAATCTAAAATTCTATCTCTAGAGAAACTACCCCTTAAAAATTATAGTAACATCTGGGTGCCTACATGGCTCAGTTGGTTAAGCGTCCAACTTTGGCTCAGGTCATGATCTGGCAGCTCATGAGTTTGAGCCCGGTGTCGAGCTCTATGTTGACAGCTCAGAGCCTGGAGCCTGCTTTGGGTTCTGTGTCTCCCTCTCTCTCTGCCCCTCCCCCACTCATGCTCCATCTCTCTGTCTCTCTGTTTCTCTCTCAAAAATAAACATTTAAAAATATTAAAAAAAATTATAGTAACATCAAGACATTTTCAGGTAAAGGAAAACTAAGAGAACTCATCACCAGCAAAACTGCACTATAACCAAAATGATGGGGCACCTGGGTGTCTCAGTCAGTTGAGCATCTGACTTCAGCTCAGGTCATGATCTCACAGTTCATGGGTTTGAGCCCCACATCAGGCTCTGTGCTGACAGCTCAGAGCCTGGAGCCTGCTTCGGATTCTGTGTCTCCCTCTTTCTCTGCCTCTCCTCTGCTCATGCTTGTCTCTCTCTGTCTGTCTGTCTGTCTCTCTCTCTCTCTCTCAAAACTAAATAAACATTTAAAAATTTAAAAAAAACGAAATGCTAAAGGAATTCTTTGAGATGGGAAATGATACAAAATGTAAATATTGATCTATATGACAGAATGAAAAGCACTGGAAATGGTAATTATATGGGTAAAGAGAAAATACTATTTTTATTCCTTTTCTTAAGTACCTTAACAATCGACTAAAGTAAAAGTAACAAGGATTTAGTGTATAGTTTACAACTTACGTAAAAGAAAAGTAGAAGAAAATAATTGCACAAGGATGGGAGGAGGTAAATGAAATCAAGTTGTGTTGCAAGTTTCTTATATGCAAAGTCATAAAATATTAAGGAAGATTGTGATTAAGATAAAGATGCATATTATAGTCCCTGGAACAACCATTAAAAGAATAAAACAATACCGGCTAAAAATTCAATATAAGAAACAGAATGGAATATTAAAAATTTTTTTTGGTTAACCTGAAAGAAGGCAGAAAATTAGAAACCAAGAAACAAACAAACAAACAAAAAACCAGAGAGAACAAATAGAAAACAAATAGCAAGATTACAGATTTGAACACAATCATATCAATAATTACATTAACTATAAATGGACTAACTACTCCAATTAAGAGTCGGAGATTGTCAGACCCAACTTTATGCTGTTTACAAGAGACACACACTAAATATATAGGCACAGACATGGTGAAAGAAGAGGGATGAAAAAGATACAAAAACTGACCATGTTGACATCAGATAAAGCATACTTCAAGACAAAGAGAATTACCAGAGATAAAAGAGAGACATTTCACAATGATTAAAGAGAATATAACCATCCTAACTGTTTATACCTAATAATGGGGCTTCAAAACACATAAAGCAAAAACTGACAGAATTAAAGGCAGAAATAGATAAATAACCATAAATAATTATGGTTAGAGAGTGTAACACTCCTCTCTGTGATTGATAGCACAAGAAGACAAAATGTCAGAAAGTATATAGATTTCAACATTATTAAACAACTGGTCTAATTAGCATTTATGGAGCACTGAACAACTGCAGAAAACACATTCTCTTCAAGTGCACATGGACCATTCACCACGACAGACCAAATACTATGACCCAAACTTGAAATGCAACTAGACATTGTTATTCTTAAAAAGTCTCCTGCCACCCTGCTTTACTGCTTCTCACTATTGCTTTGCAGTTGCCAACCACTCTCTTCTTCATCCTTCTTTTCTCTCTTTCTGTTCCTTTATTATGCTAATCAAGTTGACTGTCAATGTTTATTCCCTTAATTTTGCTAACTCATGTTCTCAGAATCTTATCTTCTGCCTGGAGAGACTCAAAGACATTTCCTACCTGCGGGAAATTTTTGTTCCCTACCGTTGTTTGATTTTTCACCCAACTATCAATTAAACTGAATTTTACCAGCAGTTTGCTCCACGTCAAGAGTTCTGGCCATAAGATGGCTCTTTGGGGGACTTCATGGTGATCTGAGGTCCTCTTACTCTCTCTCCCTACCTATGGTTATACACCATGGCTGAGATGGGAAGACACATTCAGTAGACACACCAGAGTACATTCAGCTCATAATCTGCTTTCCTATGTTGCTGCTTTGAAATTGTCTTATTTCAGGCAGGGGTGAGTTTCCCAGTGGCGGTCATCCATGCTGTGATGATGTGCTTCCCCAGAAGAGGGAAGTGGCTGATTCCCAGGAACCAGCAGTAGCAGACAGGCTTGGCTCCTAGAACAGACAGCATGGCTCCTCATAGGCGGAGTGGGAAGCAGAGAGGCCAAGCCACAAACAGGAGCAGCCTCAGCAGACACTGGGCACTCACAAAACCAAAGACCAGGCCTCCCACAGCCACACCATGCACAGGCTTCCTCACTCAGGGCAGCCCAAGTGGGGAGCAGAACCACCAGCAGAATCTTCTACAGACAAGATGTAGTGTGAGAACCATGACCCACCCACTCTAGGGAATTCAGACTGGCAAAGAAATAGCTTTTCCTAAGTGAACAACATGCCAGTCCTCTGAAGACAAGAGACTTCAATACATCTTCCCTTGAAAAAATGAAAAAAAAATTTTTTATTATTTTTTTAATGTTTATTTATTTTTGAGACAGAGAGAGACAGAGCATGAGCGGAGGAGGGGTAGAGAGAGAAGGAGACACAGAATCCGAAGCAGGCTCCAGGCTCTGAGCTGTCAGCACAGAGCCCAACATGGGGCTCGAACTCACGAGCTGTGAGATCATGACCTGAGCCGAAGTCAGACGCTTAACCGACTGAGCCACCCAGCCGCCCCAAAAAATGAAAAATTTTTAATGCAGGCTAAGAAAAATAGCAATTCCTTTATGATTTCTAGGCACTTTTCTACATGTTTGCACATATACTATTTCTAATTCTCACAATAATCCTGCAACTCTATGTGAGGCATTTTTTATTTTCATTTTACAGATTAGGAATTGAGGTCTGGAGAGATTAAGAAACTCAACCAAAGAACACACCAGGGACATGGTGGAAAAAGAGTTAAAAATGAAGATACAAATAGTTCTAAAGCCCATACCACACTGCTTTTTCAAGAATTCCCTTAGAACCAACAAAGATTCATTAAACACCCACATCTATAATCCTAAAAGAAACTAACTGCTTCTGGCCACTTGCAGAACCTCCCAACTTCACTGATACTCTTGCCTTTGTTCTCATCCCTTCCAACTCTCTGTTGTCTCTTGGCCAAGTGGCTTCTGGATACAATCTTGTCCTTCTGGCCCTTGGCTTGTCCAGTTTAATACCTCCCACTGAAAAACATGAGATTTATTTTTCTAGGCTCCAACTTCTGATATTCTGCTAAGGTCTTCCTTTGCACTTCTGGTTTCTGGTCAGAAGACCAGGCCTAGGCCCAGTGGGATTTGTAGGACTGTGATAATTGACAATCATCAAGCCCAGTGAAAAATTTAGCCCCTCCCACTTCTGGAACACACAAAGGAAATGGTCTCACAAAGGCCACCCATTAGAAACCCAGTACTACTAGAGTTACCTTTTCTTTCTTAAACAAATTTTATTCTTTAGAGCAATTTTAGGTTCACAGCAAAATTAAAAAGGAAGGTACAGAGATTCTTCTATATACTCCCTTCCTCTACACATGCATAGCCTCCTACACTATCAACATTCCCCAACAGAGTGGCACATTCACAACTGATGAACCAATATTGACACATCATTATCATTCAAATTCTACAGTTTACATTGGGGTTCCAGTGTTAGCTTTTTAAAAAATAAAACTAAGGGCATCTGGGTGGCTTGGTCAGTTAATAGTCCGACTCTTGATTTCAGCTCAGGTCATGATCTCACGGTCTGTGGGATCAAGCCTGTGTCAGGCTCTGCATTAATAGCACGAAGACTGCTTGGGATTCTCTCTCCCCCTCTCTCTGTTCCTCCCCCATTTGTGCTCTCTCTCTCTCTCTCTCTCAAAAATAAACAAAAAAAAATGTTAAAAAATTAAAAACCAAACAAATTTCATTATGTTATTCTCTTCCTTAAAAACTTCTGTTGGACCTCTGTTACCAAAGTCCACATATCTCAGGGGACAGATCATCAGGATCAAACCAACTTTTCCAGCCTCATCTCTACATTCCCATCATACTGAATTTCCCATATTTCTCCAAGTAAGCATGACCTTTTATATCTCCATGCATCTGTACTCATTGCTTCTTCTGCCAAGAAAACCCTTTCCCCACACCTATAGAATTCTAAGCCTAGCCAATTTTTTCTCAGAGCTCCCATGGCTTTTTTGCATATATCCCCATAACAGTGGTTCAGTGAAACCCAATTCAGTAAATACTTCATGAGTAACCACATTCTGGGCAAAGAGCTAGGCATTGGAGCCATAAAGATGAGATAGCCAGTGTGTCTGTTCTCAAGATGTTCCTAGCCCAGTGAAGGCAATAACACCAATGCCATCATCACAAACACATCTATCAAGAAGCGTAATACAATTTACGGAAAAGTTAATACACAAAGAGGAGAAAGGTCAATTCAGTCTGGGGAAGTCAGGGAAACCATTACTGAGGTAGATGACATGAGCACAACTGGATGAGTATGAATCTGTGGATGAATGGGGTAAGGAGTGAAATCCCACAAGAATATTCTTGTATAAAGTCAACAAGGTAAACATGCATGTATCTTTAAGCATTTCTTGAGGAGAAATGAAATTGGGACTATTTCATCTACGGAATCCATAACAGAATTCTGTACCAGATATATATTCAGAATAAACAGAACCAAAACTTATTATGTAAATTATAAAATGAGATACAATAGTTCTTTACTAAATAAGTGATAATCACAACCTGATCTTTTGAGATTGTACATCACAACTACTATTTAGACCAAAAAAAATCACAAATTAATTCCACAAATCAGAACACAGCATTGCCACAAAGATCAGAATTCAGTAAGCCACCTGAGGTGGTTGTTGATGTAGCACATGAAAATCAACTAGATTGGACCAATTTGAAAAATAAATTAATCAATTTATAAGAATGTATTTGTTGCCAAAAAAAGAAAATATGCACCTGGAAGATAGTTTTGATCAAATCATCAGAAAGATGAAAATTAGAAATTTTTAAAGTTGTGTCTTGCCTCCAACTGACTTTCACTCAGGCTTTACTACCCCTATAGTTTCCCCAGCTATGCAGTTGGGAGTTTATCACCAAGCACAGAGAAAAATTTGGAGCCAGAACTAGGCTTGGAGTGTGTCCTGATGAAGATGGAAAGGACAGGTGCTTAAACAACTAAATTAAAATGATTTCTCAACAGAAATGGCTCTGAGATTTCTCTAGATGAGTGAATTGGTGACAATAGTTAGAAGGGTGAGCTGGGAGCTTTTCTCAGGAGCCCTATTTTTGTTTAAATTGTTTATTTGGAATACTTTTGTGAAGGTTTATAGAGCTGATGGGAAGACCAAAGCCCCCACAAGCCACATCAGGCACCACTACTATTTATCAGTCACCACCCTGATTTTCAAAGCAGTGGTCTACAGCGCTGTTTCTCCTTCCCTCTCGTTGAAGCCAATTTCTACTCCCTCTACTGAGGCAATTTTCTCAAAGGTCACCAACAGCCTCTATTGGAGACACACACACACACACACACACACACACACACACACACACACACACACAAAGGCCTTTTCAAGTTTTGTTCTCTTCAGCTTCTCCATAAAATTTATATCCTGACCATAGAATTTATAACTTTCCTGAAATCCTGCTCATACTGCAAACCTTGGTTTCCAAGGAAATATGTTGTGCTAATTATTTTTCTCCGTCCCTTCCCAATTCTTATTCTCCATTCTCCACCCCATCCCTTACAGATACATGAGAGTTTCTCAAAATTAGGCTTGACCTATTATTCGTTCACTTCAATACTTCAATATCTCTTTTGAGATCCACCTATGTTGAAGACTTTAATAATCACCTTCACACAAAGGACACTAAAAGCCTTCACACTTCAGTTTTAAAGATCCAAAAGAACTTTCTTTTTATTTCTTGTCATATTTCATTGTCTAGGATTTCTAGCCCAGTGCTAGTAGTAGGGCTGATATGTGCATCCTTGCTTATTCCGAACTGTAGTGCAAAGATTTCTAACATTTTATCATTTAGTATTATTAGTATAGGTTTCTAGCAGATACCCTTTATCATATTGAGGGAGTTAGTTGCTATCCCTATTTTGCTAAAAGTTTTATGTTTCTGTGCTGCTTTTGGGCATTTTTGCCTTTTTCCCTTTTTGTAATGGTAAATTACACATAAAATTTTCCTTGGTGATAATTAAGTACATTTGCAGTGTTCTACAACCATCACCACTATCTAGTTCCAGAACATTTTCATCACCCAAAAGAAATCTATGCCCATTAAACAGTTGCTCCCCATTCCTCCCTTCCCCTGACAATCATTAATCTGCTTTATGTGTCTGTAGCTTTGCAGATTCTAGATATTTTGTAAACGGAATCATACAATACATAGCTTTTTGTACATAATGTTAACGTTCATACATGGGGTAGCATATACCAGTACTTCTTTTTTTTAATTTTTTTAAATGATTTTATTTATTTTTGAGACAGAGAGAGACAGAGCTTGAGCAGGGGAGGGGCAGAAAGAGAGGGAGACACAGAATCTGAAGCAGGCTCCAGGCTCTGAGCTGTCAGCACAAAGCCCGACGCAGGGCTCGAACTCATGGACTGTGAGATCATGACCAGAGCTGAAGTTGGACGCTTAACTGACTGAGCCACCCAGGCGCCCCTACCAGTACTTCTTTATTCAAGTAATATTTTGTTTATTCACATTTTGTCTCTTCATTTACCAGTTGATGGACATTTGGGTTGCTTCCATTTTTTAGCTATGTGAATAGTGTTGCTACAAACATTTACATACAAGTTTTTGTTTGAATACCTGTTTTCAGTTCTTTGGGGTATTTACCCAGGAATGAAATTATTGGGTCATATGCTAATTCAATGTTGAATTTACTGAGGAACTACCAAACTGGTTTCCATCTTACATTCCCGTCAGCAATGTACAAGAGTTCTGATTTCTCTACAACCTTGCCAACACTTGCTCTTTTCCTTTTTTTGTTGTTGTTGTAGTTATTATTGTAACTATCCTAGTGGATATAAAATAGTATCTCATTGTGGTTTTGATTTGCATTTTCCTAATGATGAATAATGTTGAGGATCACTTCATATGCTTTTTGGTCATGTGTATAACTTCTTTGGAGAAATGTCTATTCAATCATTTGTCCATTTTTCAGTTGAGTTGCTTGCCTTTTTGTTATTCAGTTGCCAATATTACTTGTATATCCTGGGTACTACATCCTTGTCAAATGTATGATTTAAAAATATTTTCTCCCATTTTTTGGGTTGTCTTTTCACTTTTTTGATCATGTCCTTTGATGTTTTAAAGTTGTTAACTGTTATAAAGTCCAATATATCGTTTTTGTTGTCACTTGTGCTTTTGTTATCATATCTAAGAAACCCATTGCCAAATCCAAGGTCATGGAGATTCACACTTAAGTTTTCTTCTAAGAGTTTTATGGTCTTAGCTCTTACATTTAGGTCTTTTATCCATTTTAAGTTTTTTGCTTTTTGGGTGTGGGTTTTTTGTTTGTTTGTTTGTTTTTATGGTGTGAGGTAAGAAGCAACTTTCTTCTTTTGCTTCTGGATATCCAGTTGTCCTGGCACCATTTGTTGATGAGACTATTTTTGCTGCATTGAGTGGTCTTGGCAACACTGTCAACAATAAATTGATCACAGGTGTTGGATTTATTTCTGGACTCTCAATTCTATTCCATTCATCTATATTTTCCTTATGGCAGGACCATAGTGTTTTTATCACAATAGCTTTGAAATTAGGAAGTAAATTTTGAAATTGGAAAGTGTAAGTCCTCCAATGATGTTCTTTTCCAAAATTCTTCTGACTATACTAAGTACTGTGCAATTTCACATGAATTTTTGAAGAACTTTCCCATTTCTGGAAAAAAAAAAAAAAGGATATTGGAATTTTGACAGTGATTGCATTGAATCTCTAGACCTCTTTGGGTAGTACTGCCCTCTTCATGATATTAAGCCTTCCAATCCATGAACACAGGGTGTCTTTCCAATTAGTTGTCTTCTCTAATTTCTTTCAGCAGTGTTTTGCAGTGTTCAGTGTATGAATCATGCATCTCTTTACTAAATTAATTTCCAAGTCTTTTATTTTGTTTGTTTTTAACTATAGGAAAAAGTGTCAATTTTATTAAATGTTTCTCTCAATCTATGATCTTATGATATTTTTTAGTTTGTTAATATAGTGAATTACACTGATAGATTTTCTAAAATTGAACCATCCTTGTAACCCTGACATAAACCTTACTTCTTCATGATATGTTATGCTTTTCATATGCTGCTGGGTGGAGGAAGGAAAAGATGGAAAGAAAGGTATCAGAGAAATGGAAACTAAAATCACAGGCATGGTGACTGATGGGATATGAGAGCTAAAAAATAAACAGGGATGATGGCTATATTTCTGGTTTGAATAACTGGGTTGACAGTAGTACCATTCACTCACATGAATGGGAATATATTTGAGAAGAAGATAAATTTTGTTGAGGACACACTGAATCTAGATGTCTTTGGGACATCCAAATGTGTTAAAAGGGTAAATACTAGGGAGTTTAGAATACTGACCCAAGATTGTTTGAAATAATGGGCCATGAACTCTGAACCGGAAAAGGAAATGAAAATGGGAGTAAGGTATAACAAACACTGTTAGTTGTTTATGCAGTATCCATTATCCCCTTCTTCCTAATAAAATGCTGATTTCATTGGGGAGGTCAAACTTAAAAAAAAGGAAAGAAAAGAAAAGTCTGCCTTGCAGCTATGGGTGGGTAGTCATTTGACACAGTCTGGCCAAAGAGACAAAAGCATCAGTTACTAGGTGGGGCTTCCAGGAAGGCTCTCAAAAAGAGCTGATGTGGAGGGTCTAAGCCCCTCTTCCAGAAAAGCACGGTTGAAATAAAACTAGTTTGCATAGTGACTCATTTGGGTAATGGAGGCTGCTTTGGTGGCCAACACATCTGAAAGGGATTTGGGGAAAGGAACCTATTTTCTACTTAATTCTTGGGTAAGGAATCTAATAAATGGGATGACTAAATACCATTGGAATCCAAAGTTCTGAAGAAACATTCTCATTTGCCAGACCCATTTATTCCTATTCCTATTAAATGCCCTCAACTCTGAAGAGGAGACTCCTTCATTATGAGGTAAGGGGCAATACACAGTGATAATTCAGACCATGGGCTTTATGAACTCAGATCTGGACTCATGTCTCAGCTCTGCAAACTCTGTAGCATTACTTAACATCTCTGAGCTTCAATTTCCTCACCAGCGAAATGGTAATAATGATAATTCCTACCTTGTAGGAGTGTTGAGGGGTAAAGAATGAAATGAAATGTGTGTAAAGTGTATGGCACAGTACTTAAATATTAGTCATTGTTTTAATAATAATTGTTATTATTATTACTTATACATCAGTTTAAGTACACTAAAGTAGCTACTGCATTTTGTTTTATTTTATTTTATTTTATTTTTAAAGAGTGATGGAATGGGGTGCCTGGGTGGTTCAGTCGGTTAAGCGTCCGACTTCAGCTCAGGTCATGATCTCATGGTTTGTGAGTTCCAGCCCAGCGTCAGGCTCTGTGCTGACAGCTCAGAGCTTGGAGCCTGCTTTGGATTCTGTGTCTCCCTCTCTCTCTGCCCCTCTCCCACTCACACTCTGCCTCTCTCTCCTTCAAAAATAAATAAACAATAAATGTGTAGATAGCTTTGGGCAGTATTGACATTTTAACAATATTTATTCTTCCAATCCATGAGCATGGAATGTTTTTCCATTTCTTTGTAACTTCTTCAATTTCCTTCACAAGCTTTCTATAGTTTTCAGCATACAGATCTTTTACATCTTTGGTTAGGTTTATTCCTAGGTATTTTATGATTCTTGGATGCTACACATTCAATGCAATCCCAATCAAAATTGCACCAGCATTCTTCTTGAAGCTAGAACAAGCAATCCTAAAATCTGTATGGAACTACAAAAGACCCCAAATAGCCAAAGTAATATTGAAGAAGAAGACCAAAGCGGGAGGCATCACAATCCCAGACTTTAGCCTCTACTACAAAGCTCTAATCATCAAGACAGCACGGTACTGGCACAAAAACAGACACATAGACAAATGGAATAGAGTAGGGACTCCAGAACTGGACCCACAAAAGTATGGCCAATTAATCTTTGACAAAGCAGGAAGAATATCCACTGGAAAAAAGTCTCTTTAACAAATGGTGCTGGGAGAACTGGACAGCAACATGCAGAAGAATGAAACTAGACCACTTTCTTACACCATTCACAAAAATAAACTCAAAATGGATAAAGGACCTGAATGTGAGACAGGAAACCATCAAGACCCTAGAGGAGAAAGCAGGAAAAACCTCTCTGACCTCAGCCGCAGCAATTTCTTACTTGACACATCCCCAAAGGCAAGGGAATTAAAAGCAAAAATGAACTATGGGGACCTCATGAAGCTAAAAAGCTTCTGCACTGCAAAGGAAACAATCAACAAAACTAAAATTAGGCAACCAACGGAACGGGAAAAGATATTTGCAAATGACATATCGACAAAGGGCTAGTATCCAAAATCTATAAAGAACTCACCAAACTCCATACCCGAAAAACAAATAATCCAGTGAAGAAATGGGCAGAAAACATGAATAGACACTTCTCTAAAGAAGACATCCAGATGGCCAACAGGCACATGAAAAGATGCTCAACATCACTCCTCATCAGGAAAATATAAATCAAAACCACACTGAGATACCACCTCATGCCAGTCAGGGTGGCTAAAACGAACAAATCAGGAGACTATAGATGCTGGAGAGGATGTGGAGAAACGGGAACCCTCTTGCACTGCTGGTGGGAATGCAAATTGGTACAGCCACTCTGGAAAACAGTGTGGAGGTTCCTCAAAAAATTAAAAATAGATCCACCCTATGATCCAGCAATAGCACTGCTAGGAATTTACCCAAGGGATACAGAAGTGCTGATGCATAGGGGCACTTGTACCCCAATGTTTATAGCAGCATTTTCAACAATAGCCAAATTATAGAAAGAGCCTAAATGTCCATCAACTGATGAATGGATAAAGAAATTGTGGTTTATATACACAATGGAATACTACTTGGCAATGAGAAAGAATGAAATATGGCCTTTTGTAGCAACATGGATGGAGCTGGAGAGTGTTATGCTAAGTGAAATAAGTCATACAGAGAAAGACAGATACCATATGTTTTCACTCTTATGTGGATCCTGAGAAACTTAACAGAAGACCATGGGGGAGGGGAAGGAATAAAAAAGTTAGAGAGGGTGAGAGCCAAACCATAAGAGACTCTTAAAAACTGAGAATAAACTGAGGGTTGATGGGGGGGTGGGAGGGAGGAGAGGGTGGGTGATGGGCACTGAGGAGGGCACCTGTTGGGATGAGCACCGGGTGTTGTATGGAAACCAATTTGACAATAAATTTCATATTAATAAATAAATAAACATGAAAAATTTTTGTTAATAAATAAAAAAGAGTGATGGAACAACATTATTTTTTAAGTTTATTTATTTATTTTGAGAGAGAAAGCACATAGGAGGGGCAGAGAGAGTGAGAGAGAGAATCCCAAGCAGGCTGTGCACTGTCAGCACAGAGCCCAACGTGGGGCTTGAAATCACAAACTGTGAGATCATGACCTGAGCCAAAACCTAGAGTCAAACGCTTAACTGAGCCACCCAGGCACCCCACTACTACATTTTAAAAAACAATGATGTGTTTTTGGAAAGTCCTTCATTTGGGTTACTTGAGTGGACAGCATCATTTGTCAATAATCAAGGAAGTGATTATGGCACCTAATGACTACAGAACCTCAGGGAATAAGAGTTAGGAGCTTTGGGCCAAACTGCCTTCAATGCAGAACTGGCCTCTACTAAGTGGTAAGGAAGTACAGAGCAAGTGAGCCTGATCAAGCATGGGGCCAAGCTCCATGGATGGGGAAGGGCGGAGAGAATCTCAAGGAAGATAAGGTGACCAGGCAGGGACAAAATGGCCTCTTCCACTCTCTGGGTGCTGGGGAGGCTGGCCCAACTGCCAGCTCATAGCAGCAGACAGAGGGTGGAGCCTGGCCTCCCTCAAAGACAGATTCATCCATCATCCTCAGGTGTCATTTCTGGTAGAAATAGGCTTTCCTGAGATGACTGAAAAACATACCACAAGAAACTTCAGGGTTTTAAAAGGACATGGGTTTCTTCCTTTAAGAGTCTACAGCCGAGACAACTTGAGAAGCACAGCATGGCCTGAGGATCAGCTTTTTCCAGGGGCCAGGGATATCACAGTATCCCTGACCAGGAATGGGGCTAATAGTGGCAGGCTGGGGTGCAGGGGGAAGAGGAAATGCCTGAACACAGGGTTTTGCCTGGTGTAGCAGAAGATGTCAGTGCTCTGCCCAGAAGTGTTTGGATCCCAGCACCCTCTCCAGGCATACTGGCTCCCAGTATGTCTCCATTCCCAACAGCACCTGTGCCTCTTTTGATGAAGGGCTCCCCTCAAGCTATCAGAATTGCTTTCCCTGGGTACTGTGGAGAGCCACAAGTACCTGGGAATTTATGTGTCCCTGGAGGCATCTCTTAACCAATGATAACAGCCCTCATCAGGACAATCCAGGAATGACCTACACGTCTCAGAGCTCCCCTGAGGGGTTGATCCAAAATACCCTCTGTGGGATTTTGCTTGATAAAACACCTTTGGCTGGCTTCCTCTCCTCCCTGCCCCATTCTCTCCTCCATTCTGACTTTTCCTGGAAACACTTGTGAACAAACCATATGACAGAGATCTTCCATGTCTCAGGGTTTCTGGAGAACTGTATGCCTCACAGCAATGCCTCACAGCTGATCACCAGTATACACAATAAATAAATAGAGAAACAGACATTTTGGTGTGCCCTAAACCACTTGTGTCCATTGACAAGAACGCAGGCCTGGACAGAACAGCACATGGTCAGAAGAGGAAAATCATTGTAACCTGAGGGCAGATAGGGCCAATACTTTGTCCTATCTGTGGGTAGAATTTCCTCTTCGCTTCCTTTTGTGAACGCCTCCACAAACCACAATGGGTTGGGTACAAAGTCTCTTTGACTCAGACCTGAAGGAAGTTCAATGTCAGGTCAAAAAACAAAGAAAGAGAGGGTAGAGGCCATGCCCAGAGAGGAGATCCAAGAGACATGGTGGCCACAGAGCATCACCAACCAGCCTCTGCTAGACAGCCAGGGGAGGTGGCACTGAGACCAGTGCCCCAAGGTTGGCAAATGCCCTGCCTCCTTTCAATCTCTTCTTTCTGTTTCTGCCACAGTGACCTATTTGGAATGGAGTCAGGGAAGACAGTACAGAGAAGATGACATTTCTGCTAGGTCACTGTGGTAGACAAAAAATAAATAAATAAATAACACCCCCTCCAAGATGTCCATGTCCTGTACCCAGAGCCCATGCCTATGTTTCCTTACATGGCAAAAGGGACTTCGCAGACATGATTTGGTTAAGGATCTTGAGATAGGACGTTGTCTTGGATTATCTGGGTGGCCCAATGTAATCACAAGAATCCTTTAAGAGAAACATAGGAGGATCCAAAAGAGAAATGTGAAGACAGAGGCAGAGGTCAGAATGATGTGGCCATGAGCCAAGGAATGTGGGCAGCCTCTTGAAGGAATACCTTTATTTTAGCAACATGAGACCCATTTCAGATTTCTTACCTCCAAAACTATAAGAACTGTAAATAAATTTGGTTTGTTTTTAGCCACGGACCCTGGGGTAATTTGTAATAACAACATCAAGAAACGAATGCAGTCATAAAGGATGCAAAAGAGTTTTCCAGAAAGAAGTGGGGAGGCAAGACATTTTTGAGAACAAATACAAGAGCCATGATAGGTGTGGCAGAACATGGTGGGCTGAGGATACTGTAAATTCTTCCATATGCCAGAAAACCTGGTAGTGGACACAGTTTGTTGCCCATCCAGCATCAGTTTCTCCCTAATTCTTTCTCTATAAAATGGCACTTTTGCTCAGATCCTTCCTTCTACTTCCTGAAGCGTGTGCCTCAGGGGAAGCTAGCACCACTCCCTACTCAGGAATAAAAGGGGCCCAGATGCCCTGATAGTGATGCCAGCCCCACGCTGGTGGCTGATTGGGGAGTGGGTATAAGCCCAGTTCCGGCCAGTGAGAGATGAAGGGGAGTCTCCTGGGAAGGGGGGCCTGAGGCATGTTCCTCGTCTCTTCATCTTGGATACCTTCATCCAGACACATTGTTAGGTCTGGCTATGACTCCTGGAACCCCTCCAGCCATCTGCTACCCAGCTTGAGGATGAAGTCAACACACAAGGAAGAACAGAGCAGGGAGTTGAAAAGAACCTGGCCCTTGACTGGTAGCACGGATTCCTTGAAACCAACAACCTCTGGTCACCCTACAAGGTGTACTTTGTGGGTTTTGAGATGGCATCTTCCCGTTATTTGAGTCACATTTCTGTTATTTGCAGCCAAAAGCATCCTAACTGATACAGCTGCTTTTAGAAGGTTGAGGCCAGATTACGAAGGCCTTGAAGGCCACAACAAGGGATGAGAAAGGGAGCTACCTAACATCAAGGGATTAGACATTCTTAGCAGGGGAGTGTTTAGGACACTTCTAACTTGTGTTTAGGACACATGTTGGTGCACAGAAGTCAGTCTGAGATGGGGGAGACTGGAAAGAAGGAGGGAAAGTTACCACAACAGTTCCCCCTGAGGCAATACACAGGTCTGAATGAAAGCAAAGGGGTGTCTGGGGGGTGAGGCAGAGGAAGGACCAGGTTCAGGAACCATCAGAGAGCTGGGAACCTCAGTGCACATGGAGAGTAGTTGGGGATGACAACAGGAAGTCTTAAAAATATACATTACAGTAATCCCAAGAATGAAATATTTTAAATGCCTTTTAACGTCTAACTCTGTTATCAGAGGGAAGCCTTGAGTCTCCTTTTTCAATGGGGCTCAAGCTCGGAATTATAGTACGTCAAAAGAAATAGTAACTGAAGTCAACAGAGATGTTAAGAGTAAGATTAACACCTAGAAATGCTGCAGGTCCATAACCCTCCCCCAGAGAAAGGAACCAACAAAGTGCTTTTTCTGTCACCTCTTGGATGCATATGAAAACGTGTCCCAGTTTAAACACCTGGAAGGATACCAGGGTCCTTCCTCTGCTTTTTGTTCTCCAGTTTTCCATCACAGAACAACCCAAGCAGTGTCCTTGGCAATGACACTAGCACTTCTGCAGTAGCCATGCCAGGGCCACTTTTCAATTAAAAAAACCTTCATTTCAGATTTTTGCCCCAGGTCAGAGATTCCTTTCTCAGGTACAAATGTCAACATAACCAGGGAAATGGGATGATGGAAAGGAAACCCAGAGCTCACATATTCCAAGTGGCACCTGACTTTCTGGCTCTCCACTGCTAAGAAAATACCACAAGCTGTTGAGAAATGATTAATAATCCTAAAACCATAAAGTGAAGAGTGATCAACACCACCACGATTTGAAGTATGAAGAGTATCTTGTGGACAATCTGCACGTTTAACGTCATAAAAGATGTACGATGAAAGATTTCTGCTCCAGAAGCAGCTACAGGTTTGCCTTCCCCTTTAGTCTGACTCCCATTCAGCCCCTATATTTATATATGTTAATATATTACAGTTTGAGATTTTCGGGTTATATTTCACAGATGACATTTTTAATCTGCCTCAAAAATGTAAACATAGCAAGGGTGTTCTGCAGACACACTGCCTGGAGCAACTGTCAAATGGAAAATTCGGTGGAAAGTTTAGCCTGTCTCCAGTTTAACGAAGTTGAGGAATGCTACAAAAGCAGGTGTTGTCTGACACAAGCAATAATTATCTTTCACCTTGATGGATGTTAGTTTAATCTGTTCCTTACATGGTAGCTTGGTCTCAGCTGACTGAATTTAGCGCCAGAAAAGCAGATGAGAGGGTGACTGTGGCTGGTATGTGACACTATTTATAAGACCAGGCTTTGGGGGCAGTTTTGATTGATTTTCATAAGGGGATTTAACCATTTCTCCTGTTTGCCCAATAAATATTTAAATCTAGATGGATATCACAGTACTCTGTTAACATACTAACATTTTCATTAATGGATTTTTAAAGTTTCATTGAGAGGATGATTTAATTCAATGACTTTAGCAGAAAAGGGAAAAGGAGTTACTAGAACATTCTCCTAAGACACAAACAGACCCTATGTGTTAATGCTCCGGGAGAAGTTACTCAGCTAGCAGAACTGGGATGTTAGCTGGGGGGGGAGGTAGGGGAGACACCTTCCAAATGCTGAGTATAAGCAGCCTGACTCAAAAGCGTCTGAACTGGAGGGCTGAGAATTTGAAGGAGCACTCATGTATCCAGCGGTCCCAGAGAGGCCTGTCTGTGCTAAAGGAGAAGTGGCATTGCCACTGTATGACACCTTCTTTTCAAACTCCTGGCAGCGTTTTTTTTTGTTTTTTTTTTTTTTAAACAATTCAAGAAGATGTTAATCTTGGCAATCATTTGGACACAGTTTTGTCAAAAGGGGAAATACTCTATCACCCCCGGATGTCAGGAATACATATTGTAGATCATCTTCAGAACAAGGTCGGAGAAGCTGAGCAAATTCGATACCTGTAATAGTTAGGTTCCTCCCATGAAAGTAGGCAGGGTGCAGTGGGTAAGGCTGGGTCCCTGGGTGGCCTGGACCTTGGCTCCTTCACCTACCAGCTGGGTGGCCTTGAGCAGGGCACTTACTTTCTCTAAGCCTCAGTTTCCTCATCTTCAAATGGGGGTGATGATATTGCTTACATTACATAACCCCATGGAGGATAAAACGACAAATAAGAGACATGTATGCGTGTGCATGCTCTCTCAAAGAACTGAGAACACAGTATGGGAAGCAGAGGTGCATGAATTATTGCAGAACAAATGGGATAATGACCAATGATAATGTGTAAACAAAGCATCTGGGAACAAGAAATGATTTATCCCAACATGAGCAGGGCCTTGAAAAATGAGTAGGATCTCAGCAGCACAGGGATGTCGGCAAGTGGGGGAGACAAGCTGCAGCAATAGAGGAGTGCAGACAGTAATCTCCCCACTGACAGAACACAGTGAGGAAACCAAGCGAGGTTTTCCTACCATATACCCCTGTGCCAAATGCAAAGCACAGGGAATAGTCAGGGCTTTTTAGAAATACTGTCCTCGTTGGCCCAGATTAGGCTGTTTCAATAAGCCCAGAGCAGAGCCATCAGTTCAATGCATACGAATCAACCATGAGCTGTACACAAGCCAGTGTCTTCTCTGGGCCCAGCCCCAGGATCAGAGGCCACAGGGACCAAAGAGCTGGAGAGAGAGCTGGCAGGAAGTAGACCCTGTGTGCACGGTACTCAGACGCCCCTTGTTTTAACAGTTACAGACATACTCCAAACTTCCCAGGCTTTTCCCTTGATTTCATTCCCAACTACTCCCTCCAGGAGTTCCATCTGGGAAACTCTCTCCGGCAATATTGGCTAACACTTACTGAGCTCCTATTATGTGCCAGGCACTGTTCTAGGCTCTCCACACTCTGGCGGTAGGTACTACTCTTATGCCCTTTACGGAGAGGCAGACACTCATATTAGGTCAGCCTATCTATAGAAAGCACAGCCCAGCAGCTTCTTGCTGCGCCTCACTGCCCTGTGATTGCTTCGGTTACTATTACCCTGACTCCCCCAGAATGCTAACCAGGCCGCCACTGGGCTCCTGTGGACCACCTAACAGGATCTTCTCCTGTTACCTGGGGTTCCTGCAGCAGAGGTGTTGGGTTCCCAGTGACAGCTCTTGCTTTAGCACCAAGCCCTTTTCCAGAGCACCCTTTGGTGAGGGGTTTGGGAGGGGAGTGGGCATGGGAATGCAGCCAACGTGTACCTGGATTCTTCTTAGCCCTGCTGCGTAATCTGTCCCCTCCAAACTTCCTAATTCCACGTGACCTTCCCACCAGGGATTTCACAGTCCTCTCTCAAGCCTGACCCCCTTTGGGGAATCCCTTCCCAGGCTATCAGACAGAACTTCATGTGTCCAAACCTAAACTGCGAGCCAAGTTCAAGTGTGCCCTCCAGGTCCCAATAAATAAGATGAGACTGGGCCTTCAGTTCAGTATTCCTAAATGGTCCATGAAAGAAGAGGAGTTTCTGTAACATTCTGTGATAAGAGACCCTTTTGCCCAGAGCATACAGAAGGCTTCCGAAGATGGTGATCTCTACCCCAGCCTCATATTCCATGTAGAAATAGCCACATGCTGGGGCAACTGGGTGGCTCAGTCAGTTGAGCATCTGACTTCACCTCAGGTCATGATCTCATGGTTCATGAGTTCGAGCCCTGCGTCAGGCTCTGTACCAACAGCTTGGAGCCTAGAGCCTGGAGCCTGCTTTGGATTCTGTTTCTCCCTCTCTGCCCCTCCCCCACTCGTTCTCTCTCTCTCTCTCTCTCTCTCTCTCTCTCCCCCCCCCCGCCCTCTCCCCTCAAAAATAAACATTCAAAAAAATAAAAAAAAAAAAAGAAATACCACACATCTGTAATTCTGAGGTCTTCCTAGAGGCCCAGGTCTGTGCTGATGTCCCTGGCAGGAGACAAAGAAAGCCCTACCTCACTGTATCTGCCTACTACCTTACCTACCCATGCACACCCAGGATGCACCCAGGATGGCTATTCTGCTCCAGAGCCAGAGCCAGATGGCCCAGTATGATCAGGAAATATTAATATATAACGACTAAGTCAGCTATGCTTGCCAACAAGCTCGTGACAATATTAAAACTTCAGTGTTCTGAATGTAATAATATCCACCATTTATTGGGCATTGTCCATCCAAGCAGTTTATAGAGTCTAATCCATTAATTCTCTCAATAGCAATAATATGCGGGTATTACTCTATCCATTTCAGAAATACATACATACATACATACATACATACATACATACATACATACATAAAAGGTTTAGAGAGGGAAAATCACTTCCTCCAAGTTGCACAACCAGCCAGCGGCAGAGTCAGAATTTAAACATGCACAGTCTAACTCAGAGGTGAGCTCTCGTCTGGCATGCTCTAGTCTCTCTTTAACAGACATGAAAGTTAATGGCATGGGTTTGTTAATGAGCTTCAGACCTGTTGGTAAATTCAGGGGCATGAATCCTAGTGTAAGAACTAGATTTTTCATTTGTGCTTTCCTGGGAAAAGCCTTCTTATCCACTCACCTTCCATGAGTGATAATATGTGTTTTTCCTCTCTGATCCACACCCTCCAATGTCCATGGTCTGGTGACCTTGACTTCCTAACAGCCCTATCAGCTTCCTTCCTTCCAAACCACTTGGCACCATGGGGGTGAGGCAGAAGATGCATACCCCTGTAGTTCTCCTCATCCTTAGTATGAAAGGATTAAGGTTTGTAGGAAACAGTGAACGACCCCTATCCCCTTCTCATTTTTGTTATTTAATATATTCAAGTTCCAGTTATTGTCTCAGTTCTATTTGCTGCTTTCTTTTCCTCTTCCATCCCTAACTGGGTAGAGGCCCCTTGTCTGTTCTATTCCCAAGTTCAGTCCTGAGACATCTATTCCTCCCTAAGCCAAAGCTTTCAAACCACAAAGCCAAGAGCTGGCAGAGTCTGAAGAAGGGCCCAGGGCAGTCTAGCTGCAGATCTCACAACCAAAGAAGGCGTCTTCTCCACCAAAAAGCCCCAGGAAAGACGGTTCTGATATCCCTAGATGGGGCCAGGAGAAGCTACGGGCCCATGGCAATCCCTTCACCCACTCTTGGGGAAGGAGGCAGACAGCAGGGCTAGGAAGGGTGAGGGGTGGCATTTTAGGAACCCTCTGCCCGGGTCAGCAGACAACCTGCAGACCCAAATTCCAGACGTGGAAGTTCAAAGAGCTTCACGGGCCCCACCCATGTCAGCTCAGCCAAAGCCACAGAACCAGAGTGATGCTAGCCCACAGCTGGAGTAAAGTGATAGTTTTGGGGAATCAAAGGCTCAGAAGAAATGACATGATCAGACCTTAGTGAAATGTTGTCTGCAGTCAGGCAGTAGGAGTTTATCCTATCCCACTGTGGCCACAGTGCACCGGCCATGAGGACTATGAATGCTTCTCCAGCTCTGGGGCTTCCCAAACCCTGGAGGAAAGCAGCCCTCATAGATAGTGACTATAAGGTCCTTCCCTGGATTCCCTCGTTTCTTCTCTAGTCTCTTTCTTCCCTCCACCCTCATGAATAACTGGGCCTTTTCTACCAATCTGGTCCTCCCTCTGGGCCTTGGTTCCATTTGGAGGGGTAAAGCAGATCCTTGTGGTCCTCCAGACTCCTAGAGGGCACCAGATCTTTCATGCTGTCCACAGTAAACCTTTACAATAGAGACAAATGCTTACTTGGTAATAGTGGCCACAACTCTGATGCACTGTCCTCCTCACAGAGCCTCCTTTTCCTAGAAAGGGTGAGAAGAGAAAGGGTAGAAAGAGATGAAGGGAGAAGAACAACCCAACCTGCCATTCACTTATCACCCTAGCAACTACTCAAATGCTAAGTATCTCAATCTTTCCAGAAAAAGTGCCCAACATGGTGCTTGACACCTAATAAACACTCAATGAATGTGTTGAACTAAATTAAAATTCACACATCAATTTCTAAATTTAAAGTCCCCAGAACCTAAGGAGAACCAAGAAGGCAAGCACTCTGAATGTACATCAGGAACTTATATAGAGCACGAACCACATTGTGACAAGTCCAGTGTAATGGCCCAGAAAAAAAATACAGATTTTCAAGAAAATGGCAAAGCTCATCAGTAATCCACAGACCTGGTGGGTCTCTCTTTCATGACCTCTTCCAGCTCATCAGGAAAGCTGGATTCCTGAAGATTTCACTCCTGGGCCAAACTCAAGTAGGTCAGATGCAGGTAGCTTTCCTTCTAGGAAGGCTTTCCTTCTAGGAAGGCTCTCCTTGGTTATAATCCAGGGACAAACCTATGGTCAGACCCAGGGACAAACCCAAACCCAAAAAGTCTAGAGTAGGAAAAGAGGGAGAGGAACACACACTAAATCCAGTGAAGCTATACTAGGAGAACAATGAAAATTTAAATGTGTCTGAGTGTATTCACGCATACATACACAAACACACACATATATATACACACAGAGAGTGAGTGAATCCCAGCATCCTGGAAGTTTACTTTGACAACTATAAGAAATAGACAAACAGAAATGAAAATTGACCCAGGTGTTTGCCATGAGTTTTTGCAACTCAACATTTAGTTGGCTTAATCATGTATTTTCGAATGCTTAATACATTCCCATTCTAGGGCTGGAGACGCAAAGATGAACATAACATTATCTATGCCCTTGAAGATCTTAAGACTTGCGGGGTGCCTGGGTGGCTCAGTCGGTTGAACATCCGACTTCGGCTCAGGTCATGATCTCACAGCTTGTGAGTTCAAGCCCCACGTCAGGCTCTGTGCTGACAGCTCAGAGCCTGGAGCCTGCTTTGGATTCTGAATCTCCCTCTCTCTCTGCCCCTAACCCACTCGCATTCTGTCTTTGTCTCTCTCAAAAATAAATAAACATTGGGGCACCTGGGTGGCTCAGTTGGTTAAGCATCTGACTTTGGCTCAGATCATGATCTTGCGGCCCGTGAGTCTGAGCCCCGCACTGGGCTCTGTGCTGACAGCTCAGAGCCTGGAGCCTGTTTCAGATTCTGTGTCTCGCTCTCTCTCTCTCTGACCCTCCCCTATTCATGCTCTGTCTCTGTCTCAAAAATAAATAAACGTTACAAAAAATTAATAAATATTTTAAAAAATTTAAAAAAAATCTTAAGACTTGGTAAACTATAGCTTCCCTTTCTCCGATGTCCATTTTGAGCATCTTAGAGGTTACATGGTCCTAGAAGAAGAAATTTGGTGTCAAAATCTGCCTTCATTATGGATAAACCAGCCACAGGCAGCTAACACAAGAATAAACAGATATTAGTAATCATTGATGAAACCACTTACTAGGTGCCAGCAACTATGCTAAGTGTTTTGCCATATATTATCCCCTTAGATACAACAACCATGTGCATTAGGCACTATTACTATTCAGCTTTACAGGTGAGGGAACAGAGGTGAGGGAGATGAAAAACGTGCTCAGTCATGCAATTAGTAAGTGTTAGAGAGGGGATTTGGACCTAGATCCATCTGACACCAGAGAAGCAAACTCTAAACTGCTAAACTGCATTATCTCCCAGGGTTACATAGTGGTTGCTGAGGGCATCTCACCAATCATGTCTTATTTGACTCTGGGACAGTAACTCCAACAAAGGAATGAAGAAATCACACTGAAGCAAGTATCTGAATGTCAGGAAGGATTGTAATTCCAATCAACTGACAAAGAAAGAGTCCAGAAGGCCTCCTAGATTAGGTGGGAACTAGAAGATGAGGTGAGTAGATGGAAGAGCTTGGCTGGGAAAGAGAATGACAATTTCAGTTAGTGCACATATATGGCTAGAGCAGAGAAAATGAGAGATTGGGTCAGAAGGGAAAAGTGGACAGACTAAACTAAGGACTCTTTATTGGAGACCACATGGAGCCTTTGGAAGATCATGAGCGGGAAAATGGCACACAGGAAGCTGAGGAAGCAACTGAATTGGGGGAAGGCATTGGACAATGACAGATAGATGGGAGAGGCCAATGCCAGAGTCAGAGAAACTCTGATGGGAAATGATGGGATGGGGTAAAAAGGGGTGAGAAGACCTGAACAGCCTCCATGGACACTTTCTATCACATCTGACCTCTGGTAATGAGAAGGTCCTGAAGAAAAGAAGGGAGGGTGGAGAATGGAAGGGAGAAAGGAAGAAGGAAGGAAGCTTTAGCTGGGTTTGGAATCTGACGGGAGGAAGATGAAAGACGAAGACAACCAAATCTAAGTTCAAGTCTATGCATCTTGAACAATGGTGTTGTCCTTAACAGAAAAAAAGAAGAAAGGAAAACCAGGTTTGCTGGCTGGGGTTCATGGGGGCTGGGGTGGCAGAAGCAGAGATGAGTTTTATGTTCACATTCTTTAAGTTTAACACAACAGAACCATCACTTGTGAATATTCCACACAAGCCTACAACCTAGAAGAGATCCCAAGGCCAGACTACAAATTTGGGAGTCATCTACTTTAAGAGGATCAAATTGTTCTCTGCGCCTAAAGCAAAAAGGAAAAAAAAAAAAAAAAAAAAGAACCTGAAACCTTTCTGATTATGACCCTTTTTTCAAAGTGGGGTGGACTCTGAAGGGTAGAAGTAGTTAGTCATTGAGTGTCCATTTGACAAGTTTTGAATTTGGCACTTGCCACACATTATCTCATTTTATTGTCTTCCCCACAGCCCTGTGAGGAAGGAGTTATTTCCCCATTTCACAAGGCTCCGAGCAGTTGGCTAGATTGTACAAGATCACACAGTTTGTACATAGCAGAGCTAGGATTAGAAGTCTGGTGGGATTCCAAAATCCAGAGTTGCTTGTTGTTGTAGTCACGGAGCTAGTGGCATTAACTCACTGGTTTACTCAAAGATCAAGGTCAGAACGGTCCTCTGAACCATTAGCCAGCAAACACAGACCGACTCCAAGACCCTGGAATGTGGCTGCCAGCTTTCGAGCTTCTAATGCTGGGCCATACATATCCACAGCTCCTGGGAAATTCTTCTGTCACAGACACTTTGGCACTGGTAAGAGAGCCATGGCCCATTCAACCCTTCAGATTGGAATACAACCATGTTAGCAGAAATGGCTACCTTTGATAGTAATAGCAAAGATTTTCAGAAATCCTAAGAAAGTTGAACAAAAGTATTATTCAAAAGACAAATTAATTTAAAACCCATTTATGAAATCAAGCATTCAGTTTCCCATAGGACATTGTCCAAGAAGACTCTCAGGCAGCAAAGCAGCTCTGAAGCCATTTCCTGAGAAGTGTGTAAAGAATTCCTCTTTTTTTATACATATATAAGGCATGTAAGAACTGAGATTCTTTTATGTTAATTAAAAATGCCAAGTTTGATTCTACAACACATACTTCACTCAAAGACAATCATTCTGCAAAATAGAGCCGCCAATAATTGGACCCTTCTACAGCCTGGCACCTTTCTTTCCCCTTGGGAAGGAGCCGTCTCCTAGAAATGCAGACAGCTCGTCCCCAGACACAGGGAGTCGTCACCAGCCTCTAATAACTGCTTGTCTTGCCAGGAAGACGGGCAAGCCAGGGCAAGCCCATGGCCTGCAGCATCTGTGTCCAATTCACTCTCCTCAATAAGCAAACTTTCTTCTTACCCTGAGAGTGGAGCAGATATCAGGCAGAACCATTTCATAAACTGAGACCCAGCAGAGGTCCATCTGGGATGCCACCCGCCATGCACGGTTTCTAAAAGGTTTTTATTGCAAAAGAACCCTTCACTGCAGACCTTCCTATTTCCCATAGCCCATGGCTGTCCACACCTCCCCCCCTCAAACACCCTCTCCCAAGCAGCCAGCACCCCATCCAGCCCCAGCTACTTGGGTCATGCAAACGCTGTTTCAAATGGACCTGTCCAGGAATCCTGCTTCCATGGTGGGAACTGGAAGGGGGTTTAAAAACCTAACTTTGAAGTTATGAAAAATTACTCTTGACAGTTTTTGAATGAGTAGAGTTGTCTTTGGGAGCACAGTTGGATCCACTCGTTCATCAGTGAGCTGCGGCTTTTTCCTGGGGTGTCAAGATGTTTGTTTGGTGTGTTGTTCCTGTTTGTTTTCATTGGCTTCTACACTCAAACAGGATTCCATTTTGCAAAGCAAATTCCCCAAATACAAGAAACTTTAAGAATTTTATGATTTCATTGCTAAGTGCAGCCTTTTATGAATAACTCTGGCCACCTAGTGGCTGGGTAATCTACATGATAGTAGCCTTGTTGGAGGAATGAAAGCTAAAGACAAACTTGGCAGCTTCATCCTCTTGAGGAGGAAAAGTGGTGGGCTCTCCCAGGAAATGAATCTTTCTTTGCCAGTATAAGCCAGGCTGCAGAAACATCCATCCTAGCTAGTTCATTGAGTCACATGAACTAATGGGTTCATAATGGGTTGAGGATGAGTTTTTCTTGTTACTTAGGACATTGCAGAAATCTCTTTTCTGAGTTTTTCACACACGTTCTTAAAGGCAAGGACAGTGTCTCTTGAGTGCCTAGCACTCCGTGGTAGTAGTTCCCATTCTACAGAAGAGATAACTGATGCTCAGAGCTAGTCTAACAGCTACTATGCAGTGGTGTCAAGACTCAAATACCTGCCAGTGGCCAGCTCTTACTGATTTTCTTTCCTCCCCTGGGTCAGTCCCAAGAATAAAGTCTCTGAGCTTCACCAGTCCTAACCATGTCCTGTGGGCTCTATAGCAACTTTTCCTGCTTCGTCATTCTCCTTCCCACCAGCCTTAAACCCTCTCACTTATATTAGGTGGAAGGATGAAGCTCAGGGTTGAGGTGGGAGGGAGAGGGAGGGGGAAGAGAGATACTTATAAGTAGTTGAGGGTCTGGTTCTATATATAGGTAAATATGTGTATACGTTACCATGTACTGAGTACCTACTATCTAAAAAGCATCCTACGACCTGGCATAGAGAAGGTATTCAATTAATGTTCAGTGAACAGAGATTTGAGTGAATTCACAAGCAAAGTTTTAGAAATCATATTGAATTTTTGCATTTATATCTTTGAGGGGAGTCCCAGGCACTGCTAACCAGCTCAGTGACCCTGAAGGAAATGTTCTCTATGGTACCAGTCCATTCATCTGCAAATGAGAAACTAGTCTAAGAGTGCTTTTTGGTCTTTCCTATCCAGGCATCATGGGAATCTATAACGCTGGTTTGTGAATTTCTTATCAACATGATGGGCCCCCCCATGTCTGTCAGATAGCTCTGCCATTCTTTAGCAGTCCTTGATGCTCAGTAAATACCTGTCAAGAGGCCACTATGGCAGCTGGCTCTACCCAAAAGAGTCCAGTTTCCTAGAAAGTCAGTTTCTGTCAAATGAATTCTATTTTGCTCCTGGTTTACATTGTCAGAAATTAATTTTGCTTGGGCTGCCAGGAAATAACAGCTGCAAGATATAATAAAAGCACACTCAGAATGTCAGCAATCAAAAGAAAAGCACACAGTTTTCCATTTCCAGCAATGTAACGACCTAGGTAACTGAAACACTATGGCTACCAAAAAAAAAAAAAAGTTTAAAATGCTAAACAAGGGGCGCCTGGGTGGCGCAGTCGGTTAAGCGTCCGACTTCAGCCAGGTCACGATCTCGCGGTCCGTGAGTTCGAGCCCCGCGTCGGGCTCTGGGCTGATGGCTCGGAGCCTGGAGCCTGTTTCCGATTCTGTGTCTCCCTCTCTCTCTGCCCCTCCCCCGTTCATGCTCTGTCTCTCTCTGTCCCAAAAAATAAATAAAAAACGTTGAAAAAAAAAATTTAAAAAAAAAAAAAATAATAAAATAAAGTGCTAAACAAAATATAGAAAGTCCTCCTTTAAATAAGCAAACAAAGTTCCAAAAAATAAGAGTACCTCACCTCCCTGAGGCCAAGGTTGAAGCAAGAGACCAGAGCTCAGTGACTGCCTATGCTGGGGACACCTATGGATCTGCAGGTACTTCATAGTGAAGAACCAGACCAACTTGCAGAAAGCCAGGACTCGAGTAGCCTAGGCTCTGAGAAAAAGCTGAACTAGATGAAAACCCACCCTGCAGGGGCATACAACAAAGAAAATGGGCTGGCATAGCATAGTCCTGGCTCTGGGTAAAACTAACAATACCAAAAATAACAATAAAATTTCCCTGAGATTTTATAACCACGAATTTGACCACAGACAGAGATCTAGGGCCACAAATTATAGTACCTGCATTGCCCCCCAAAAAAGGCAAGGAAAATTTCATATAAAATAAAAATTTTAAGCAAATGAGTTCACAATCAAAAATTACATAAAACAAAAGGAAACAAGCCACCAAGAGTAAAAGTCAGAAGAAATAACCAATAACAGAACCTGATTCATAAAGACTTCAGATATTAAAATTATTAGATACAAAATATAAAATAAGAATGTTTAATGTTTTTAAGAAATAAAAGAATCAAAAACACAAATAAAAACACATCTGAAAACAAACCAATTCTAACTTCTTGGAATTAAAATATTAACATTTAAGTTTAAAATCCAATGAAAGGGTTAAACCACAGGTTTAAAAAAAAAAAATCACAACTAAAGAAACCAAATAGATGTGAAGAAATTAAACAGAAGACAACACAAAAAGAAAACCAAGAAATATGAAAGAGAGGGTAAGTAAACAAAAGGTCTCACAGACATCTAATTGATATTCCAGAAGGAGGTAAAAGAGAATGTTGAGAATTTTCCCAAATTGATCCAATTCCAATCTCTTATTCAGGAATTCCAATGAATTCAAAGCAGGATGAATTCTAGACAAAGAAAGGATGTTAAAAGTAGCCAAAAAGCCAAGATAGAATTCTCAGAGGAATGAAAATTAAGCTGACAGAAGACTTCTCAACAACAATGACAGTAGTCAGGGGCACCTGGGTGGCTCAGTGGGTTAAGCTCCTGACGTCGGCCTAGGTCATGATCTCACGATTTGTGAGTTCGAGCCCCGCATCCAGCTCTGTGCTGAAAGCTCAGAGCCTGGAGCCTACTTTAGATTCTGGCTCTCCCTCTCTCCCCCTCCCCCACCCCCGCTCATGCTGTCTCTCTCTTTCAAAAACAAACAAATGTTTAAAAAAAAAAATGACAGTAGTCAGTAGACAGTAGAATAACATCTTCAAAGTGCCGAGAGAAAATAACTTCCAACCTAAGATCATGTACTTAGAGAAACTATCTTTCAAGAATAAGAGTAAAGACATTTTTAGGTAAACAAAAGTTGAGAAAATTCACCAAAAGACCCTCACTAAAAGTGCCTCTTTTTTTTTTAATGTTTATTCATTTTTTGAGAGAAAGACACAGGGCATAAGAGTGTCAGAGAGAGAGAGAGGAAGACACAGAATCTGAAGCAGGCTCCAGGCTCTGAGCTGTCAGCATAGAGCCCAATGCAGGACTCGAACTCACAAACTGCAAGATGGTGACCTGAGTCGAAATCAGACACTTAACCAACTAAGCCATCCAGGTGCCCTTAAAATGCTTCTTAAAGCATATTCCTCCAGGAAGAATTTACCCCAGAGGGCTATCTGAGCTACAAGAAGGCAGATGAAACACAAGGTATACATGTGAGTAACTAAATAATTCTGACTGTAGAATCACTACTAATAATGCTAACAAGAAGCACTTCACTTTCTAAAAACACAGCCATACTCCACTCTGATATTTCTCTGAATAATATTCATTCTTAAAAGAAACCAAAGTGAAAACACAGCTTTAACAAATATTTTTTACCCTTCCCCACTTCTTTCCTCATGCCTCCTTGCCTTCAGTTTCTCCACCTTCGGGTACATGAAGTTAAAAGTTAAACTGGCCACACCATATCTAAAGATAGAAGCAGTCATCAGAGTGTCAAACACCATAAAAAGATCAGCCAGGAAATATTTGGTGACCCAAGTAAGAGCAGTTTCGGTGGACTCTGCTGAGGTTGGAAGTGAGACACAGTAAGGGGAGAGGGGGAGGTAAGTAGCGGATGAGATGTTCACAGGAGGACAAGGACAAGCACAGAGGTTCAGGGGCACCTTGCGCATCTGCAAAGAGCTCTTATATAGCCCCCACTCTAAGACTAGAGGTAATTCTGCCCAGGGTAAACCAGGATTCACTTAGCAGAAATTCAAACATCAGGAATACATGAATTGTGTGCAATCCAGAAGAATTAATATCCTTCTCTTTTAAGACTTATTTCTTCAAAGTTTGTGAAGATGATACTTTCTGAGTGCTAACTCCATACCAGTCATACAGCACTTTAGATTATTGTTTACTCCTCAAATGAACCTTATGAGGGGATCGCTATTTTTATACAATAAGGAAACCAAAGCTTGAGCAGTTAAATAATTTGCCCTAGGTCATGGAACTAGCAGCGGATCAAGTCAGGATTTAAACCCAAGCCAGACTAACTTCAGAGCTCATGCTCTCTCTCAGTTACTGAACTTTTTGCCTCCCTGAACTCTCTCCACTATAGGACTCTATTTACACTTTAAGTGCAGACCACCACGTGATAATAAAGCAACTGTGTGTGTATATATATTTAACTTATGTTACCATGTGTATATTTTACGTAATATGTTAATAACAAAAATCATCTATATTCTATTATAAATGTATGTATTACTTGTTTTATTTTATTTACTTTAATATAAGGCAATGACTTAAGGTCTTATGAACTCTGTAACCCACAGTCTGGGGCATCACTATTTTAGAATGCTCTCTGTCTTATTTGTCTTTGTCTTCTTTGTCTTTAGCACACAGCAGGTGCTTAATAAATGTTTGTTGAATGAAGTTCTATGACTTTCTCAGTAGTCTGTATATACATTCATGCTTTTGAATGGAGACTGTTTAGAGATTTAATAGATGATGCCAATAAGGTAAGGATTAAAAAAAACAAGACCAGTTTTCCAAAACATGGTCCAAAAATCTCTGACAGAGTCAGGAGAGATGGATTCCTTTTCCAGGAAAATAACTACTTAGCTATTTTACTTCTCTGCAGTGGTATAAATACTGTGGCGTAAACATTTAACAACAGTTTTAAAAAAAAAAGGCCTTGATTTGTACCACTTGCTGATTTCCATGGTATAAATACTCCCGCCGTGGCTGATTTCCAGGTAACATGCCATTACTTGGTCACGGACATCTGTACTGATACCACTTTGAACAGAGCTGGAAAGAGACATGTAGTAGCCCATCATTTTCTAGTATTTCCACCCTACACATCCAATAGACACAAATAACCCCAAGAGCTTCAATTATAGAAAGACACAGTAAAATAAGTAGGAAGTAACACATTTTGAGTATGTATGACCTATGTCTTTGTTACTTATTTAATGAATAATTTATTTCATTATAATTCAGCTATGCTTATATAACTTTTTAAATGGTTGTGTTGAACAACCACATTACAAAATTCCTGAAAATGTAACAACACCTCCTCACAAGCCACCGTCAACACAGCCCTGCTGCCCTAGATCTCATTTTTCTCATCTACAAAATTTTCAGAATCATCCAAAGGAAACAGCTGAGGATTTTTGCAAAGATTTAAACTACAGGGATATTTACCACATTGTTATTCATAAAATCATAAACTATAAACAAACTAAGCCTCTGACAACAGAACAGCTACTACAACAACAACGGTAACGTTCCCCGAACACATACTGTGTGCCTGGCACCACAGTCTACTCGTTCCTAGCCTCCAGTTAACAAATTCACCAGCTGACCACCGATCATTCTGAAAAACATCCTGCCTGCAGCAAGCTGAACATCTGGCCTAGCTGGCCTCTCTCCCATAGACTGTTCTTGCGAGTAAGTCTGTGCTCTTCACAAGTAAGGTGTGCTTGGGGGGGCGCCTGGGGGGGCTCATTTGGGTAAGCAACCAACTCTTGATTTCAGCTCGGGTCATGAGCTCACAGTTTGTGAGTTCCAGCCCTGCATCGCCCTCTGTGCTGTCAGCTTGGGATTCTCTGTTTCCCTCTCTCCACACCTCACTGCTCTTGCTCTCGCTCTTTCTCCCCCTCTCTCAAAAATAAACATTAAAAAAAAAAAAGTCCTTGTCCCCAAGCTTGCCTACTTGTTACACTGTGTGCTCTAATTAACCATTACATACTGCAAAGAAAAAAGTGTGATGAGAGAGTTACTATTTCTCTGAATCTCATTTCAATGATTTGGAAAGATTGCTCAAGACAAAAAAAAAGTCTTTCAAATTAGGTGGGAGAAAAACAACTCAAAAGATGGGGGAGATCATAAATATAAGAGAGTGTACTCAGGGTACACACTTACACCAAAAAAAAATTCTTTGCTGTTTATCTGAAATTTAAATTAAACCGGGTGTCCTGTATTTCACTGGCCACTCTACTGGTGACCCCTCTACATACTCCTTATCCTAAACACCCCAAGCATCAGCTTCAACTCACAGGAAAGTGTTTTATACTTATAGTAACTTTTGTGTCCCTACAGACGCCTGTCTGCCAGGAGAAAGAAAATCATTCTCCTCCTCTAGGACAAGGTTTGGGCCTCTGCTAGTCTGAAATGAGGGACTTCCCTAAAAGACAGCCTGAGCAGCTGGCTTTGTGGGAACCAGAAGTTCCCCAGGAGGTCCACAATGCTCTTAGTGCTTGGGGGCAGTGAAAAGGCAAGGCACCGCCCATAAGATAACCCTCACCTACTTGACACTTTTGACCAGGACTAGCCTAGCTCTTAACTAGGTCTGGGAAGCAAACCCAATTTCCCACAAGACCCCCTGTGCCCTTCTAGCAGCTCATCTCATACATCCAAACCCCTTTGAAATCCCCACTCCAGGATTAAACCCATCTTCAACTACAAATGAAGTCACATACATATCCTTCAAATGAGTCCAAATTCCGCTTAAACAGGAAAATGCCCTTCCCAGGCACGTCTGCCCAGAATAGAAGGTGAGACATTGTCTAAAAGCACTAGAGCATTGCACAGAGCACACGTGTGTAAACTTTTCCCTTGTCTTAAGGACCATCTATTTGGATGATGCATTTTGACACCCCCATGAAAGGTGAGGTTGCTTTTGCAATGAGGAAATTGCCTATGATTAGGGGAAAATGTGCAAGGACAGGAATGCCTCTTTGGAGAACCTCACATGCAGTAATAGCTGCCATGAAAATGACCCCAATCTTGCCTCTTCTCACTGGGGAACAAGAGAGGAATTTAACTTCCCAGCCTTTTGAAGGGGTATCCTTGGCATTAGTTTGGGATGTAGGGGATTTCTAACTTTCAAGAAAACCTATAGGTTTTAGGCAGAGGTCGCAGGAAGGCCCAGAGCTGGAAACCACATCTTGGATTTTGGTGAATGGAGATTTAACAATGATGCTGTTTGATAGTGGAAAAACTGAAAAGGTCATAATAGGATCGCTAAAATGAATGAGAGGCCTCACGGATAGAATTCTCTGTTGCCAGTAAACAAGACTAGTTAATGATGTGGAAGACATTCAATACACAATTAGGTGAAAGGTTGCAAGGGCGCCTGGCTGGCTCAGTTGGCAGAGCATGTAACTCTTGATCTCACAACCCTGAGTTTGAGCCCCACATTGGGTATAGAGATTACTTAAAAAATAAAACTGAAAAAAAAAAAGTTTCAAAACATGTGCAATAGTAATTCACCAACATGTGGGCAGTGGTAATCTCTGAGTGGTAGAATTACTGATTATTTTCTTTTTCACCAATATTTATTTACTTTTTTTAAAAACAATGAACATGAATTGCTCTCATAAAAAATAAATCAAAAAAATTCATCCTACACATATTAAAAGCCTTTAAACACTACAGAACCAAAAAATTGTGCTTTTAATTCAGGTAAAAACCAAGGAACCAAAGATCTATTAAAATCAAACCATGGCAAAGAAATTCAGTGGGCCTTCAAACCACTCTCCACCTAATAGAAATGATATTTTTGAAACTTTAGGTTTATAGACTCCCCATGAAGCCAAAGAGGGTATATGTAAGCTATAAAGATCACAATGATAACACAGTGAATGAACAGCTAGTACTTCCAGAACTGTTCCTTACTCTGCACCAGGTATCAGGCTAAACACTGGATTACCTCACTTAATCTCTTAGCAACCCTAACAAATAGATACTATGATTATTCCCAGTTTTCAAGCTTGAAGATGTAAAGTACCTTGCCTAAGGGCCCATAGAGAAGAAACAGGTGATTCCGACCTCTGCCCTCACGTAACGGTTTCCTCACTTTCCAAGTGCCACACCTCTGAGTGTGTCTAATAAATAATGTCTCTCAGCCATTAGGGCAGCATCCTGACCTAACTGTCACATCAAGGTCTTTTTTCTATTTTGATTATCAGAAAAGAGAAACTTTAAAGGCACAAAGAATCTTTGTACTTTCTTCAGGAGTTCTGGGTGAAAAGCTAACCCAGGTTTATGTCCTGTGCACCAGAACCAAGGTCAGCAAACATCATAAAAGGTAGAGTCTGGGGGCGCTTGGGTAGCTCAGTTGGTTGAGTGTCTGACTTCAGCTCAGGTCATGATCTCACAGTTTGTGGATTCAAGCCCCACATTGGGCTCTGTGCTGACAACTCAGAGCCTGGAGCTTGCTTCAGGTTCTGTGTCTCCCTCTCTCTGCCCATCCTCTACTCACGCTCTATGTCTGTCTGTCTGTCTGTCTGTCTCTCTCTCTCTCTCAAAAATAAATGTAAAAAAAAAAAAAGGTAGAGTCTGGTCAATCAGCTGGTTATTTGTAGAACAACCAGTTGGCCTGGATTGCTTTTTTAAATGTTCTAATCAGTTACCCCACTTCTATTCCCTACTCCTACTCCTGTACCAACCATCCCACCCAGGGAGGAAGAAAAATCAAGGTGGGTATATAATAAATATAGTCTGCACAACAGGGCAGGGAATGCAGACTAACAACCAGGTGTTTCTCTACACAACAAACAATCTTTTGATGTTTGTTTTTGTTTTGTTTTGTTTTTCTCCCTGAACGGCTGTTTGGTTATCTTGTCTTTGAAAACTATGGCAACATAGAAATATACTGGCCCTCTCTTCCTGGGGTCTGCGAGCTCCGTTCCCCATTACCTAGACAAAAGTAATACAATCTTGACCTCTAAATCTATAGGTATTTACCACCAAGACTATCAACTACGCTACTTGTGAGACTTTTAACTCGTGAAATGATCCCCACAGCCCAGATCTCACTAGCAACATGGCAGTGAGGTCTATTTAGAAAGAGCATAAACAAGGCAAAGTTAAGAGGAAGCTGGTGCCTTCCCTACACAGGCCTCCTTGGCATTAATCAGGGAAAGGGTGTGTTTCAGGAGTGCCGCTTAAAGGGAGTAAGAAAACCCGAGGCTTCATTCCATAATTCTTATTCGCTACTACAGCCGTGAGGCCAGGATGTGTGTTTAAAGCCTCTTTAATTCAAAGACCTGTTATCTTTACTTGACCTTATTTCCTGTCATTGGCAAGAATCAAGCTGCTTCTATTCCCCCTAATAGCCATATAGTATAACTCTTGCTGGGAACAACCGCTGTGTGTACCTTCCTTTGTGGCAGGCCGCAATCTTGGGAAGTAATATGTCTGTTTTGAAAAGAGTCATTTACAGCCTGCTGTTTGACCTAAGGGATCCAGGAGCCCACCCTTTTCTGGCCTCATACACTGTATTTCCTTCCTGGGTTTTTCGCAGGTTTAATGCAGCACAGGTGGTGGTGTTTCCAAACCAGGTGTCTGAGGCTAAAGACATTTGCTAAAATATTCAGCTTATATCTTTCTTTTTGGCTTGGAATTTAGCACTGTGAACTGCGGAGACTTGGTGATGGCTTTACTTGATTTTTATTACATTTTTTACTGTACTTTACACGGTCTTTCCTCCCTGCAGTTTTCCAGTCCCTGGAGATGCTATAAAGTCCTTGTAGTTTACTTCCCCACACTTCTCAGTGTCCTGTCAATGCCACACACACACACACACACACACTCTGCCCACTCTCCAGTTGACTGGGTATAGGCCTAGGGCTGCAACTACCTATCACTTTAAACATGGAGACATCAGAGTCCAGAGATGGTAAGGGACACCCCCACCCCAACCCACCCCCACCCATCCACCTCTGCCCTCCTCCACCCAGCCCCCTCAACTACATAGTATCATGTAGTTGATGTGACAAGGAAGGCCTGAATCCTGTCTGGTTCCCTTTGACATCATAATGGTTTCTTTGGTATAACAGAAAACCTTTTACTTCACAGTGTTAGGAGGACGAATAGAGTTGTGTTTACATCATAAGCAATGCATATTTATATATTATAGGATATAAATAAAATTTCACATCTACTTGTTTGCTTACTTAGTGTCTGTGTCCCTAACTAGACTCTAAGCTCCATGTGGGAGGGAACCAGGTAGATGGGAACCTAGAACCTTAAACAAAGGAGCTCAAAAATTTTTAAAAAGGGTTAATTTAGGGGTGCCTGGTGGCTCAGTCAGTTAAGCATCTGGCTTCAGCTCAGGTTGTGATCTCATGGTTCGTGGGTTCAAGACCTGCATCAGGCTCTGCCGACAGCTCAGAGCCTGGAAGCTGCTTTGGATTCTGTGTCTCCCTCTTTCTGCTCCTCTCCTGCTCCCACTCTGTCTGTCTCTCTCTCTCTCTCTGTCTCAAAAAAAACATTTTAAAAATGTTTTTAATAAATAAATAAATAAACATAAAAAATAAAAAGGGTAAATTTACAGATTTACAGATGCTAAACAGCACCATGGTGAAGAAATCATCAAAATCCAGATTGCAGAAAATATACAGGACAAACATCAGTTTCTTCAACAAATATGTTTCAGGGCCAAAAAAAAGAGGGAAGGTATCTACAGATTAAGAGAGATCCAAGGAAATGTATGAATCAGATGTGATGTGTGGCTCTAACTTGAACCAACGAAATGTTAGATTGATGAGATAATCAGGAAAATCTCAGACTGTACGGATGTTTGTTAATATCATTGTTATTTTCTTTTAGGTGTAATAATAATACTGTGGTTGTGTTTAAGTAAGAGTACCTGTTTATTAGAAATACGCACCGAAATTTACAGCTGAGCTGACAAAAATGTCAGGAATTTTGTGCAGATAATCTGGGGTAGGAGGGGTGATTGGGAATAGAGATGAAAGAAGACTGGCCTCAAGTTGATAGTTGTTGAACCCAAAGGAAGTCTATCTGGGAGGTCCATGGGACTATTTTGCCATTTTTGTATATGTTTCAGAGTTTCTATAATAATTTAGAAGGAAGGAAAAAAGGGAGAGGAAGGGGAAAAAAGAAGGGAAGGAAGATCTCAGTCTTTGCTGTCAAACTTGGGTTCAAGCCTTGGCTCTCCCATTTGCCAGCTGTGACACAGTTACTACTAATCACCGGGTTCCTTAACTGTAATGGGATGAAAAATAGCACCTGTCTCCTAGTGAGAATCAAATAAAATATATGTAACGTGTGTCTAATAAATAGCATGGAATAAATGGTAATTGTTGTGAAGACCAAATGTTAAACATGTTACCAGAGTATAATCGATGCTAAAAATAATTACACTTTAACAACAAAAATAACTAAATGGCAGAACCCTTAATAGACCCCATGCACTGTTCTAGATGTTAGATGTTCTGCAGTCAAAACTCATTTAATCCTCATACTTAAAGTGAATCCTCTCCAAACAAGATGTAAAAGTTTGTAGTAAAGGGGCACCTGGGTGGCTCAGTCAGTTAAGAATCCGACATCAGCTCAGGTCATGATCTCGTGGTCTCAGTTCAAGCCCTGCGTTGGGCTCTGTGCTGACAGCTCAGAGCCTGGAGTCTGCTTCAGATTCTGCATCTCCTTCTCTCTCTGCCCCTCCCCCACTCGCACTCTGTCTCTCTCTGTCTCTCAAAAGTAAATAAACATTGAAAAAATAAATAAATAAAAGTTTGTAGTAAAGAGTGACACACTAAAGAGTGGCAAAAGTGATGGAAATTTATCTTTCAAGAATGAAGATGGAATGGGAGAAGATATTTGCAAACAACAGATAAAGGGTTAGTATCCAAAATCTATAAAGAACTTCTCAAACTCAACACCCAAAAAAACAAATAATCCAGTGAAGAAATGGGCAAGACATTAATAGACACTTCTTCAAAGAATACATCCAGATGGCCAACCGACACGTGAAAATGCTTAACATCACTCATCATCAGGGAAATACTAATCAAAACCACAATGAGATACCACCTCACACCTGTCAGAATGGCTAACATTAACAACTCAGGCAACAACAGATGTTGGTGAGGATGTGGAGAAAGATGATCTCTTTTGTCTGCTGGTGGGAATGCAAACTGGTGCAGCCACTCTGGAAAACAGTATGGAGGTTCCTCAAAAAATTGAAAATAGAATTACCCTACAACCCAGCAATTGCACTACTGGGTATTCATCCAAGGGATACAGGTATGCTGTTTTGAAGGGGCACACGCACCCCAATTTTAGAGCAGCACTATCAACAATAGCCAAAGTATAGAAAGAACCCAAATGTCCATCAATGGATGAATGGATAAAGATGTTATACACACACACACACACACACACACACACACACACACACACACACACAATGGAGTACTACTCGGCAATCAAAAAGAATGAAATCTTGCCATTTGCAACTACGTAGATGGAACTAGAGGGTATTATGCTAAGCAAAGTTAGAGAAAGACAAATATATGACTTCACTCTTAAGAGGACTTTAAGACACAGAACAGATGAGCACAAGGGAAGGGAAGCAAAACTCATATAAAAACAGGGAGGGGGACAAAACATAAGAGACTCTTAAATATGGAGAACAAACAGAGGGTTACTGGAGGGGTTGTGGGAGGGGGAATGGGCTAAATGGGTAAGGGGCATTAAGGAATTTGCCCCCGAAATCATTGTTGCATTATAAGCACTAACTTGGATGTTAAATAAATAAATAAATAAATCTAAATAAAAATAAATTGATTATATCTTACATTAGACCACATTTGGAAAATAATATTAAATGTGCTCCAATTCATAGAACAAACAATAAATGACTAAGTTTTGAGGTTTTTGGTACAATTTTTCCTACATTACATAATAGCCTAATAGTAATATCCTTTTATTTTGTGGCATAATCATAAAAATAGTCATTCTCACAAAAATATTAGAGGACTTCATCCATTTTCTGAAGACTTTTTAAATATCTCATATTCGAATCATTCGCTTTGGAATCGTCCTGTCAATTATCTCTCCTCCAATTAATAGGTGGACAAATTCTGCCAGATTCACATTTGTTAACAGCTTTGTCTGAAATCAAGGAATTCTCCCACATCACCCTTCAGAATGCTTCATGAAGTCCTGCATCTTTGCAAAATTTATTTATGGTTTTAATTTGGATAGATGCTGATGTTAGGTTGGGTGGAGGGGTTAGAGGTATTCAAAGGGTATTAATTTTATAAATTGTTACTTATTAGAGAATTCTACTCCCTTGTGCAACCTGCCAATTGTTGGAACTAGAATACTGGATCTCTGCTGACCTCCTATGACAGTGCAAGTTTCATGAGTATCATGTATAGCCCCATACTCCTGAAAAGCATTATTAGAACTGACATTAGACTACTTCAGTCCAAAATGGTTTAGGCCTAATTATCTTTACAATTCCCCCAAATCTCTATCTCTCATTGATTTTTATGGATGTGGAAGAAACAACATTCTCCTAAACCCATCAGACGGACAAAGCTTGGAAGAGCACCAGGGGCTACCAAAGGCAACGTTAAGAAGTTAAATATGTATCTTGGCCTTTTATAGCTCAGTGTTAACCAAAATTCAAACTCTTGCCACTTAACCAGAGAATTCCTTTCAATTCAATTCATGCAAATAAATAGTTCAGCTCTAACATACAAAGTAAAATGGGGAATGTCACCACAGGGGACAAAAGTATCACTGCATTTTAGCCTTACCTCCTAATATAGACATAGTCTTCACTGATTATTTTAAATAAGGTCTAATTTGGGGCGCCTGGTTGGCTCAGTTAGTTGAGCATCCGACTGCGGCTCAGGTCATGATCTCACAGTTTGTGGGTTTGAGCCCCACATTAGGCTCTGTGCTGACAGTTCAGAGCCTGGAGCCTGCTTCAGATTCTGTGTCTCCCTCTCTCTCTCTCTCTCTCTGCCCCTGCCCTGCTCATGCTCTCTCTCTCTCTCTCATAAATAAATAAACATTAAAAATGTTAAAAATAAATAAGTAAATAATGTCACAATGTAAAAAAAAAAATCTGAGCAGATTGGACAGAGATTGGGGGAAAGTACATAAATATAACATGAGAGATTTTACTTCCTAAACCACATAAAATCTTGCAAAGATAAACACTTTATAGCCAGCTGAGTTTATATCCATAAACATGAAAATCTGCCTATACCAATGTTGACCAAACTTGCCTGAGCACGTGGGGAATCAAGTTTGGAGCATGTTAAAAACAGATACTCAGGGGGTGCCTGGGTGGCGCAGTCGGTTAAGCGTCCGACTTCAACTCAGGTCACGATCTCACGGTCTGTGAGTTCGAGCCCCGCGTCGGGCTCTGGCCTGATGGCTAGGAGCCTGGAGCCTGCTTCCGATTCTGTGTCTCCCTCTCTCTCTCTGCCCCTCCCCCGTTCATGCTCTGTCTCTCTCTGTCTCAAAAATAAATAAACGTTAAAAAAACAAAAAACAAAAACAGATACTCAGGCTCCTCCTATAGAGATTCTAACCAGTAAGTAGTTCTAGGAATAGAGCCCAGGAATTGATACATCTTAACAAACATCCCAGGAATCCTTAGGTTCACATAAATTTAAAAAACACTGACTGAGTCAAATTAGAACTTTAAAAGCCCCTGTTAAACAATGAACACAATGCCTCCAGCTGATCTCTGGAGTCAACGTGGAGAGTAAACCGAAACAGGCTTTGGCATCCAACAGATGTTAGGTTGGATCTTGACTTTGTCCCTTAGTTGCTCAGGGCCCTTGAACAAGTAGCTACCATTACCAAGCTTCTTTTTCCTTATATGTAAAATGGGTGTAACATCAACCCACAAGTTTGCTATAGAACTAAATAAGGTAAGTGTGAGAACTCTGCACTATATATGACTGTTAGTAGTCAGCGTGCTCCATTGATTCCATTCATCTTTTATATTGCTGGAAAACAGGCCCAACAAAGAATACGATAGGGCAATACAAGCTATGAGTGTTGGCATCCTTTATACGGGTCAGGTGTATACTGCCATTATCTTTCTCTGCCAGCCCCCTAACCGCTGCTTCCCATTCATCCCTCACCCCACAATCACACAGGACTTCTTCGGATGAATGAAAGTAGACACAACCCAGCTGTATTGTGCCAGTGGAGCCACCAGGGGACAGGCTGAAGAACTAATTTTCTCTTCCCCTCAAGGGGCTCATCTCCATGCTGCACTCCCGCCTTTTATTGTCACCGCTTCCCCTTCCATTACTAGCATCGGGCATTGCTTGCACTTGCAACCTCTCACTTTTCCTTCCCTTCTTTTGCTCAGAGGCCTCAGAAAACTCTTCCTCTTACCTGCCCCCAACATTCCACCTGTGTTCCATCTGGACACCAAAACCAAGCTCAACGGAGTCTGATGAACCGAAGGGCAGCTGTATGAGCTCTTCCATCAGAAGCACAGGACAGAAAAGCCATCCGTTCAAAGGTAAAGTTGGAATAAAAAGCATTGCTATCAACCTGGGATCCTTGCGCCTCTTTCTTAACCTTTAAGAAAAACTTTCTCCAATACCAACACTCATGACCAGTCACAATTGATCTCTGTTTTCATCTTTTTTTATTGCTGCTCCTGGAGGTGAGGAACCCTTGTCCAGGCTCATGCTGGAATCACCAAGGCCTGTAAATGTGAAGGTAGAGACATTCCCCCTACTCTGAATTGTTTCTTGACACTCATTCTGGTGTGCTCTTCAGAGGCGAGTAGAGAAAACCCTGTGGCTATTGGCCTGCTCAGACCCACACTGAGTTTCTCCCCTCTTCTGTCTTTCTCTCTTTTCTCTCCTCCCCATTCATTGCCTTTCCCACTTCCCAATTCAGCACCACCAGACCTGGATTAAAATTCTGGCAATATGACCTACTAGGTGCATGACATGCAGTAACTACCCTTCTGAGCCTCAGTGTTCCCATCTTTAAAATGGGAGTACTGACAGTACCAACTTCATAAGGTCACTGTGAAAATTAAATGTATTAATAAATTTAGAAAATGTGTGTGTGCATGTACGTGTGTGCACACAAGAGGATGTGTGTGCCTGTGTGTGCTGTACTCAGCTTCATGGCTGGCACAGAGTAAGCACTCAATAAATATTAGCTCTTGCTTTTTAGTTCCTTTGTGTCTTTTACCTATGCTGGTGTGGGCTTGCCAGCAACCCTGAGAGAATATTCCTGGGCTCCTCAAGTGCCGGACTCATTCTTAATGCCAGCGATGTGTTTAAGTAGCAGCAGAGAAGGAATGAACAAGCTTTGGTGGGGGTAAGGAGCCTGCTGGACTTTTCCTAAAGGAGATTCACTTTTCTTAGGTCCTGGTTTTCAAGCCACGACAACTTCTTCAGGTCAGGAACCAACAGAAGCCAATTTAACCTTTGAACACACTTTAATTTTCTACCCAAGGTAAGGATACATTTTAATTACGTGATTATAAACAAGGCATGATTATTGAGGATAATTTGGGAAAACACAGAAAGGTTCAAAGAAGATAAAAATCACCTGAAATCCCCTCCTTCCAGAGAAAACCACTAACATTTGCAGCCTTTTCCATATGCATATAACTCTGTTTGTTAAAAATACACTCCTACCAATTTTTAATGTTTTTGTTATGTGTTTATGTTCTGCTTTTGCCACTTATATAATGAACATTTCCCAGGATTAAATATCCATCAAAAATGACTATAGTGAGGCGCCTGGGTGGCTCAGTCGGTTAAGTGTAGGACTTCGGCTCAAGTCATGATCTCATGGTTTGTGAGTTCAAGCCCCGTGTCAGCTCTGTGCTGACAGCTCAGAGCCTGGAGGCTGCTTCGGATTCTGTGTCCCCCTCTCTCACTGCTCCTCCCCCACTCACACTCTGTCTCTTGCTCTCTCAAAAATAAACATCAAAAATAATTTTTTTAATGACTATATCATAACCCATTATTAACATCTGCCATAATTATTAACATAGCCTTCACTGTTTCCAATTTTATACAATTCAAACAATCCCGAAGTGAACATTTTTATCAGAAATTTTTTATCCTCAATTCTGAGTATTTTGGGGGAGGTGAATATCCAGAGGGGGTTTTGCCTGGGTCAGAAAGGAATGCCTCTGTAGATATTGCAAAATCTTTCAGGAAGGTTGTACCGCCTTACAATCCCATCAGCAAAGTCGCAAGGCCCTAAGAGGCTCCTTTGTAGTCTCGGGGTCCCCGGTGAATAGCCCCTGTGGCTTCAGACTAGAGGTTGTAAAAGGTTACTTACGGGAGCACTGGAGAGGGATCGACACTGCTTCCTGCTGCTTGCTTCAAGGGAAGCTCGGGTGTATTAAAGAGGCATCATGCTTCAAACAATTCCTGTGGCCTGACACCACCCTAAATTTCTCCATCATCATTTTAGCGAAACTCCAAAGGCACCTGCACGCAGAACAAAACTGCGAAAGCCACCAACACTACCCGTAATTAAGTAACTCAGCCCGTCATTACTCCCTCCCTAACACTAAGCCCAAGTGGTAACTCTCCGCTCCCTTGTTTCTCACGTGTCTCCCCACTACGCTGTAACCCCCACGAGGCGCCATCTCTTCTCAGGTATCGCCGTACGCCCCGCCCCCCTGGGGCCGTCTGCGCAGGTGCGCCGCTAATATTGTTGAATGAATGATTCCTCTCGTCCTTCAAACAGCCTTCTATACCACACCTGCCCGTAGGTGCTGGTTTTTGTGTTTTGTTTTTTTTTTTTGAATTTAGGTAAAGATAAGTTATTTACAAATATTTAGATTAATAGCACTTGTTACCTCAAATGAAGAGTACAGCAGTCTGATGAGTCCCGTCACAAAAGCAGTAAGACCCACTGTAACTAACTTTGGGAATCAGGGTACTGCACCCAAACAAAACCACAGTATTTAGTTTGCTGCCTTATATCCCTTATATATCTTGTAAATCCTCCCCCCCCCCCAAGTTTACAAGTGTTGTTTTGGGGCCCATAAACAGATGAGAAACTTTAATACTAGGGGCTCCTGGGTGGCTCAGTCAGTTAAGTGTCCAACTCTTGATTTCGGCTCAGGTCATGATCTCACGATTGATTAATGGGATGGAGCCACCTCCCACTGCCCCCCAATCAGGCTCCACACTAACTGTGCAGAGGCTGCTTGGGATTCTTTCTCCCTGTCTCTCTGCCCCTCCCCTGCATGTGCTCACGTGCATGCTCTCTCGTGCGCTCTCGCTCTCTCTCTCAATAAGTAAACTTAAAAAAACTTTAATACTGACTTATAATATAGCCAGTTATTATATCACCAAGCAGGATGGAGTATCTTGATTGACAGACTATTTCGTCAACAAAATCCACTGCTGTTCCACAACTTGCCAGATTTAGAAAGTCACTTGAAGCAGCACCACCAGCACAAGGTATTGGCTCCACCACTGCTCCACTGCTTCCACTGGGCTGGAACTCAATACCAGATTAGAAAGTCATATTGGCCTAGGAGTCACCTCTGGAATTCCAATTCTAGTGGGATATTTTAGCTGTTCAATTTGCCCAGCTGAAATGTTCACAACACCACGAGGCTAGAGTAAGCTAGACTGTCGGGAGAATTAGTTTGCTGTCATTTAAAGTTCGAAGTGCCCAAATTAAATGTACCCCAGCCCTCTCACTCACTAGTTACATGACTCTCAGTAAGTTACTTATCCTTACAGTGCCTCAGTTTCCTCATCTGTAAAATAATCCTAATGGTATCTTTCTCATATTGTCTTCAGGAAGACGAATGAACAAATACATGTAAAGCACTTGGAATAGTACCTTGCACATAGTAAGGACCAATGAAAAATCGCTGTCATTGTCATTGCTGTGCAACAGCCATCATCCCTTCCTGAAGACATAACCTTCAACTCTGTCTCCTTCAGCTCTGTCTACCCTCACCCCTCCTGGTTCCTCCTTCTCACATCTCAGTCATTTGATGACCTCTCGAGCACCAGCAACTATGCTAAGGGATAAGGACACAATTTGCCCTTCTTTTGGTATCTAGTACAGGAGACAGATAAGAAGTTACACCTGTATGATAAAAGTTAGGATGGGGGTAGAAGTGGGCTGCCTTTGGGGGCATCTGACCCAAGCTTGGCATACCAGAAAAGCTTTCCTGAACAGAAAGACCCAGAAGATAAGCAGAAATGAGACAGCTGTGGGTCACAGGAGACAAACACAAAGAAGCAAATTGTAAGAAGAGAGCAGAGCACACAGAAAAGCCTGGAGACAAGAGAGAAGGCAAATCCAGGGCACAAGAAGAGCTTCTTAGGACAGGAACAATTGGGATGCTAGGAGGGAGCACAGAATTCTAAGGGAACAGGAGTTGAACCCCGCAGGGCCAGATCATCTTAAGGAGCTTGAGTTAGTTATAGTGGGTCTTACTGCTTTTGTGGCAAGACTTATCAGAGACTGGTTAAGAGGCACAAGACCCACGTAGAATGGTGGCCGGATCCAGGGTGTCAGTGGGAAGTGGAGAGGGAGAGAAATGAGTGAATATGTGAGAATTTAAGGGGAGAGTGAGCCATGGTGAGGGACTGGATAGGAAGTCAGGACCCTCCTCCAGACCCTGACCTGGCCCTGGATCCTGCAGTGTCTCTGGGACCACCTGCCTGTTTCACTCACCTGGAAACCCAGTGGCTCCCACCTCCATTTCTCACTCAAACAGCTATCCTGCCCACTGTTTCCCTGCCTGGACGGGCTTTCCAGGCACAGAGCTTGCTCATCCTTCCGACCTCTGCTTCAGTAGCACCTCTCAAAGGGGACTCCCTGTGCTCCCCCATGATTCCCTCTCAAGGCACTGACAGCATGCATCTGTAGCCTGCCTGATCCCCACACCCCACGTACACTTTGAATGTCAGATCCTGATGCCTGTTTTCCATCATCTCCCAGACACCTGGCACTGTGCCTCCCACACACTGGGGCTCAACAAAGATTTGTGTGGAGTGAAGGAAACACAATTCGTCCCCGACCATCAGTTGGGGCAATTCCCTTCATAATGCAAGCCTTGTGTTCCTCTCAAGAGGCATCTCCAACTTTACCCTTACATTCACATACCCCACCATTCCCTTATGGATGTGCACACACACACACACACACACACACACACACACATCACACGCATGCACATACAATTTAGGCTCAACAATGCCAACCTGACTACAATTCCCTAAGTACAAGCCTGTACACAGTTTCCCCTACAGCCCTCTTATCAGTCCAGTCAACTCCTATCTATCCTTCAAAGCCCAGCCCAGACATTACCACTTTCAGGAAGACTTTCCTCACTATTCTGTCCCAGCTAAGTTACTCCCCCTTTTCCTCCCTGCTCCCTCTGTACTGTATGGTCATTTCAGTGTGTCTGAATTCTCTACACATCTCCCCTACTAGACTCAACAGAAGGTACGTTCTACCTTTCAACTCTGGAGCTCCAGAGCCAGGTTTCTGGACTAACACTATACTTGTTACACAGGTTACCTCCTCTATTCCGTTCTGAAAGACCTGCCCCAACCTCCCAAGGCCCTGGCACCAGCAGCCTTTCTGCTTTTAGATATGGTGCTGACTCTTGATTTGGTCTGCCTGGTCCTTGCCCTTCAACAGCCAAGGGCTAGCAGCAAATCAATATCCCTCCGTTGCCTTCATCCCCAACATTTTCATACAAGTAAAAGTAAATACACAAAATGGACATAGCAAACAAGAAACCAGGTACAATGGCTTCCTCTGGGAAATGAGAGAGGAGGTCTGGGGAGGGTAGGAGACTTCTTTTTGGTAAATGCCTTTTGTTGAATTTTATTACAGAAACATATTAGCTTTTCAGCTACGTTGTAATAACAAAGTCATTACTTAACAAACTGTACATCAAAGGCAGAAAGTCTTGAGACGGCAAAAGCACCATAGGTCAAAGGCCTCAAGGAGCGTGTGAAGGGGACAGGGGAAGGGGCTTCTGGGCCCATCTGCTTCCCCATCATCCCCACCCTCCATTGCTGGATGAACAAGTAGAGACATCCCCATACCCTGACACCACCACCATCACCAAACAAACAAAAATAGAATTGGTACTGTCCTCCCAATCCACCTGACCCAAGAGTTACAGGTACTGTCCTACAGGGCAGGAGAGAAAGCCCACACACCCATAACGAATGTGCCCTGGGGACTGTCTATCCCAGCAGCTGTGACCCAGGGCCTCCCCTCTCCCCATGAAGAGGGCAGCATATACCTTTATGAGCCTTACAGGGCTGCACATGTGTAAACAGCTACCCAGGTATGGTGCAGCCATAAAATGAGCACTGGGTACAAATGTGAATGGAGAAGAGATTAAGGATTTTTTGTTCTGACCATAGCTTCAGTTGGTTAGTGTCTCTGGGTCACATCTCCCCCTCCCCACCTATGCATATGGATGACCCAAAGCCATGTAGGCCCTGTTCCCAGCCACTGGAGGGGACTGGGACACCCAGTCCTGACATCAGGGCAGTGAGACTAGGGACCACTGGTGCTCTATGCCACCTCTTCTCCCAAGAGAAAGTAGCTCCTTTGTCCACAGGGTTGAAGCTAGACTGTGGGCTTCATGGGCTGGAAAACAGGGTGCCCGGTTTGTTTTATCCCCACCCCTTTATGAGCCCTGTTGAAAGGTCCTGTGTTGAACCTACCTTTGGCCATTGCGTCTCTTCATAATTATGCACAAGGCAAGGAAAAGCAACAACTGTAACTCGACACTTGGCAATTCAACTTGGCCACCTAAATAACTGCTAGCATGGGAATAAAACGCCCCGCAACAATGCAGACCCTATGGCTATTAGGGTGATTTACTCTGGACCACATGAAGTTCAGTGGCCGGGAAAGAGGGCTGAGCCTGAAATGGTCTTTCACGCTCTGTCGTAAATTCAGATCATGGCTTCAAAGGTGGTGCCAAAGTATTGGTAACCCAAAGTCAAGGGGCCTAGGTTTTGTTTTCCAGGGCAAAGGGACATCATCAATGATGGGAGAGCTCTGTGGAGGTGACCCAGGGATGGGTTCCCAGCCACCTCTCCCCTCGCTGTGTCCCTTTGGCCGGAGGAAGGGGCATAAAAGGTGTCAGTGGCCCCAATGCTCGGTAAATCACTGGGTCTGAACCCAGCTGGGCTGGGTGATGGCCTTCAGGGCCCTTTCTCCTAGAGGCCAAGCCCTGCGGGCCCCATACTCAGTGACCCCATGGATGGGTCACCAGAAGTGTGAGACCAGACAACTTGCTCAGTCACCAGAAAGGACTTCTTCCAGGGTTAGGGAGAGGTGACAGGAGAAGAGTCCTCAATTCCCCAAGAGAAATGGCCTCGACTGTCTCTCTGGATGGGAATTTTATTTCACAGAGCTCTCAGGAAAACACCACATGCTCATACTGACAACTGCATATTCTCCAACATTCATTGAGTATAGGCTTTATGCCAGGAATAGTGCTACTGAAAAAAAAACTTTTTTTTTTTTTGTTTGTTTCAGAACCAAAAAGACCAATTGGACAAAGTAGATACACTTCATGTGAAACAGGTACTAAGGTCATTCATCAACAAGAGCTCCCATCTGTTAAGGGAAGGCTTTGCCCAATATTGACTTCTAGAGGTAAATAGGGTTGGAACCGCCATTTTACAGGAAATTGAGGTCAAGACCTCACCACAATTTCACAGCTAGCTGCACCTAGGTGGGTACATGCTCTTTTATATGACATTGCTACATTTAATTTACATTTAAAAATTCAGATTTGGGAATGGTGCATTTACACTTAGTGAGCAGGTCATTTTAAGCATTAAAAAAACACTCGTTTTTATACACTTTTACACATTTTTCTACATTTTCTACATTTATTTTATTGGGTGCAGTAGAGAAACAAGTTGGCATAACTCCATCCTAAGATGGATATTTATTAAGTGGAGAGAGTTACCAACCAGAGTGACCCCAGGGGGATCGGGGGTTCAGGAGACCTGGGGTCCAGTCCCACCATATCATTGGCTTGCTGTGTGATCTTAGCCATCTTCCTTTCCCTTTCTGTGCCTCAGCTCATCTTCTAAGATGAGGAAGCTTATATCGCAGACTCCCCCAAACCAGTCCTGGAGTTGGAGTTTGCATTGGTGCACTGGGAGGGGAATCTGCCACCCGACACCCCATCCTGAGAGGGTGAAGGTTGTTAGGACCCTTTATTCTTGCCTTACTGTGTTGGTCAAGCTAGATGTGCACTATCCTGGAACTGTAGAGAAGCCTCAAGTTTTATGTAGGACAAGCTTCCCCCACTGACACTGCCACAAAGACCCGGCCCAGGGATGGCAAATAGATTTTATTTTGTTTGCGTTATGTCAGTCAGGTCCAGTCAGAGGACAGAAATTGCATCAGTTATTTTAATAGAACTGCATACAAAGAATTGTTAATTAGGTAGCCAAAAGGGCAAATAAAAAAACTCTATGTATCAAGGGGAAATAAAGAATTCTATCAGCTATAGGAAACAGCTACCAACCCTACAGTCAGGGCCCAAAGGGAACTATTAAAACACAGAAGCTCGGATGAGGAGACCATGGAAGCAAACCTCCGACCCTTGAGGAAGGGGCTGGCAGGCTGGTGCCCAAATCTCTCGAACACCTCCGCACCCCACACTCAATGTGTCCCATCTGGAATTCTTTTATTTTTTAATTTTTTTTAATGGTTGTTTATTTTTGAGAGAGAAAGCGACAGAGCATGAGCAGGTGGGGCAGAGAGAAGCAGAAGAATCCAAAGAAGCTTCCAGGCTCTGAGCTGTCAGCACAGATCTGACACAGGGCTTGAATTCACGAACCGTGAGATCATGACCTGAGCTGAAGTCAGACACTTAACTGACTGAGCCACCCAGGCACTCCTTGAATTCATCTTCCCTCTTCTCCTGAGATTTACCATGGTCTGCCTTCTCTATCCTAGTGATTGTTACTTCCATTTCTAGTCATTTCAGAGAGCTCCTTCACTCTTGTTCCTCACATCCAGTTAAGAATTCCTATGATTCAACTCCCTAGAGCTGCCTGCTTCTGTAGCCCTTCTCCCCAGGTACCTGAGAGCAGCCATTGTATCTCATGAAGACAACCAAATTCTCTTACAAACTCCTTTCCCTTCCCTTCTGCCTTGCTCCCTTTCAGTCCAGCCTTCAATGCCTAAAACCAATCTACATGTATTAAAGTTCCCTATTCAAGGGCTTCTTATTACTCATGTTCTAGAGCTGGAACTTTGGCAGGACACATATGGCTCTTCATCAACTGGAGATAACGTCCTGATCTTCAGCTTTATCTAGTCACTCTCTGTGCTGCCTGCTCCAGCCACACTGAACTACTTGTGCTTTCTAGGTCTTTCTAGTTCCTTCTAGCACTATTTTTTTCTGTTTGTACCTGGTAAGTCAGACCTATTTTTACAACTGTTTCTAGCTCCTCCTCTGTGTAGCCCTCTCAGATTCCCAACCTATTTGATCAGAGTTGATAAGTTCTTCCTTGAGGTGACTTCTGGCATCTTTTAAAACATCCCTCCCTGGAGATGTTATATTAAAATCACCAAAGTAGACTTCAAGACAAAGAATACTGCAAGGAAGACATTTCATGATAATAAAAGGGACAATTCTTCAGAAGGTATAATTATCCTAAGTAGAGGGGTACCTGGGTGGCTCAGTTGGCTAAGCATCCAGACTCTTAATCTTGGCTCAGGTCATGATCTCATGGTTCACGACACTGAGCCCCAAGTCGGGCTCTATGCTGACAACAAGGAAACTGCTAGGGATTCTCGCTCTCCCTCTCTCTCTGCCCCTCCGCCACTCACGCTTGAGCACGCGCACGCTCTCTCTTTCTCAAAATAAGTAAACTGAAAAAAAATCCTGAGTGGGTATGAACCTAATAATAGAGCTTCAAAAATCATGAAGTAGAGGTGCCTGCATGGCTCAGTCAGTTAAGCATCCGACTTCAGCTCAGGTCAAGATCTCACAGTGGGTGAGTTTGAGCCCGGCATTAGGCTCTGTGCTGACAACTCAGAGCCTAGAGCCTGCCTCGGATTCTATGTCTCCCTCTCTCTCTGACCCTCCCCTGCTGACACTCTGTCTGTCTGTCTGTCTCTCTCTCTCTCAAAAACAAATAAACATTTTTAAAAAGTCATGAAGCAAAACCAAAAGAGATAAAGGGGGAAATAGACAAGTCCACAACTGTAGTTAGAGATTTTGACACTCCTCTCTCAGAATTTCGTAGCGTAAGTAGGCAAAAAAGTCATAAAGGACACAGAAGACAGAAGCAACCACATCAAGTACTTTGACAACCAATTCGAAAATATTTGTGCAGCTTCTTATAAAATTAAACCCACATCTACCCTTTGATCCAACAATTCCACTCCTAGGCATTTACGCAAGGTAAATGAAAATCTATGACCACAAAGACTTTGTTCACAAATGCTTACAGCTCTTTATTCAGCCCCAAACTGGAAACAGCCCAGAGGTCCATCAGCAGATGAACAGATAAACAAATTGTGATTCATCAATAACCTAGAATTTTACTCAGCAATAAAGAAGGACAAACTATGCATGCATCAACATGGATGACTTTTTTTTTTAAGATTTTATTTTTAAACATTCTCTACACCTAACATGAGACTGAAACTCACAACCCTGAGATCAAGAATCACATGCTCCACCGACTGAGCCAGTCAGGTGCCCCAACATGGATGACTGTTTAAAAACATTATACTGAGAAGGGGTGCCTGGGTGGCTCAGTTGGTTGAACAGTTTGTGGATTCGAGCCCGGCGTCTGGCTCCACACTGATGGTGCAGAGCCTGCTTGGAATTCTCTCTCTCTTTATGCCCCTCCTCCACCCTCTCTCTCCAAATAAATAAATAAACTTTAAACAAAACAAAAGCATTATACTGAGCAAACGAAGTCAGATCTGAAAGAGCACATACTGCATATCATTTACATGAAGTTCTAGAACAAACAAAACTAATCTACAGTGACAGAAAACATATTAGTGGTTGGCTGGAGGAGGTATGAACTCCAACAGACATGAGGAAACTTTCTAAGGTGATAGAAATATTGTATTTTTTTATTGTGATGGTGATTACGCAAATGTATACATCTGACAAAGCTAATCGAACTGTAGACTATAAAATGTATGCAATTTACAGTATGTAAATTATACCTCAAAAAAAAAAAAAAGAGGCTGGGAATATAAATGGTCTGGCCACTGCAGAAAACGGTATGGTGGTTCCTCAAGAAGTTAAACGTGGAGTTATCATATGACCCAGCAATTCCACTCCTAGTTATGTTCCCAAAAGAACTGGAAACAGGTACTGAGACAGACACACGGACAGGCACATTCATTGCCTCGCTACTCGCAATAGCCAAGAGGTGGAAATGGCCCAAAAGTCCATCAACAGATTGCAGTGATGGTTTCATGGGTGCCTATGAATGTCAAGATTGTTGCATTTTTATACTTTATATATGTGCCATTTATGGTATGTGAATGATTCTTCAATAAATCTGTCAAAATAATACAGGCATAACAAATTTTTGAAACCTGCCCAGAATCAGCATTTTTGTTCAGAATTTCTTGCAGCTGCTGTTTTCCTGGTCACTTCCTCTCCCTGCTGCATAGAGACTGGGATGGGGCTGGAATGGCTGTGGTCAGCAGGGCATCAGGCTCTATCCCATCCCCATGTGGCCCAATACAAGCTCCAGGGCCTTTTCAGCTCCCTCCCCCACAACTCCTCCCCCAGATTCCCTGGAAAGGCAAAGCCAACTCCCAACCCCTACTGATGCCCCCACCTTTCTGCCCTTCTCAGTATGTGTGTCCAATTGTCCTCCACAGCTTATCAGTTGTCCCCAGGCAGCAGCTGGAGTGTCTGCAGTAGAGAACCCCTTCCCCTGCTCCAGGCCCTTCTCTCATCTCCCTAGGCTGAGGACAGCACCTCCAGGGCCCTTCCTGTTTCCTAAACCCCAACCCAGCCCTCTGTCAGTTATTTCCAGGATGTCGGCAGTTGTCCCTTGGAGGAGATTGAAACAGTTTGGCTCTGCATAAAGCTTCTATTTGCATTAAGGAGTTTGTCACACATGCTAATGAATGGTGAGCAGACACAGAGGTGGAAGAAGGGGGGTGGCCTCTAACGAATTCTTCCTGGCTGCTGGCTGATAAGATGCAGACAAACAGATGAGTGGGGCCTCTCCTATCTCCTGGACTTAGGCTAGCTCACCTTCCCCAGCAGCTAAGCCCCCAGGCCTGTGTGCTTCTGAGGACCCCCTGGGCCAGAACAAGGCAGGAGCGGATGTGCTGGCCCAGTGAGGGTGGTCAGCTGGAGGGTTGGCAGGGCCCGACCCCGGACGGTTCCCCCACCTTGGCCAACTTCTGGGCTCCTAAGCCAAGACCCAGGGGTAGCTGAGCAACTTAGCCAAGGGCTTCAACACTTCAAGAGAACTCTCTTCTCCCTCCTTTACTCTTACTGGATTTTTTTCTTTTGACAAGAGTAGTTCTTATGTGTTGTATGGCATTTTGCAAATAAAGAAAACGTGGAAGGGGTGCCTGGCTGGCTCGGACGGTGGAGCATTCCACTCTTGATCTCAAGGTTGTAAGTTTGAGCTCCACCTTGGGTGTACAGATTACTTTAAAAAATAACATCATTATGGGGCACCTGGGGCTCAGTCAGTTAAGCTTCCCACTTTGGCTCAGGTCATGATCTCACTGTTCGTAAGTTCAAGCCTCACATCAGGCTCTGCACTGATGGCTTGGAGCCTGGATCCTGCTTCGGATTCTGTGTCTCCCCCTCTCTCTGCTCCTATCCCACTTGTGCTCTCTCTCTAAAAATAAAAAACAAAAATTTTAAAAATTAAGAAAAAATCGGGGCGCCCGGGTGGCTCAGTTGGTTGAGCAGCCGACTTCGGCTCAGGTCATGATCTCACGGTCCGTGAGTTCGAGCCCCGCGTCAGGCTCTGTGCTGAAAGCTCAGAGCCTGGAGTCTGTTTCAGATTCTGTGTCTCCCTCTCTCTGACCCTCCCTCGTTCATGCTCTGTCTCTCTCTGTCTCAAAAATAAATAAATGTTAAAAATTAAGAAAAAAATCTTTAGAAAAAGAAAACAGAAGAAAATGAAGCCACTGTGGTGTGATTCCATCACCCAGAGATAACCATTTTCATTTTGCTTTTTTATGCATATGTTTTCATAAGCAGTATCATAATAATGATGGTAATATTTATTGAGCAAGTGCTGACTATGCACTAGGGGTCATACGAAGAACTTCACATCGATTATCCCTTTTAATTTTCACAATAACTCTGAGTGATGATGTGATTATGACCCCCATTTATGGGGTAATTTATGGAGTAATTAGGCTTAAAGAAGTTAAGCAGCTTGTCCAATGTCATCCAACAATGAAGTGGTGGGGCTAGGATTCCAACCTGGGAGATCTGGTTCCTGAACCCACACTCTCATCCTCCATGCTTTGACTAAATATTCTGCAAACCTTTTTCTGAGTCCTTAGACTTTGGTTTCACTTTTGATGACTAAATGGTAAACTATTGTCCAGATATACCAGGATCTACCAAAGCCCCAATCAGTGGACCTTGGTTGTTTTCAGTGTTTTCTATAATACATTCTCTGATGAACAACTTTATAGTTAAGTATTTGCTCAAAAACTAAAATTAGAATTTTGGGGTCAAAGCATATGTATAAATTTAAGGCTTTTGGTACATGTTGCCAAGACTGTCCTCCAAAAGTAATGACCAAATTATACCTCTACATCCTTATCCACACTGGACTACAAAGTGATTAGAGGCAGCTCAAATTCTGCCACATGAATAATACAATTTAGATTAATTAGGGGCTCGGGGTAGCCTAACCTTTTGCAGTGGAAATTCCATCTTCCCCAAGCAGAGGAGCTGGAGCCAGAGGTGGGGCAGGGAGGATTCTAGGGCCAAAAGCTCAAGACCAACTTCTGCTTCATCGAATCAGCTGAATAATTCCAAGCTTCTCAGAAATGCCTGTTCACCCATTGTCACAGGACAGTCACTGCCCGCGTCCAAGAGAAGAGTGTGTGCAGTGCCCCTGAGTCCCCCAGCTGCTGAGTCCAGCTGGCAGCAGCACAGAGAAGGTAGAGCACAGGGACCCAGGAGCCAGGACTCACGGGTTCTTATCCCAGCCCTGGCATTGCTTCTGAGCATGAGTAAGTCACGTTAAGCCTCATTTCCTTCACCTGCTAATGCTGGGAGTGCTAATGCCTAGAGTTCCCACCCCCCCCCCCACCCCCTGCCGCACCCTGTATCCCAAACTAGGGCAAATCCGTGCCACACGGTCCCCTCCATGTGCCGTCTCAAACTCCCACCCTTCAAACCGCTTCCGTTAGGAAGGGCCTAGTCCCTTTTAAAGGTTTACCTGATGTTAAGGGCTTATCAGACCCACACAGGATAATTTCCTTTTTGATTAACTCAGCTGCTTAGGGATCTTAATTACATCTGCAAGTCCTTTCTGTCATATAAGGCATCCTAATCACAAGGCAAGCCCACCAGTCACCAGTCCTCCCTCACTCAGGAGGGGGGGACTATATAGGATGCATACCTCAGGGGTGGGAATCTGGAGGCCATCCCAGAATTCTGCCTACAGCAGTGACTGTGTGGACATGAGAGGAAATGATGAATGAAGGAATGCATGAATGAATGAAGTGCTCACCTGTGCAGGTGGCAGGGAAGAGAATGGTCTAACCGGGCACTAACTTTGGGATATACCCTAGAAATCAGAATTGGACAGACCCCGGGTTCACTTCACTCTTCAAGGAGCAGGGACTGTGATAGCTCCCCCCTTCTCCCCAGAGACCTTACAGAGAAGGTGAATGTGTGATTTGTTCTCTGAAGTTTGGAGCAGGGGTAAGTGATCATAATCCAGACTGGAGTAAAGACAAAAAAAAAAAAAACAAAAAAACAAAAAAACAACAAAAAACAAAACAAAACAAAGAAAAACGGCCATACTCTCTTTGTAAGGCAACAAACTTTGATTCCAAACCCCATTTTCCACTTCCCTTCCCTTCTCCCACCTTCTGAGTGTTTATACTGTCCCCCCCCCCCCCCCACCCAGAGGAGCATCCTCTCACAGAGAGCCACTCTGCCTGCTCAGAGAATCCATCTGAGAAAGCCATATACATTCACCCAGCCATTAGAGACTATCCAGGAAGCCACCACCACCCACACTGAGCAAGTCCATGAAGAAAGGCAGGGCCCTCAGCGCCGTTAACTCCAGGTCTCCTCTTTGTAGCCCATAGAATCACCCTAATCCATGACCACATTACTCCTGAGTATCACATGAGCCCAGAGGGTTACACAGGAGCCAGAAAGAATATTCTCGGGGAGAGGCTGAGGCCACTTCACCATCGTTTGCCTTTCCCTGAGACCAACCAAGGCCTGGTGGTGACCATCTCAGATCCCCCCATGTATAACTCAGGATGCTTTCCTCATCTAGGGGACAAGAGGGAGGGCCATCCTGGTCTGTAGCCAGTGACAAGACGCCTCACTCAGCCTCACTCATGCTATCAACCTCAGGCACAGGAGTCCTGCCTCTTTCCGAGACCTATAATGGGCCAGGTACCTTTTGCTGGAAGCCAGCGGTATAGCCATCCAAAAAAATCCTTACCCTCAAAGACCTTATATTTGGTGAGGAAGAGAGTCTGTTAACAAGATAAGTAAGTAAATACTATAACTTATTAAATGGTGTTAAAGTGCTCTGAAAAAACAAAACATAACAATGCTGGTAAAGAGGAGAGGGAAGGCTCAGTCAGGGGAGGCCCAGGGAGGAAGGAAGCAATTTTAAATAGCGTAGGCGGGAAGGCCTCCCTGAGAAGGTGACATGTGAGCCAAGTTAAGGCTTAAAGGTGAAAAGGGAGTGAGTCAGCTGGATATTTGAGTAGCTGCAAGTGCAAAAGCCTGAGGCAATAGTGTGCAGAACAGCAAGGGGGCCAGATGCAGATGGAACCACAGGGGAAGAAACAGGAGATGGGACCAGGGGGCACAGAAGGCCTCCTCAGACGTTGTCACACCTTTCTTCCGCTTTTGTTCAGAGTGAAATGGGGGCCCTTACAGGGTTCTAAGGAGAAGAGTGCCAAGATCCTACTTGCATTTTAAGGACACCTTATGGCCCCTATGTAGAAAACAAACTGTGGGGGTGTGTAGGGGTGGGCAGCCTCCCTGGGCCAGGAACAACAGGTCAGGCCCAAGGGGCCTCAGATCACAAGATAGTGGTTCTCCAGAAACAGATCTTGAGCAAATGAATTGGAAGTCGGGGTCTAAGGCCAGCTGACAGTCTGTGAAAAGCATAAGGCAGGAAGGGGACAAGGGGACATGGTTCCCAGGACCTCAGGAAGCTGGATTGTAGCTAATGGATCAGCCAAGTAGAAAGAAGAAGTGGGTGGGATTAGCAATCTAGCTGGCCAGCAAGCCAGTAAGCCTCCTTCAGGAGCCTTCAGGCAGATGGTATTTGCCCTCTTCCCAAGCACTGTTTTGTTTTGTCCTTGTCCACTCACCAAATACCTACGGAGCTCCTACTATGTAGCAGGTGCCTTGAACACAAAGCAGTAAACAAGACAATCAAGAGCTCTCTGCTTAGTGGGAAAGATAGTCAACTGATCATATAAATAAGAAATAAAATAAGTACGGGTCGTAGTAAGTGCTGTGAAAGATACAGTGTTAAGATAAAATAGCAGGGAAGGTCTCCTAAAGAGGTGATAGTTCAGGTGAACCTGGGCAAAGACCCAACCACCCAGTCGGGGAAGAAGAGTATTCCAGGCAGAGAAAAAACAGCATGTGCAAAGGCCCTGGGCAGGGGCAATCCACAGCATTTCTAGGAACCAGAGGGAAAACTCTATGGGTTAGAAAATGATACAGCAGCCTTGGTACTTCCTGCTTAGACAGTACGGGGCTGTGGGGGGCCATGAGGAGAAACAGGTTGCAGCTGCCAGGGTGCTGGGGGTGGATGTGGGTCCTGAGCTCCGGCCATGCTCACTCCGACAGAGACCCCCAGAAAATAACTGTCAGCACCAGTGGTTCCCGGACTGACTCTGAACGAAGAGCAAAGGGCACCAGTAACCATTGCTAAATGGATCAAACATTTTAATGAGCTTGTACCTGAAAATGTGATCTGGAGTATAGGAGCTTGCTAACTGTTCTTTACCCCGTGAGAGTCACATTGCTGCTCAAAAACAGAGACAGGAGAGAATATAGACACTGTATTCCTTCCAGGTAGAACTCCAAAATAAAAGAATTCTATAGCTATATTTTTAGCTCAATTTTGGGATGAAAATAGAAAAGGGAAAAATAAAATCCACAGGAATGCCAGGTGAACGCTGCCTTTGCCACACAGGGTTGTCAAATCACATAATCTTCCAGTTCTATTGCAGAGAGCGTAAAACGTGTAGAATTAGATAGATGACATCCCACTAAGAGAAAGATGCTACTTCTTTTTCTCAACACAATAGAGAAAAGTGATAGAACTCTTCTAGACCATACAAACAGGCAAACAGCATTACTGACAAGAAGAATCAAAGCACTTTCCCCTTGGGCCTCAGTTTCCCCACCTAGAAAACAACTCAAGTGCTTCTTCTAGCTCCGTGGCTGTGGCTCCTAAAGACCAGAAGTTGGGAGGCAGATTTGAATTTCCCACCTGTTTGGACCACATGTTTGTATCCCCCTCCCCCCCCCCCAATTCATATGTTAAAACTCTGCCCTCAGTGTGACTATATTGGGAGACAGGGTCAGTGAAGACGTGATAAAGGTTAAGTGAGATCATAAGGCCCTAATCCTATAGGGTTGGCATCCTCATAAGTAGAGGAAGAGACATCAAAGTTCTATCTCTCTGCCATGTGAGGACACAATATGAAGGTGGCCATGTGCAAGCTCTCCCAGGAACTCAATCAGCTGGCACCTTGATCTTGGACTTCCCAGACTCCAAATCTAGTGAGAAAATACAATTCTGTTGTTTAAGCCACCAGTCTGTGGTATTTTGCTATGGCAGCCAGAGTGGACTAAGGCATCACCTCTTCCCCAAAACTGGGGGGGGGCTTTCTACAGTGATAGTTGCCTAGCATCACATCCTGAAAGCCCCTGGAACACATGTAGTCTTGTCTCAAGGAGAGCAGCCACCAGAGGCATGAGCAGGAAAGGTTCTTTGGGAAGCTCCAAAACCTGCCCGGCCCTCAGTCCTTAGCCACTGCACTGCCAGGACCTGAGAGCTGAAAAAACTTCTGTCCGTCCCTCTGGGAATCCATCCAGTCTTCTCCGTGCATTCCTGCTGCCTTCTCGGTGGGGAGAGAAAGCCCTGCCTGGCAAACGGGCAGCCTTGGATGCAGGAAGCACAGCCCAGGCCTGAGTGGCCTAGGAGACCTGGCCGCTCCCGACTCCTGACGTGTTCCCCCAGCTTTCCTGCTGGGACGTGTGGAAAGTGCCAGACAGGCCCCCATGGAGTGCTGGGGACTGGATGGCCCCTCCTCCAACCAGGCTGCAAACACCCCCATTTACATAGAGGCTCCCCACTCCTCTCTTCTCTTCCCTCATCTCGGTTGACCCTTTGCCTCCCCTGAGGCTCACAAAATGCCATTTCATTTCATTGTGTTTTCACTCAGTCAGGAAGACCACCCTGTTCATTAATAGGAGGACAGAGATAACAAAGCAGATCTTCAACCTTTGTTTGTTTTAAGAATGAAAGCAATTTCCTCAAAATCCAATTTTTAATGTCTTTTTTTTTTTCCAATGTCTCAGCTTCCCTCTATAGTTAGTTCTCTCTCTTAGGCCTACATCAAGTCTTGTGCCCTTCGGAGTTACCTCCTGGAGAGCTGTTAAAAAAAGAAAACCACAAAAGCCTTGCTCCCCCCCCCCCCCCCACCTTGGCCTCTAGGCTCCATGGCTTCTCTCCCTCCTCCCTCTCTGGCTGGTCCATCTCTGGTTCATCCCCCTCCTCCCAATTCTTAGTGCCCCACCCAGCTGACATCATTCTCTCCCTCCGGACACGGACACGTCTCCACAAGCCAAGCTCTCCTGGAAGCAGATCTGGTGCAGCCTGCGGACACCTCCACCTGGTGTCCCGTGGGTCTCCACTCCACAAACCAACCACCCCTTCCCCAAACCAGTGCCTGCTCTCAGTCCCCATCCCTCTCAGGGACCTCACTTGTGCCCAGTCCCCATGGCTCTCAAGCTGGGGCTCCCTCCTGCTCATCTTTCCCTGACCTAGAGCATCCCTGAGCACCAGCACATCCACCTCCCCGATGTCTCTGACTTCTGCCCCCTCCTTGACACACCCAATCGTGCCCTCACTTCCTCTCATATGAACTCTTCCAATAACCTCCCAACTAATTACCAGCTGGGGAACTTAGGACAAATCACTCCACCTCCTTGAGTTTCCATTTTCCTCTCCTCAAATTTGGTGTAATGACACTCACTGTAGAGGGCTGTGGCGAGAACCAACTGTGGTCACAGGTATAAACATAAGTCACTTAGCACCGCGCTCAGCATGTGCCAAACAAATGTTAATCCATTTCTCCTTCCCCCACTTCTTCAGCCCTGCTCTCCAGCATGTGGTTTACCCTCTAGAGACAAATCCGATTTCTAGAGTGATAGTTTGCCAAACACACCCAGCAATTTTCTGCTTCCAATCATCCAGCTGCAAAAGTATTGAGTGTCTTTTTTTTTTTTCCCGTCTGAAACCAAGTTGATATTGTATAAAATTATCTGGTTATTTTGATTTATCTCAAATATTCAGATCAGGAGGATACCTGAATTTTAAAAAATAATTACGCTTTTTTAAAGCTTGTCTCAGGAAGTTTTTATAAAACCAAGGAGAAGGAACTCATTCCCATTAGGCATTACCCTTCCTTCCCACTCTGCTTTTGGAAGGATTTGCAATTCAAATTGAGGATAAACTGTATTTTCACTTAGAAAAACACATTCCCTCTAGCAATGAAATTCTCTTTTGAAGAAATGCCCCCAAAAAGAGCCATATCTTTATATGTGCAACAATTTAGCAAGAAAATGCTATTGATCTTTTCTCGTTCTTATTCTTTCCCATCATCTCTGTAAAGATGGACATTTAGAACTGCACACTCACACACATACACACACACACACACACACACACACACACAATCTCCTGTGTCTTTCCAGATTTCTTCCAACAAATCCCCACAAATGACAGACCTCAGATTTAATTTAAAATTATTTTAGCTGACATCAGCTGAGGCCCAGATCCTCAGTGTCAAGACGGAACAGAAAACTGCATAAAACCCATAACTTGAGCTGAATTATCCTGACAATTGCCTAAATTTCTATACCCACTGAGAGAACTACTTTCAGACCGACATAGAAGAAAAAGCACATTGGTGTATTAGGTGATGGCTCTTGGAGTGTCCAGTGTGGGAATCAGGGGACCAACCTTCTGGCCCGGACCCCTGACTGTACCTCTTCCAGCTGAGGGACCATGGACGTGCTGATATCTCTGAGTTTCAGTTTTCTTATCTGGGGTTGTTGTGAAGATTACAGTAATTAACTCGTGTAACGCAGTAAGGACGAGGCCTGGCACATGCTAAGTGCACGGTGACAACAGGAGTTGTTATTATTCCAGATAAAATCAGTGCGGTTCCAAGTAGTACAAACCTGGAGGCAGTAGAATGTAATGACCAGAGACTTTTGCTTAGATATCCTGGGCTCAAACCCTGACTCCAGTACTCACTGGCTGTGTGACTCTGGGCAAGTTACATAGCCATCCTGTGCTTCAGCGACACCGTCTGTAGAAAAAAAAAAAAAAAAAAAAACAGTCATTTAAATTGTACCTGGAATCATGGAAATGTTGTGAAAATGAAATGAGACAATATGAAACACCTAGCACAGATGGTAAACGCCCGGTGAATTTTGTCTGTCATGTTTCCTTGCGTCCTACAAAAATAAAGTTAATTAACTGCTTCCGCAACTACGCGGAGGCTTCCAAAGTGGTAGATTTTCCACTTTGGTGGGTTAGTAGCCAAATTGCCTCACAGTACGCCTCCAGTTCAAGCGGCATCCCCACAGGTGAGCGGATGGCAAGGCCCCTCAGCCGGAAGGAGGTCAGACATTCCCTCGCGCCGGCACGTGGGCACGTGACCTGCGCTCACCCAATCAGACGCTCACAACTGGCAAATCGGACATTGTTAAAGCAGGGGGGGGCGGGGCTGGAGGTGGGAAGGCTGGCGTGTCGGGTTTTTCTCTCTCCTAAGGTTAATGATTGCAAAATCAACACATGCTCTTTACAACCAGGAGAAGTAGCCCTAGATACATTCAGAAAGTGTGATTAATCTCTTTGCAAAACATCCTCAATTCTCCTCGCCAGTTTGCTAAGTCCCTCTGCAGCTGGTTCTCCCTAAGGTCATAGCCATTGCTCAAGGTCAGCGGAAGTCTATTGTACTCACTCTGTTATGGCTCCGGACTTTTCCATAGTATAAATGCACCACTATTTTTTAAAAACACTCCTCTTTGGACAGGAACCTTTTGGATATCCATTGCAGTTTTCAATGTACATCCTCATTGACCAAGCAACTCCCGTTTCAGTGATCAATCCTACAGAAATAAAGCACTAGTTTTCACGTAAGGCTGCACATACAAGGCTACTTATGGCACATTGCTTGCAATATCAGAACCTGGAAATAACCTAAATGCCCAGCAATCTCCCCCAATCTGTGTTGTTTATGGCATTTGGTTTGAGGGGAGAAAACTCACTGTGAAAGGTGTTTAATGAAAACCACTACTCAAACCCAGGTGAGAATTGGGAATTTTAGATTCCTTCCAACAATGAAATTTGAGACACTTTTCATTCTTGGGGGTTAGGGGAGGCAGGAAGGAAAAATGAGATAGGTGTGTCAAGGTGGGAGCACCACAGCACAAGTGGGTCATTGTTAGGTCTATTTTACTGACGTGGACAGCAAATCTGAATCCTTAGACAACCCAAGTTCAGATTTTGCTTCCATCCAGAGAGTCTCAAACCACTTAATGCATGAAACTCACCTGGGACTCTTGGTAAACTGCGGGGTGATTCAGCAGGACTGAGGTGAGGTCTGAGTTGGCACACCTCTAGCAAGCAACGGGGTGATACAGATGCTGCTGGTCCGTGGACCACACCTTGACTGTAAGGATCTAATCGATTCACATCCACTATCTGAACTGAATTTCCCTCATTTGTCAAATAATGTCGTTGATTAGGATGGTCATCCATGTGAGTTTTCCCAGGACTATCTCTGTTTTTGCACTGAAAGTCCTGAGTCCCAGGCAAACCAGGACAGTTGGATTAGGTCAGAGTCAGGCACCTCAGAAGCCTGAGAAGTCCTAAAAATGAATGAAGTAGGCTGGTTGGGGACTTTGGCAAACAGAAGAACTTAAATATCCACTCTCTCAAGCTCTACCCAAGATTTTCCAACTTGCAACCTTGGCCCAGATGATCCCTTAGAAATTCTGAGAAACTCTGTAATAGATTTTTTCTGATGGCAGCTATAAGTGTCCATAGGTAATGATGAAAATATTAGATGAAATGAAATATTACAATGAAAATTTTAGAAATCAATGACTGTCCAGAAACAAGATGAAAATAGTTTAAAGAGAGGGCAGAAAAGGAGGCTCCCCATCGATTCGAACACTTAGTATGGTAGCCAGCCCACAACGATTCTCAACTCCCAGTTTTCACATCCTTATGTGGGTCTCTTCTATCCTGAATAGGGCTAACCTGTCTAGTCCCTAGGATATTGTGATGACAACTGTACTTCAATAATAATTTTTTTGGAATAAATTTTTGTGGAAATGATGGGGCTTGACTTCCTAGGCCAGGTCATTGAGGCTTCTGTCTTACTGCTTTTTTAGATCACTTGCTCTAGGGGAAGCCAGCCGCCATGTTGCAGGGATACCCAAGCAGTCCTGTGGAGAGATTCATATAGCAAAGTACTGAGGCCTCCTGCCAACAGCCGTATGAGGGAGACATTTTGGAGGTGGAACCTCCAGCTTTAACCAAACCTTCAGAGGATATAGACCCAGCCAACATCTTAACTGCAACCTGAGGAGAGATTCTGAGATGGAACCACTCACCTAAGCCACTTTCTATCAAACTCCAAAAATTCCCAAGGACCCAAAAACCCAAGAAGTTGCAAACTGGAAGCCAGTAGGGCTGCAAACAAGTTGTATCTTGCCTGCATAAGTTTCTTTTAATGTGAATTAGTTACCAAATCTAAAAACCAGGATATTCCCATGCACAACTGGATTTCCAGCACCTCCTGAAAAATTAGAAGCACTTTTATTCCGACAGATCAAGGACAGGCCAGAGCTGAGCAGCACCCGCCCCTCCAGAGGGGACTGGCCTGCCCTGTATCAGCACACACTGCCGCCCCCCCCCCCACCCCTCCCGCTGTCTCTCTCCCTGCCTAATGCCACTTGTTAACATTACATGCTGGCCCTCCTAAGACTCCTCCTTTACTTAGAGATCAGAACCCTTTTCACTGGTGATTCTCAAAGTGTGGTCCAGGGACCAATAGCACCTGGGAACTTGCTAGAAATGCAAATTTCTAGCAATCCAGAAATCCAGAAATTCTGGGGTGGAGCCCAGTAATCCGTATTCCAACAAGCCCTCCAGGGGATTCTGACACATAAGAAAGAACCACTGTTTCTCACAAATGAGGTTTTTGCTTGGGGGCACTGTATTAGTTTTCTAGGGCTTCCATTAAGAAGCTTAGAACAGCAGAAATTTATTCTCCTAGTTGTAGGGGCTAGAAGTGTAAAATCAAAGTGTCAGCTCCCTCTGGAACCCGGAGGGGAATTCTTCATTGACTCTTCCTGGCCTCTGGTGGATTGAGATACGTCACTTCAATCCTCTGTCTCTACATGGTGTTCTCCACGTGTGTCTTCACATCATCTTCCCTCTGAGTGTGACTGTCTCTGTGTCCAAATTTCCCCTTCTAATAAGGAGTCCAGCCGTGTTGGATTAGGGCCTACCCTAAGACCTCAATTGAAGTTGATTATCTCTGTAAAGACCTTATGTCCAAATAAAGTCATATTCTGATGTCCTAAGTGAGGGTTAGGACTTCAACATATTTGGGCGGAAAGGTGGGGGAATACAATTTACCCGTAACAGAAACCATTTTCTGCTGGTCAGCAAAAAAAAAAAAAAAAAAGACAAAATCCTGATGATCTGGCTCTACCAGTGTGCAGACTGAGCCCTCGGCTGCACCAGAAATGCCAGAAGTCTGTACCTTCAGCCAGGCTTCATGTCCGATCCTTGGGGGCCACTCAACTCCAAGTTCTCAAGGCACCTGTGAGAGCCCGGGCACTTTCAGAGACACAGGAGGAGCAAGAACCTGGAAGCAATTTGGTCTTAAATAATCGGCTCACCTGCCCTTTTTCCCTGGCACATGTATAAACAAAGAATACGATTTTTTAAATTGAGGGCTAATCATAATGTATCAAACACTGAACTGCCAGTCCTAATTCTGTGTTGTGACTTTAAATTTCTTTGAGCCTCAGATTTCTCAGGTGTACACCGAGGGGTTCGGATGACCTGTCTGTAATCTCCCTTCCAGCTCCAAAAGTCTGTGACTAATTGACATTAAAGGAACTTTCCATTTCAGAATACCTAATCCCCTCCTCTATCATTGCATAAGCCACTGTTACGTTGACTGTATGACTGTATGTAATGAATCAATTCATGTGTTTTGTCCAATATCTATTATAAGCAAAGCCCCTTGTCTTCTTTTCACAATGCATTTGAGCTAAGTGAACCCATTAGTGACTTCAGATAAAAATCCGGAAGCGTCTATGGTCAAAAATGAGTGAGTAGCTTTCCAACCCCCCCGCCCCCCGCCGGACAATGGAGGGGACTGGCAGTTGTGAGAACTGCAGTGTGGGTCAGCTTCTGTGCTGCAGGGGTCCGGTTATGAGTACTGCAACATGATAACCCTCGCCCAGAAAACCCACCACGTAATCCAGGGCTAAGTTTCCACCCTGTCCCAGGTTTCTAACTCAAGTTGACTCTACTTCAAAAGAAGGAGAGCTTGTTTGGCCTAATACCCATGAAGTGCCGATTTCAGGAACACAACATGCTGTTAAACCACAGCCGTGTAAGCTTGTGGCCACTGAGATTTTCCAAGGATGAGTTTCACTTTTCAAAGAAAAACATGGCACCGCAAAGCCAGAGAGACATGAGGTGACGGGTGTTGGTTGGCCCCAAGAAGCCTTCTCTCCCAAAGAACACCTACTATGTGTGGGTGTGTTCTGGGTGGGGGCCAGGGAGGCACAGGAGGGCGGGCTCACTTTCCAGCCATGAGACAGTGGCTGCCTCAGACTAGCTCTCCAGAGGGGAAGAGAAAGGACAGCTGGGCAGAGTCCGGCGTGGACACGTGGCATCGTGCAGGCTGGGGAGCACTGGGGAAGGTGGCAGGGTGTTACAACCCTAGAAGCTGGGTCAAGTGGATGCTCAGCAAGACACAGCCGGGCGAAACCCCGCTGCCAGAGCAGATGCAGAAGCCGGAGCTGGAAGCGCTCGGCCACAGGGCGGGAGGGAGGGTCCCCAGCAATCGACACAGGGGACTCAGTGTCTCTGTGAGATCACATGTCAGGCCCCCTGGGCTCCCACCTTCATATTTGGCTCCCAAGTTTGGCAGAATGGTCAACAAGAGCTGCTGAATGCCACTGGAAGATGACGCGGGTATGTCCTGTCTCCCTAGATTGGAGTTCATCTGCGTTTCAAAGGAAAGTGAGTAGCTGCGGAACTGATACAGAATCAAAACTCAGAGAATCACGACTCTTTAATTTTGTGAAGGAACTAGGGGGTGATTGAACCTAACCTCTCCTTCCATGTCAGAATCCTTACAGTGGCTTAGTTTTCCAGCTTCTGTGTGGATGCCTCCACTGACAGGGAGCTTGTTCACTTGTAAGGTAACCTGTGTCATCACCAAGGGGCTCTAGTCACCTCAAAATGTTTTCCTTATATGGTGTTAACTTCTTCCTTCTAACTTACCCTCCGAAGTGCATGCTCTGTCCTTTGAAACAGGCCTGAACCTGTATTTTCTGCAACAACCCTTTAACTATTTGAAGGCGGAGCCGCCAAAACCTCTCTAAACATCCCCAGTTCCTTGCATGGTACTTTTGTGGGACGGCTCCTGGACCTGGTTAAGGTCATCCGAACACTGCCCCTGTCCTTCGAAAAACGTGTTCTCCCCTTCCCCAAACTGAGGGCCGTTTTCCAGAGATACCAACAGCAATGTAGGTCAGATTGTGGGCTGTATGTGGGTAACGCTGGACACCTGAGCCAGGTGACCTCAAAGACCACAGATCATGGCCACTTCAGGAACTAAATGGTGATCCGGATCCACCCAGGGTGCCCAGGGTGACCCTTCCAGAGAAGCCAGGCAGCCTTGACCGGGCCTGAGGCTGAGTACTTGCTAAGCCTGGGAAGTCTGTAGCCTCTCATTGTTTGGGGTAAAAGCAGGCCCCGGGCCAGAGTCCGTGGATGCTGGATTTCATGGACACTGGTGGGGAAAACCACTGGGCCCTGAGGTTGGCATAGAAGGGAGAAGCCCGCCCCCTTGTGGACCTCTGGGGTGTGGCAAGGTGCAAAAGCACCCTGAAACCTCACTGATAAGGGATCTAGGGGAACAGCCACTTCCTGTCACGCTCCCATTTTACTGGTTGCCTCTGGCAGCCTGCAAGAGAAGTGATCTGGCCTGTCAGAGGGCAGGGGAATGGTAGCAGGGGACACATCCAGAAGTTAGGAGGTAGAGACCCCTGAATCAACTTGTCTGCCAACAGAAAGTTGGAGATAAACCAGGCAGGTGTTATTAGCTGCTGGGGAAAAAAAGAAAAAAGCAAAAAGCAAAAAAAAAAAAAAAAAAAAAAGGCAGCAGGAGGCCTTTCCTCATTCAGCCACTCCCTGGGTGGCCCCAGGCAAATCACAGTCCCTCAGTGGGCCTCCCAAGGCTGAGCTGGGTGAAGGCTACATCCCTCTGAATGCTCACACATTATAGACCCAGCTGGAGGTTTCCACATGCCTGTACTGACAATAGCTTGTCATTGGTGGTGCCACACCCCCTGACTGAAGACAAGAGGGTTTATGGGGTGGCCGGGGCAAGGGCACGTGTGGAATGGGAGGCAGAGGGCACCGACTTGGCCAGCTTGGCTTCCCCACCAAGGCCCTGGAGAGCACACCATGACGTTCAGCATGCCGCAGGAAGCCCTGCAGCCATTTCTCACAGTGGTCTCCCCTACCTTGGGCCAATCCATACCTTGGGCCAATCCTAAATCTAGAACAGTCACCTCATCCTGAAACACTTCTCCACTGAGTGATGCCTGAACACTGACCCAAAGGTGTCTGTGTCATAAAATATGCTTGCCCCAGCTAGACGTGATCCAGGCCTGTTTAATGTTCAATATGGCAGTCCACAAACATTGATTCTGCCTCACGTCCAAACATCTCTACACTGTCTTTACGCAGCACTAAGCGTATTATCAAAGGTTGTGTTTTTAACGTATTTTCAGGGTAAATTCTGTACTACTCTGTAATCGATGAGCATAATTGGGCTAAATGTAACCTGGGAGATTCAAGCCAGAAGTGCTTTCCTCAACATTCTCCAGATGAAAGATAGAGGCAAATTTTAAAAATTGCATTATATTTTTAAACGCTTCGATATTTTTCCTGCACTATGCTCACAGAGACAGAGAGTCACCAAAGATGTTATTTTAGAACACTTAACTGTCCTCTGGCAAAATGAAAGGTATTGAAACCTTTATAAAATATGGCCTTGTATAAATTACCTGAAATAATGTCCTCAGGCTAATGTGCTTCTAGCTGGAAGGATCTGGGGCAAATATTACGAGGGGAGGGGTCATCTTGCACACCAAGTTTCACTAAAGCTTTGGCTGAAACTAAATAAGCCTGTAATTTCTCATTTAAAAAAAAAAAGCATTATAAAGTTATTATAAGACATTTTAAGTTATTATACAAACACCCCTTAAAAATTAGAGGATTCCAGCAAGAAGTACAATCCAAGTTCTACCTAAAAAGTAAAGTCAGGTGGAACATGTAACTCTAATTGCAGACAGAACCCTTTTCAAACACCTATTTAGACCACCCAGCTTCTGCAGTATTGCCAAATTCTAAAATTGTAATGAAAATTTTAAAGTCCAAAACCTACAAGCCATCAGAGGTTCAGTAAGCAGATTGTGCCATTTCAAAACTGAAAATGTGCTTGCATAAGCAAGTCACCGGGGCTAACCTTTCTGGATAGAGAGTCTGGCCTCCAGTTCAGAACATGGCTATGCCAGGGTCAGAAATGTGACCAAACTGCGCTTTCACGGAGGTTAGCCAAGGTTCACAAGGTCATGACTGGGCCATTTTATCAGTCCTGTCAGGCTCACACCCTATTGCCTGGCATAGATAAAAACTTTATCTGTCAGCTTGCTAAATCTACTCCTCCCGCCTTATTTTCAATAAAGAAAAGCCTGGACTAGCTTATCTAAACCAGAGACTGGCCTCTTCCAATACTGTTTTCAGATGCAACTTCTGGTCTCATTTTGGGTCACTAACTGTCCATAATTAGAGTGACCGGCTTCCTCTTACCTGAAACCTTCAGAAAAACAGTGCTGGCACTCGGCAACAACATAGATTCATTATGTTTATTAAACGTACTAAGTTTATGGCTGAAGGTTTTAGGTTAGAGTAGGATGTTCTCAAGCATTACCTTTTCAAATTCATCTTTCCCCAAAGCAAAGCAAGCAAAAAAAAAAAAAAAAAAAAAAAAATCTAAAATTAACTTTGATAGATTTTCCAAATAGAGAATCTAAACCACAGAAACATTTACAAATGTTGGACTAACTCACACTCACATTTGTATTTTTCTGATAACTGTGAAGAGAAAAAGCAGCTAAAGTTTCTTCCTCACAGAAAATAGATATGCGCAGATAACAAATAAAGCCATGCAGGTAGATGCTTAGAAATCTGGCTAAATATACAAATATAAAACCAGTGAGCTTTCCCCCCACAGGAATCTTAAATGCAAGACAAGCACCTTCAGATTTTACTTTATTTGGAAACTATCCAAATTCATTATTTTAATATTTAAAGACTGTGGTACTGTAGTAGAGACACATAAATATTATAATATACATTTAGAAATTAAATATAATAAAATCAACATGACACTATGTAAAACCTCATGTGCACTTCAAATAAGTCTGAAGGCTGGGCATTCACACCCATCAGGTTTCCCCCTGGAAACGGGTGAACCTTGCAGGGAGATCATCCACAGGGTACACGGTGGGACTAGTTTTCATTGTAGGAGGTCCATTTAGAAGCCGCCAGTCACAATGCCTGGCCAGCTCCACTGTAAATATTTTGAGAAGAATTTTTGCAAACTCTTTCCCTACGCAGCTCCTCAGGCCGCCTCCAAATGGAATGAAGCTGAACCTGGACGCATCCTCTGGGTGAGGCAGCATAAATCGGTCAGGATTAAATTCCTCCTTGTTGGTGAAGATATCTGCCACATCGTGAGTATCACAGATACTGTAGATAACATTCCAGCCCTTGGGAATCTGGTATCCCTGCAAAAGATTATGAAGTCCCAAGGGCTGACAAACTGGAATCTAACTTTCAACAACAAAAAGTTATCACTGATAACCGGACCAATTATGAGTTGAAAAAAAGGGATGTGTGGAGAGAGACAGGGCAGACAGACATTTTGATGGTGGAAACACGTGCGCACAGGGGGCAGGATGATGACATCAAAGGCATAAGAAATTGAAACCAATGCACAGGGAAGCAAGGGGAGATTCAAAACCACAACAAATTAACTTACATTTAATTCAAAAGTCTTAAGAGCGACCCGAAACCCTCCTGGAACTGGGGGATTCAGTCGAAGGGTCTCTTTAATAACACACCCAATGTATTTAAGCTGTCCCAAAATTTCCATGTCCAACTTGTTGTCTTGATTGCTTTTGCAAAGTAAACCCTATCAAAACAGTCATACAGAGGTGAGCGGTTATTTTGTGCTCCAGTAAAATCAGCCCAGCAGACGTAAACAGGGCTTAAGTGGCGGCTAGACCCAAAGGGCCCCATGTTGGGAGTTTTCCCCCTGAGGGGGAAACTGTGAGCAGCTAATGACCATTTGCCTCCACCCCTTGGCCCAAATCCACTATCTATTTACAACTCCAAGAGAAGGCTGCTCCCCACTTAGAACCACCAAGTTTCTCCCCCGCCCCCATCACCACCACCACTGTCACCACCACCTAGGAGTCCCCATTCATGCCCTTGAAATACAAATTCAAGAAAGTGGAATCCAACTGAAAATCTCCAATGCACTGCAAAAAGTGGAGAACGCATAGGAATACAAGGATCAAACCCTGCCTGAGTGGGATCACAGCTCACAATTCCTTCCTTTTTATTCACAAAGCTAATTCTCTTTCGTCACCGGCCCACCCACCCCTTGGCCCTGCGCTTTCAAAATACTCAGAGAAGTCAGCACACTTACATATTGGCAAGATGGCTAGGGGACAGCAGAATTTCTCAAGCTAATTTCAAGGCCAGTGTCCCCCTACCTTACTCTTGAGCTCCTCTCGAACCTTCTGGAGAACATGGGGGTAGAGCCCCAAGTAAGTAATCAGAGACGTGGCTGCACTAGCTGTGGTTTCGTGTCCTCCAAAGAGGAGTTCGGTTGAAGATTGCTTTAGTGCCTAAGGATGGAATAATTCAAACGTTTTTTACAAGTTTGCATGCAATTTTACACAGCAATTACTCAGAACCCAACTGAAGGTTCTGGAAAGATGAGCCGAGCTAAAAGTTTGTTGATAGAAAGTCAAGGAAGGCTACACTTTTAAACATAATGCATAGTCCCTTTCGTTCAGCTAGAACAGGGAGGCCAGTAAAATCCCACTACGCTGGGAATTCTTGAATGAAAGCCTTGGTTGTATTAAAATCGCCCAACATTCTTTATTTGTATTTTGCAAATTCCAACGTTCCCCGGAAAGCCTGGTAGGGCTAGGGGACGCTCCCTGTTCCGCTGCATCCTCTCCCACAGCTCTCCGGACCCGGTGTCTCAACGTTCCGGGTCCCATCCCTGGGGTCTGGGCGGTCTGCTGACTGTGGAGTCTGGGCGTCACCTTTGGGGACCCCAGGTACCGCCCTTGGAAAGCCAGAGGACCCAATTCCGCAGTGCCTCTTCCTGGAATTGCCACTCACCTGCATGTCCAGCCTCTCTCCCCTCTCCCACGAGTGCTCAATCAACAGCTGCAGCGCATCTTTGCAGCCACCGCCCGCCTCCGCCTCCGCCTCCGCCGCCCGCAGCCCGCAGATCTTGGCGCGAATGTTCTCCTCTATGCGCGCGTGGATGAGGTTGCGTGCCTTCATGCCCTGAGGGCAGAGAGCGCACCGCAGTGAGCTGACGCCGAGCCCCCGCGTCCCCGCGTCCCCGCGTCCCCGCGCCCCTAGCTCCTCACGCTGCAAGCTCCCTTACCCGGTACAGCCCACTGAAGGGCACGTCGATGGGCAACGAGAAGAGATTGCGGGTCATTTCCTCGAAGGCCTCCACCAGCTGCTGCTCCGCGTCCCCGCCGTTCGCCAGTCGGGGCTCACAGCCCAGCAGGATGCGCATGGCGATGCGGAACATGAGGCGCTTCACCTGGGGGTAGACCAGGAGGCCGCGCTCGCCGGAGCTCAGCCACTGCTCCAGGCAAGTGCCCACTTCTTCCGCGATCACCGGCACGTAGTACTGGAGCGCCTCGCGGCTGAAGGCCCGCATAATCACCTGGGCTCCAAAAGAGGGAAAGTGTTAAAACCGCCCCCCTCGCCTTCCGGGATCCCCTTCCAGCCCCCCTCACCCCTGCCAGACCCAAGGCACTTCTCGGCTGATAGAGCTAAACTGGGCTTGAACGGGTCCCAACCGACATCTCGTGCAGCTAGCGCTCGCCCGGCATTTATCTGCTAGCACCCCTCCAGGGGACAGGGTCCCCCTCCCTGTCCGGGCACCGCCGCCCTCACCTTCTTGCGCTGCTTGTGCGAGGAGTCGTGCAGGTTGGAGAGGCAGCCGGAGCCCAGGATGGTGCGCACCGACGCGGGCCAGTGAACCGACACCAACCGGTGCTCCCCGAGCAAGATGCGCCGCACGTTGTCGGCGCCCATCACCCGCACTGTGGGCCGCCCGAACAGATGCGTCTTGTAGATGAAGCCGTATTTCCTGCGCTTCATCTGCAGGAACTTCCTTCGCTGGGAGAGGAGGGCGGAGGAGAGAGACAGGCGTGAGGGGGCGCCGGGGAGCGCCGCGCCTCCGGCTAGCCCGGATCCTAGCCATAGTCACCTCCCTCAAAGGGACGCCTACCCTGGCTTCTGGAAGCCCTGAGCCCAGTCGGGCTCCTGAGAATCGTCCTGTCCCGCCCAAGCTCCCTTACCTGTAGCACCATCTGCAGTGTTTCCCCAAAGAAGGGGAAGCCCATAGTTCCGGGGGGCAAAGGGAGCGCGCAGCTGCGGTCGCGGCTGCTCACGCAGTACAGGTCCCAGAGCTTGATCGCGGCCAGGAAGAGCAGCAGCGGTAGCACGAAGGTGCAGAGCGCACTGGCCAGCAGCGCCGGGAGCCCCATGGCGCGCCGCGGCCTCCCGCGCCACCTGCCGCCGTCGCCAGCGCTCCGAACCCCGCCGCGCGCCCGCTTTATAGGCGGCCCAGGTTGCTGCCCACGTTACCTTGGTCAGACAATTAGTTCACCCAAAGTTCATCTTTAATTGCGGATTGGGCCCCTGGCTCCTCCCCCCGCGAGGCGCTGCCCAAAATCTTTAACCGTTTGTTCCACGCCGAGGCAGAGGCGGCACGGTGGCTGCTTCCCTCCGAACGCGCCTCCTGGGGTGCGAAGCTAGAGAGAAGCCTGCCTCCCCCTTACAAGGTGTGCGGAGCTGACCGAGACGGCGGCAGAGGCCGACTTGGGCTCCGGGGAGCGGGAACTCCAAGCCCTGGGCTTCCTGGTGATCTTTTTGGAATCCCTCGCGCCGGGTCCGACGGGCGGTCCCAGAGCTGCCTTCAATGGCTTTTCATTTTCAGGCGCCGTGTGGGCTCCCTTCCACCTGCTGGCGGAAGCAAAGGGAAGTGCGTTCAGGGACCGACTAGCTTGCCACGTCCCACGCTGGGGAAACTGAGTTCCAGAACGCAGAGCAAAACGCGGACCTCCCGAATCTCCCGAAGATCCCGCAGAAGAGCCCAGGGCCGGAACCTAAGCGAGAGCAGGAGTGGTGTGTGTGTGCAGGGCGGGGGTCAGACATGATGGGAGGATCATAGATCCCAGCTCCCCAAACCCCTCAAGGAGGTCAGCACTCATGAAGTCTTGAAAGGTCCAACTTAAGGGTACAAGAGAGCCTCCAGATCCCTCAGGACTCCAGGTGTAACCTTGCGCAAGTCAGAGCCCCAACTCTGACGCCCCAGCGGGAGACCACAGGGGCAATTCATCCACGGCTCAGCGCTCTGAGAACCGGCAGCAGCCGGCCGGATTCCGAGGGCCCTGGGACTCATAGCCCCAGCTAGGCAGAGAGGAAGGGGATCCTTAGGCCTGGGAAGATGAGGTGACAGAGATGGAGAAAGGAAAGCCCAGGAGTCTGTGCTCCGGCGCTCGGCTCCATCTCTACTTGCACGACCTGGAGTGGGTCACCACAAATCCTTGCTCCTGTCTCCTTCTCCTTAATATGAAGGCGGTAATTCCCAATCCGTCTACACAACACCCCGGGATAGTTGTGTTTTCAAGATGGGCTTCTGGTTGCAAATACTTTCCCCAGTTCCGCGCACTAGATTACGTCACCAGGATGACCTGGAGCCTTCCTCCGCTCTCACGGCCCCCGCCCACCGAAGCCACCCGGGTGAGAGGGGTGCTTGGCCCTGAACCCAGGCCTCTGCCGGCCGTTAATGGGAGTGTTGAGAGAATCCATCCTCGGAAGCAAGTCTGGCCCTTGCCCAGCTGCAATCAGCCGCTCCTGCAGCCGATGCCTGATGCCCGGAGCTCGGACACTGCGGAGTGCACGTGCGCTCCCCACTTCTCACCTGGTGGGGCCACACGCATCACATCCTCAGTTTGAGCGCCGGACTCACCAGCCGCGCGGAAAACGAAACAGAATACGTTTGTTTAAAACTAAACGCCGGCTCTTGCAGGAGCACGCCGCACGCCTCGGAAGGCGTCCTTTGTAAATGGAAAACTCTTTGATCCTAAGGGCTGTTAAATACGTGACCCTCCCGCGGTGGTCCCCAAAGCTGGCGGGATTGGAAAATGTGGAGTCCTAGGGACTGCACGGTCCCGCAACGCTCCACGCCGGAGTCGCCACAGAGCTTGCTTGGCAGTCTGCGTTTCCCGCATAACCCTACTCGGTGTTTCAGAGGCTCTAGAGAAGGGTCTTTCCCACCGTCATTTCATCTAACCGTTTGGCGACTGCAAACGGTGCCAGCCAACTTCTGGGCACCGGCAGGAACCGCGCGAGACGCACCAGAAGTGATTCGCAGAAATCCTGGGCCCGCCCCTTTCTAGACAGCGCTGGAGCCGGTGAGCAAAACTGGCGAGTGGGGGCGTGACCTGGGGCCCATTCCCAATCCTCTGGCCTGACCTGCCTGTGACCCCTGCAGCCCGGACCGTGACATCCGAGTGAACTCTGCAGGGCCACCTCGCCAAGTTCAGCGCGCGCCGGGTCACAAGATGAGTGGGGCCTGCGTGCTGGAAATTGCCGGGGGAGGGGGAGAGTTCTAATAAATCTGCCCATCGAGACACGCGGGGGCGTCCAGCGGGGTTGTCAGGCAGGAAAGGATTAAATGTGAAAGTGAAGATCATTAAAGAACATCTTGAATGGGGGAAGAGGTCAATAAATTATCAACCCGATAAGAACTTTGATTAGAAAACTTGCCAAGCTTTCTTCAGTGGTGGTGGGCGGGATGAGGATTGGTTCCGGGGGAAAACAAAATATTTCCAAGATGTTTACAAAATAGCCTCCCGGTTGCTAAGGGTTGGGGGTGGAAGGTGTGTTGTTTTTGTTTTTGGGGGTTTTTTTTTGTTTTTGTTTTTGTTTTTTTTTTTTTTGCTGGAGGAGGGGAGTGAGGACCCAGAGGGAGACCAGAGTCAGGTCAGTTCCCAGCACCCTTCCTCACCTTTTACCCTCCAATCCCTTTCCACATCTTGGGCACCCATTCTTGTCTCAGGGTGTTACACTCGCTGTTTCCTCTGCTTGGGGAGCACCTTTCCCAGATCACCGCTGGCTGGTTCCTTCCGAAGTCACATGCCACCTCCTCATGGAAGTCTTCCACCTTCCCACCCTGCAGAGTCTAGCCCCCAGGTACCAGGTATTACAGCCAGCTTTTATTTTCCTGACAGCACTTACCACCGTCTGACATACTCTCACTCTTTTGCTTGCTAGTTTATTTATTATCTACCTCCTTCGTAAGCATATGCAGCCCGTGAGGGCAAGAACCAGTATGCTCCTTCCTCAGAGAATCTGGAACTACTGAAACAGGAGCTCAGATATTCCCTGAAATTACTGAAAATGATGTATCGCTGGGAAATTGAAGCTGCCCCTACTGGAGCTTATAGTTAGTACCGATCCCAGAGCAGGTAAACCAGGTCTCTTACCACATACACCATGGAGGCTTTGGAGAACCTCCTTCCTATGTTTCTCCTCTCTTCCCCCCAGTCGAAATCCACCCCAAGCCTCGATCCTCCTGCCCCCTCCCCCTGGTGGAGCTTCTCAGCCCGGATGTTGTCTGCAGCCTCAGGGAGCACCCTGAGGACAGGCCCCGGTTCTGCCATTTTTGCTGGCTCCACTGCCTCCCAGAGCCCATGGCCTGGCGCCGGGCCTGTGATCAGCAGTGGGTGATGAATTGCCCTGCATGGGGGTTATGGCAGTGTCAGCCGAGCTCTCTCGGAAGGGCCCGCTGCGCTCTTGAGCTACTGGCCCTGCCTGCGCCTGCTGCTTCCCCCTTTCCTTCTGGCCCGGGGATCCACCTTAAGCATAAGGTCAGGAGGGCACTAGCTTCCTTCTGGTTCACTAAGGGGTCAGCTTGGGGCCTGGGCGGCAACTTCCCTGGCTCACCCATCATGTCCAGCTGCCCTGGCCTGTCTGAAGATGGGTGGCAGGTTGCAGTGGGCTGTTGGGAATGGTGCCACTGGAGGCTCTTGGCTTTGATTTAAACACCAGTGGAAACCTCTGTGTCAGAGTCCTTAAGCCATAGGGATCACTATGAAAGGACAAAGGGCTGAGCCCTACATGGTAGCCACAGGCCCAGAGGCCCAAGCAAGGAGTAAGTGATGGGGTAGAGGAGTCCAGATGGGGTGGCCAGTCCACTGGCCAAATAGCCCGGGAGCGCATTGCTAGTTCCTCAGGGAAGTCTTCTGTTTGTCCTATGCCATGGAGGGGGTTGAGGTAGTGAACCGGAAGGTCCCTGCAGCCAGCTATTACAGAGAGAATTCTCAGCCCAGCTCTTGGGATGTGCTCAGGAGGAGAGCTCTGGTCATACTCTGGGGTGGGTCTTTCCACCTTCCCACCAGGAAGCAGCTGCCCAGCTAAGCCTTAGCCTCCTCGCTCAACTGCTGCCGGGAAACTTCCTTCTTGGCCTTTCTGTTATCGCTAGAAATATCCCAAACCTCTCTGATTATGTCTCAACCTCCCATGAAAATAATCCAGCCTTAGAGATATCTCCATGTGCCTGTTCTCCCTTGTATATGTGGAAAGATTAAACACGTTCTCGAAGTAGGAATTTTTCTTTTAAGTCACCAGCAGAATCCAATGATATTGAGCTGTTCAGAGCCCTGGGAGAGCCCACAGTCATGTTTCTGCTGAGACTGAGACCAGCAGAGTGGCCGCAGGTCCCAAGCCGAGGCCCGCTCCCTGAGGGCTTTCTGTTGGGCGCCTTCTCGGTATGTCTTAACTGTAGCCCAAAGCCAGACCGGAGATGCGCTTCTTCCCAAGGGTTGCAGGTCCCAGCTGCGTTCGCTGGGCCTCTGGCACGGTCCAACCCTCCCCTGGCAATCGTCCCCGCGGCCCCAAGATCCATGCAACCTCCTGGGCTTGGCACAGGGAGGCGAGGACCCGCAGCTCCTAGTGAAGATCTGTTCCCTCCATCCCTGTTAGCAAACCTAGTAAAGGTTTAAGAGGCTGGGCTCAGGACCTTTCCTTCCTCAGGGCTCAGAGCCCAGGAAGCACCTTCCCACCGGCCTGGGCGCTTCTCCCGGGCTCCGCGGGCGCAGTGGCGGGGGCTCGCGTTCCTCCGCCCTCAAAGTCTGGCACAGAGCTGCATTCGGTGACCGTTTGTTGAGCGCGTGAGCGAGCGCCCTGCCCGGCACTAAGAAACCTAAGAAGCCGCAGATGGGCGGCGCTGAGAGCGCGCCGCTGCCGCTGGCCAAGCCTTGTTCCGAAGCGCAGAGAGTCAGAGGCGTAGCCCATCTCGCGCCGCCGAAGGCGCGAGCGGGTGGAAAAAGAGCCGCAGCCCGTCCACCGGGTGCACGATGGGCACGGTCTGCATGGCGGGGAAGGCAGGCGTGGCCAGTTCCCAGCGCGCCGTGCGCACCAGCTCCACGGCCAGCAGCTGGAGCACGGCCTGTGCCAGCTCCTGGCCGAGACAGCTGCGCGCTCCGCCGCCGAAGGGGATGTAATGGAAGCGGCCGCAGGCGCCCCGCGACTCCTCGCCCGCCGCGCCGAAGCGCTCGGGGTCGAAGCCCTCAGGCGGACTGCCGTACACTGCGGCCGTCTCGTGCGTGTCCCGGATGCTATACATCACGCTCCAGCCCTTGGGAATCTGGTAGCCCTGCGGGGAATGAGGAGACCCACCTGACCACGAGGCACCTGGGACCCAGGCCCGACCCGACCCTCCACCCCGGGTGCAAACAACAGGCTTCCAAAAATCGGCAGGAACGTTCATCTAACCCGGAAGCTAGGAGAACGCTCTGCGTTCCAATTTCAGCTCCTTTTCTGCTGAGCTGTGTGACCTTAGGATGGATACTCAATCTCTCTGAGCCTCAGTTTCTTAACTGGTAAAACAGGAACAAAAATGCCCGTTTTGTTGTTGTGAGAATAGAATAAGTCTGGCATATATATTGATGGTCAGTAAATGTAATCTGTTGTTATGTATGCTTCAGTGTTTTGTTTTGTTTGTCTTTCTTTTTTCTTCTGACATTAGATCAAGAGACCTAAGTTCTAGTTCTGAACCCACTCTCTGCATGGGCGGGAACAACACAAATGACAGGGACCCTCATTCCTCTATGATCTCCTCAATTATAAAGCTCTTCTTTGCATTGAACTGAAAACTGACTCTCTACCCGAACACCCTCCCACCCCCATTCCACTTGCTGTACAATCATATTCAGGTCTGGTAGCCACACTTCAAGGAAGTGAACATGGGACTCAAACCCAGGCATCCTTAAAAGGTTGTAAGGCAGCCTTCATGTTTCCTCTATCCACCTTCAGCTTTTTCAACTATTCTACTTTTTGATGTGTCTTCCAACCCCCTAACTCTCCTGCTTCCCTAGCCTGAATAGCTTCAGGATGTCTATTCAGTGGGTCTCAATAGGTGACAGATCTTAGAATCACCAAAAACATTGTCTCTCTCTCTCTCCTCTCTAGGCCTCAGTTTTCCCATCTGTAAACTGGACAATGGCTCTCCCTCTGCTCCCCCCGGTGGACCTGTGCTCCTCTTCCTCTGTTTCCCTTAGAGACTGTAGAATAAAGTCTGAATTCCAAGATGCAGCATCCAAAACACTTCTAAACACCTCATGATTCCACCCACCTTTGTCTGAATGGTCCCCCTCTCTGCTGGTGTGCTGTTCCATTTCAAATGTCAGCCCCCAAAACATTTTGGTGTCATTCCTTACTACAGATCTCTATCTTCCTCACATCCATTTGGGATGAAGTATAGGCCCTGGCCTCCTTTCTCTCCTGATGATTTCCTCCAGGGCAGAATCCCGGTGGCTATGGTTCACTCCACCCCTGGTGTGGAATGGGCCACAGATGTTCCTTGGCTGTTGAAAGCGAGGGTCAGGGAAGGGAGTGCCCCATCTCTGCTTGGAGCCGCCCAGCGACTGAGCTGGGGGTCGAGGGGGACCGCAGTGACAGCCATTCAGGCAAACATCCTCAGTTTCGCAAGTTTAGGGCTCCACTCTGATGCTGCCACTGTGCCGCCCAGCCCTGACACCACCTGACTGACGTGTCAGAGCTGGAAGGGACCAAGACCACTTCCTTCCAGAGAGCAAACTGAGGCCCAGAGCGAAGAGGGAATTGCCCAAGGGCTTAATACAAACGGAGCCAGATCCGGCTAACAATGGCCGGTTCCTTGCTTGTGAGGCAGCAGAGGGTGGGGTACGGGACACAGTTGGGGGCTCTCCTTGTTTCCCACCCACACTCACTGGCTAACGGGAGTGCTGCTAACGGGAGAAAAGTATGTCTTATTCTAAAACTCGGTTCTGATTGAGTTGACCGACCCTCACCGCCGCTGAAAGCTCAAGTAGGCGGGGTTCCTAGTCTTATCCGCTCACCAGGCGCTAGGCTTCGCGCCCCCTCAACAGTGCTTTCCGGTAAACGGGACAGGGCTCGGCGCCCTTCGTAGGCGGAAATCGGAGGCCCCGGGGGGGGGGGGGGGAAGAGGTGACCTCGCGGTCCTAATCCCCCCGACCCCGCCCGGTCGACCCCGCGGCAGGAGGCGGCGGGGTGCGGGGCGGCGCGCGCACTTACGTCGAGCTCGAAGGTGCGCAGCGCAGTGCGGTAGCCCCCGGACACCGGCGGCAGGAGGCGCAGCACCTCCTTGACCACGCAGTCGATGTAGCGCAGACGGCCCAGCGCCGCCAGGCTGAGGTCAGGCTCGCAGCCGCAGTCGGGCCGGGGCCCCGTGCCGCCCCCCGCGGCCCCCGGCGCGCAGCCGCAAGCGCGCCCCAGCCCCTGCGCCGCCAGCTCCTGCCGGATCTTGGCGACGGCCGCCGGGTGCTGCAGTAGCAGCAGGACGAGGGACGTGCTGGCACTGGCCGTGGTGAGGAAGGCGGCGAAGAGGAGCTCCACAGCCGTCTCCTGCAAGACAGCCCGGGCGGCGCTGAGTCTCCCGCAGCGGGCCCTGGCCGCAAGGCCTCCCGGCCCTATGGCTGGGGAGCAAAGGGCCCAAATTTACCGTTGAGCAAAAGCCAGAGTGGCGGCTCCGTAAGCAGGCCCGGAGTCGATCGAATCCCAAGTCTGCCCCTTGAGAAAGCCACATATAGCAACGGCCCAAACCAGGATCTATCCACTTACTTTGGAAGGGCTCCCAGAGACGCGAGGAACTTATTCTGTGTGCTATTCTTAGTGCTTTAAGCGTTACTCCTTTGATTCTCATCCCAACCCTATAAGGCACAATTACTGCCCTCGTTTTACAGAAGTGGAAACTGAGGCTCCAAGAGGCGTTCAAGGTAGTCCCAGCGGTCGGGCTCAGGAGTCCAGTGCTCTAAACCACCTGGTGGTGCTGCCTGAATTCCTGTTGGGCGTCCTGACAGTGAATTGGGATGGGAGGAGGACAGAGGAAGGCACCTGTAGCAGCGGCGCCAGCCTCCAAGCAAAGGAGTCATCAGGGCTTCCTCCTCCAGCTGGGTGGAGTGGTCCAGTGAGTGATTAAACCTCTTCTTGGTCTGCACTGACTAGTAAGCACAGAGGAGGGCTTCATCCTCCAAGCCCCAGCACTTACTGCCTCCCTCTGCCCTCCCAGCTCCTGGTGTCTTCGTTCCTAGTGGCACCCACAGTTTGTGTTTATACATTTATTTATTTGATCATGGGATGAATGTGTACCCCTCCCTTCCCGCACCTCAAGGCCAGGGGCTGTGTTTTGCTCACCGCTATATCCTCAGTCCCAGTGTAGAGCCTGACACCAAATAGATATATCATAATATCTGTGGAATGAATGACCTGGTCCAAGGCTAACTGCCCGCCCTGGACAACATGGGGAGTCCCAGTGTCCTTCCTGGCCAGGCCTAATCTGCTTGGCCTGCCCCTGATGCCCAGACCAGAACTGAAGATTCCTGATCAGTGGGTTTCTTCCTGAGAACCTGGAGGGTGTTGTCACACCCTGTCAAACACTCCTCTTCAGAGCTAGGAACTATTCCTATCCAGGGGCTCTCCCAGGACTCATTTACTTCTAACCCCCTGGATTCTTGCAGCTCTCATAACCCCAGGAGTCAGGAGACAGATTATTAGCTCCATTCTCAAAGAAGAAACTAAGGCTGAGCTTTACCCTGCATGGGTCTTGGAAAGTGGGAAATTAACTCAGAAAGACTGGTAGTTGCTTTTGGAAGGGTTGAGGTGTTCCCATTTCTAACTTTCCCCTGCCTCCCCAACCTCTCCACTCCTTTTTGTGTTCTCCAGCAGGTCCTGGGGGCCATTCCAAAGCTTCTCTCCTTACTTCCATTGCCTGTGCTCTATGCATACATGGGGAGGGGCTCTAAACTTGGAGAGACCACGCAGTGGCCAAAGAGGTTAGCAGTGCCAGGTGACAAGGTGGCTCAGGGAAGGAGAATGTCGATTTCCAGAAGAAGAGGGAGCTTCAAGGAAGATATGGAGTTCGACCCTGAGCCCTTAGGGTTTGTAGAGAAAAGGAGTGGAGGGGGTTTCATAGACTGGGGACTGCAGAGGCAAAGGCATGGAGTGACAGAGAAGGGGGTGGGTGAGCAGGTCTGTTTGTGGCCAGAACCTGTAAGTAAGGGCCAAGAATTCATGCCTTTCCACACTCCTACAGAGAGGGATGGTGACTGGCCCAAGGCCACAGAGCTGGTGGGTATGGCTAAGCCATGGCTGGAACCCATGTCTCCCCTTTCCCCTCCCCCTAAGGAGTTCCCAGGGCTTAAAGTGGAGCCAAACAGGACTCTGTTAGGGGCCGGGAGGAAAGGATGTAGCATGTGTATGGAGACCTGCTAGGAATGCAAAAGGGGGAGAAGTAAAACCTTCCCACCACCTACCTTCAGCTCCTGCACTGAGAGCTCATGGCCCAGCTCCCTAGTGCTGTGGATAATCATGTCGAGGGCGTCACTCAGCTCGGCAGCCTTGTCTTCGTGAAGCTTCTCTGCGATGGCCTCCTCCAGGTACCGATGTAACTGGTCTCGTGCCCGGATGCCCTGATATGTGGGGAGAGAGGGGAGGTGGGACAGGAAGTCTGAGGGGGCCAGGACTCACACCTAACCCCCAAATCTTCTTCCTTGGGCTGCTCTGGTCCACTGAGATCCAGGTGTCAAGTTTCTCAGCTTAGCTTCATGCCTGGCACATAGCAGGAGCTCAATAAATGCTCAGGAATTTATCCACCATCTCTACACATAATTCTCTCTTGGTGATCACATTCTATACTGTCCCTGGTGGGGTGAAATCAGTCCATTGCCCTTTGCCTTCACTAGACTAGGCAGGGGCAGTGGGCACCAGTGTAGACAGGAAGGCACACTTTAATGGATCCAAAAGAGCTCTGGCTTAGAGAACACTACTGGAGGTGGGTCTAAGCATTAGCCTCTGTAAGCAGGTAGGCAAGAGGTAGGCAGTTCAGGGAGCAAGCACAGCAAAAGCATCTGAGCACTTGGGTTTTCAGATCATAGGAGATGGGGTTCAAATCCTGCCTCTGCTGGCCGGCTGTGTGATCTTGGGTAAGTCACTTAACCTCTCTGAGCTTCAGTTTCTTCATCAGTAAAATAAGAATAATAACACTTTAAATCAGAAAAAGCATTCAAAGCCATCAGCCTACAGCATGCCCCTTTATACATAACCATTCTTTTTATTCGGGGAAACAAAAACCAAGGCATCAGGACTGTGAGAAGCCCCAGCTTACAGACAAGGAAAAGGCAAATTCGGCCCTCCTGGTTGCTCTCTGGGCCTGGCCCACAGCTCTGAGGTCTGAAGAAGCAGCGGTTCTCTGATCCAGAAATTAGTGGGGCCGGGGCCGGGGCCGCGGACGGGAAGCCGGCACCCACACCTCTCCGACCCGGGCTAGGCCGGGGGAGTGTCTGCGGGGCTAGTGCTCCCATCGGTTCCGCAGCCATCCGGGCTTCCACAAAGGCGCTGGAGGCCGGGCCAGGGGGCACCGCTCTGGAGCCGTGCTGGGATGACGGGCTGGGTGCCCACCACGGAGACCCAAAGTCAGGAAGCCAGCGACTGCTGGGTCGAGCGCGCGGGCCCGGCAGGCGCGGCCCGGAGAGGCTGGGATCGCACAGCCAGTGAGGACAGAGGCCAGCCCCGACGCCCACCGCCACACCATGCCACCTCCCCACCCTGGGCGAAGCCTCGGTTCCCCGGGAGAGGCGACGCGTGGGGTGCGCAGAGAGACTGGTTTTCGCCTGGAAGACACACCCACGCTGGGAAGCCCCACGAGGAAGGTCTGAGGCCAGAGCGGCAGTACCTTGCGCAGGCCGCTGAAGGGTACGTCCAGGGGCAGCGAGAAGAGGTTCTCTACAAACTGCTCAAAGGTCCGGGCCAGCTCCGCGCACTGCGCGTCGTCCAGCCGTAGCCCCAGTAAGATGCGCGCAGCCATGCGAAAGGTAAGAGCCTTGGAGGCCTGGTAGACAGCAACCGGCCGGCGGGCCGCGCACCAGGAGCGCACCTCGCGCCGTAGCACCCCCTGCAGGCGGGGCACGAACCGCTGCAGCGCCGCACGGCTAAACGCTCGAGCCAGGACCTGTGGGAAGCCCGCGGCGTCAGCACTGGCCATGGTCCGGCTTCCTCTGCTCCGCGATTCCAGAGGCACCAGAATGCCAATGTCGGTCCCCTTCTCTTCTCCTAAGCGGCCCAGACCTAAATGTGTTGGCTTTTGCTATCGCCATTCCCAGACTCTAAATCTCTGATGTTTACAGTCCCTCCCATCCATCCAGGTTCCAGCTGCCACTTCCTCCGGGAAGTCGTCCCTGGTCCCTCTCCAAGGGGGGCTTTCTGGTCCCTTTTCCCCACCCATTCTGGTATCATCCACACATAGAAGATTGGAGATGAAATGCCCCTTAAGTCCCAGTCCTAGCCTTATAACCCAAAGCGGCAAAAGGTAAGGGACTGGACCAAAGCCACCACTGGTTAGCCAGGGGGCTCTGCCAGCTTCCACGTGTGCCCCTAAAACCTAGCCCCGGCCTGACCCACAATAGGTGCCCAGGAATCGCAGGTTTTGGCTCACCTTGCGCCGCTGCCGATGAGGCTCACCGACTGAGCCGATCAGGGTGTGCGAGCCCAGTAGGATGTGCGCGCTCTGCGGCCACTGGCTGCGCACCAGGCGGTGCTCGCCCAGCAGGATTGTGCGCACGTTCTCTGCGCCGCTCACGCGGATCACCGGCCTGCCTAGCAGGTGCGTCTTGAACACTGTCCCGTAGCGCTCCCGGCGGGAGCTGTGGAAGCGAGAGCCCTGCAAGCGAGGCGGAGCGAGGCTGGAGCTGCTGGGTCTCGGCTGGGGGTCTGGCCCAGGCCTCCCAACCGCCCCTTGGTAACAACTCCCTGCTCCAGGCCGGCGCGTGGAGTCTCTACAAAACCGAGTCTCAAATGGGCCTCCCGACTACCCTATTGAAATGTAGATTCTCCTGTTCCCGTTGGGGCGAGCAAGAGACTGAGGCTCAGAATGGGGATGTGAGAGCCCGAGGGCTCAATGGCTGAGAGCGCCCGGGCTTCCTGATTATGTGCTTGCAGGGTATAGAGCGAATGCTTCTTAGAACCCCTCTGTTCACCCTGGCGTCGTGTCGTGTCGTGTTTAAGTAGCGCTGGGGAGAACCCCGGTGACATACGGTCCCTTCGAGGGAGCAGCTGGACAAAGGCGAGGGCTGTGTATGCTCTCTGGGGCCCTGGGCTATAGGACGAGACCGGCTACGAACCCTGGGAGCACACTGAGAGCGAGGAGGGTCCCGTGGGAGTCAGGGAGGAAGGGGTCATGTCGGGGTGAGAGCACGATGGGGTGTGAGCCACTCACCTGAACTAACCAGTGCAGCGTTTCGCCGAAGAAGGGCCAGCCCATGGAACCCTTGGGCAGGGGCAGGGCGGAGGCCCGGTCCCGGCTCAGCGTCCAGCGGAGCGTCCAGAGGTGCTGGGCCAGGCTGAGCAGCAGGCCGGCGCACAGGAGAGCGGTGCCCGCTGCCCCCAGCACTGACAGGCAGCTCAGCCCCCAGGGGAACATGGCGAGCCTGCGGGGGACGGCCAGGCGGCTCGGAGCACTGGGGGCGCGAGAGCTGGGGCGCTGGTAGCACGCAGTGCTCACCTGTTCGGTCCGGAAAGGGCCTGGGGCTTGGGGACCAAAACCGAGATGTATAACCTCGGACAGGGACTTCGCTCCAGAAGCAGACCCGTAGTAGAAGGCGGCAGTGACCACACGCCCTTAGGGAACGTGCCTTCCTCTAGTCCGACGCCTTCTGGGCCCAAATGCCAGGTCCTCGCTGGGGTGCCGGCTGCCTGGGGACCGGGGACGCCCGGCACCCGCGGCACCTCCCACCTCCTCCCCGGGTCAGCGCTCCTTTGATAGAAGCAGCGAGGGAGAGCCGAGAGAGGAGCAACTCACCGGTGTTGCCAACTTGGGCTGCGGTCACCGGGGCTGTAGACCCCCGCCCCACCTCCCTCTCTTCCCGGCCCACCCTGGCCACATTTATATAGATATTGGCTCCCTCCCTACGGACCGGTCCCGACTCATACAACGTGACGTGCCCATGCATATTTAAAGCCCTCCGAGCAGAGTAGTGATTGGAGGCGGTGGGCAGCGGCACGCTCACCCAGGGACGAGGAGTAAGGAGTGGCAGCCGCCGCGGCGCTCGGGCTGGGCTGGGGGCCGCGCCCCGCGCGGATCCTCGGGCGGGGCCTGCGATTTCGCGCCAGAAGTGCCCGGCTGTACGCCGCAGCCCCGCGGGTGGGCGAACCCCGCGCTCTCGGCTAACGCGGGCTCTGTGGCATCCCCACCCTCGGGGTTGCAGGTGCCCCTTCCCCTTCCGGCACTGCAAGCTGAAAGGGTTATCCCCTTTGCTCTGTTTCAATTCCCAGGGAAACCGGGGTCTTAGATGCCTCGCATTGCAAGGACCTACAAGGGGTAGCCGGGGTCGAGATTCCCGGGCATCCCCACACCGCCCCGGTTTCTGACCTACCACTTCGGGACCCCTTCAAAACATGGTCGTGCGTGTCACTGCTGCCCAGAGCTTCACTGAGACACCCTAGTCCCACCAGAGGTAGAGATCTCCGGGCGCCCTACGGGTCTCAAGGGCCGATTTCACCGTTCCTTCCCACTCCGGAGGCCACCCCGCTCGACCCCAGTCAGTCTACCTGGTTGCTTCTCCGTTTTGTGTGGGTCCGTCCGAGGGCTCCAAATGCCCCAGGGTTCGTGCGGGTCCCTACAGTGCCACCCGCGGGTTGGCGGGAAGGGGGCGGGATGTTGTATGTATTATAGAAGAAAGGGAACCCCACACCATCACCGCCGTGGACCCACGGTGGTCTACTCCAAGCAGTCCTAAGGCGGCGTCTCTCCGGATCCGGGGACGCCTCAAAGAAAGCCAGAGAGAGACATCCCGAATGCCCTGCAGGGCTGGGTAAGGCGCGCGAGGGGCAGCCACATTCCACAGTCTTCAAAAAGAGCTAGCTGTTCACCGCTCTCTTCTAATTTCCAGATTTTATTGTGCCTGAAGAATTACCATGTTCTCCATGTAGGTTTTTTTTTTTTTTTTTTTAAATGTGCAGTACTTTAGGATTGAGGCGGTCAATAAATACTTGTATCTTTGTTTTGGTGACACTCCCCATTCCAATAACTAGGGAATAACATCAGTCTTTCTGAAGGAAGCAGTTATTTTAAATCAGGAAGCTCTGAATAGATGCAATAGCAATGCATTTTCAACTTGCTCAACATTTTTAATATTTCATCACAAAATCAAGAAATGTACATATAATTCTTTACACTTATTTTACAGAGTTAAGAATAAGTTTCTTACAGGCATAAATCCTGAAGATGGAAAAGAAATATTCAGCATAAATACAATGAGAAGAAAGTTGCGATCAGACTGATATTATCATTAGGACCATGGTGGTAATTTACACAGAAGAAAATGTACGTTCATTTCAGATTTTCCAGAGTTCATTTGGTTTGGCTTGTTTCCATACCGCGGACAGGTACTGAGATCTGCCACTGAAGAAAGGAACCTGAGCCCTGGGGTAACTTCTGTGTGTAGGAACATATCTACCCTAGCACAAGCAGCACCTCAAGTAGCTTACCCCACTTCGTTCCTGCCCTCTTTTAACTTGAATCAAACCAAACCAAATAAATCCTAGAATGGGGTCAGCTACAAACAATATAGTTAGAAATATTAACCCTGCTCAACAGCAACACTGCATCTCAAGAAAATACAAACACCTTTTCTTCATATTCAGAACCATTAAATTAAACCATCCAAGGAGAACAAATAATTCATATTCTTACAGAAATCAAGTTTGATTTCAGGGACCTTTAAAGATTTGTATACCACCCCCCTGCCGAATCTGCAGAACTGGAAAATTTAGTCTACTTAAATCATATTGAGATGAAAATAAAAGTTAACAGTCACAAAATGACAGTGAAATACTCCCATATCAGACATGATTGCATTCCAAAACTGGATACTGATGAAAAAAAACCCAGAAAAATCATTCAAGTCTGAATAGAAAAAAATACTTATATGTAGAGGCATATAAGGTTTTTCTAATGTATTTACAATCAATTTCATATACAATTTTTGACCTGATTTATATGTTTTACCTTTTTTCCCTAAAAGTGAAAAAAATTAATGTCACCTTTTCCACATATAAAATAGTATCCAATTATTTAAAAATCCGTAGAAATGATATTTTTATTGTTTCTTGTTTAATCTCTCATTAGTGTCTTTTTTCTACTCCATTTTTTAATTCTGCAACCAAATTACTGTATCATGACCTGTGCCTGTTAGAGATCAATGTTGAATCACAGATTTGGTGTCACTGAGTGCAATCGAAGTCTAGGTGTGCTGGGACATACCATTCACCAAACTTCTTAGCTGTTTCACGACTGTCTCTATCAACTTCTGTTTGTCTCGATCATTCTTCCTGAACTGAGCAAATATGTTGTTCTTTTTGCTAGTATCCTTCATCCTAGGAATATATGTGAATGGAGAGGCTTGGTAAAAGGAAATTAAAAGCTATGCTGTCATAAGTAAATTATCTTGGCATGCTCTGAATTATCTCACACCAGTCCTATGCTTGAAAAATATTCTTCAAAGAAAATAGGTACTAATAAAAATACATAGATAGCAACCACACAAAAAATTAGCAGCTTCATTTTACATTCTATATGAAGTAGTGTTTTTGCATTAGTATGTAAATCTAAAGTATGTTACATTTTCTAATATCATACTATTTTCTAATATCATTCCACAAAGTATGCTAAAATACATACCCTCTATGGACTCTGCAAATCACATTCATAACAAGACAAGGTGAAAGAAAAATAACATTAGAAAATTTAAAGCAATATTTATTTATTTATTTTTGGCCTCAGTAGTGTTTCATGATATGGTAAATTTACATTTATTTTATTTAAAAAAAATTTTTTTTAACGTTTTATTTATTTTTGAGACAGAGACAGAGCATGAACGGGGGAGGGGCAGAGAGAGAGGGAGACACAGAATCGGAAGCAGGCTCCAGGCTCTGAGCCATCAGCCCAGAGCCCTACGCGGGGCTCGAACTCACAGACCGCGAGATCGTGACCTGAGCTGAAGTCGGCCGCTTAACCGACTGAGCCACCCAGGCGCCCCTACATTTATTTTAAACATCTCACATCAAATACATCACAGATATTTGAAATGTGGGAAAATAATAGATATTTTTCATACTGATAACCTAAAATGAAATATGATTAAGCGAAAGGAAAATCTGTCACATAGTGAGGGAAAAGTAACCCCTAAACTTCTGTCATTTTTAATTGGACAAGATGCACCAGCAAATGTCCTGTTACTTCAGTTCTTACTATTTTATTTTTTCTATTTATTTATTTTTTTTATCACATACTTCTCTATCTGCACAAAGAATCCAAGTCCATCATGGTAGGATATCGACAGCAAACATGCCAATTGCTAGCCACATTTTACAAAACACCTTCTTTTCTGTGTTATACCATTAAAAAAAAAAGTTCCAATTCTCACTCATCTCCAGTAAACGTATTCCTAAGGCCAATTAAGCCTGCTATTGAGGATGCAATAGGAAAATTTTTGTTCACATGAACATAAACAGCAATCTCATATAAAAACTACACCAACACTGCACCAAGAAAGAAAGAGGCTTATGTTTTGGCCATTAAAATGGACTGAGCTTTTAAGCTCCATTTAGACATTTCTCTTTTGTTGAAAATCTCTAGTTCTTCAATCATCACTAAATCACAAAATGCTAAAATGTTATGCAAAAATGTTTTCAGAATATACTCACTTCTCCAAAAGAGTAAGAGCTGTGTTTGGATTCACCCGAAGGTACTTAGAAGCAGGCTGTCCATAATCAGCGAGATAAGTAGACCAATCCCAAACCATAAACAGGTCAAGGAGCTGAGGAAGACAGGGCAAAAATGTTAAACCAACTTTTGAGTATTTATCCACAGCTAACACATAAAGTATATGTCAGCTAACACATAAAGTATATGTCATTCTTGATCCTTGATCTTAATGTGCCCTCCTTCCTAGGTGGAACAGAATAAGGAATTCAATTTTTAAACTTTATCATTAACTATACTTTATAACCAAAATAGCATGTACTATCTTTTTACTTTTGAAATTCCTAAATTGGCAGGGGATGATTTTCTAATACGGCACCTGATTGCATTTTCAAACAAGTATACAATAATAAACACACTGTTCATAGAATTATATTAACACTTGTACTGATGTATAGAGATTTAATCTTTACACATTATTCAGTTTATACTCATTTAATTAGTAAGGGTTGGTGCTACTACCTGTTTGAAGAATTTCAAAGAACTTAAATTGAACCTTTTTTCTTAGAGGTTAAGTATGTTTACCTTTCAAAGAAGCCGTTTGTACCTAGACTTTTCCCAAAGTAATTTAAACCAAAAGCTCAGATAATCTCAATTAAGTGCATTAAACAACCTCTGCTGAATTCTCCCTGGTGACAGATCCTCAGTAGTGTTATGAAATGTGGGCTTCAGGACTCAGCCTGTTAACTCTAGGCAATCATTTTGTATAAACAAACAACAACAAAAAGAAGCCCTCTTGTATTCCATAGTGTTTTAAAATTGACTATTTGCTTTATAATCTCCAGTGAGAATTGTTGTCAAATATGGAAGTAATCTTTTAAAAGCAATGCCATGCCTAAACCAAAGCACCAAACTCCTTATCCAACTTTAAAACCCTAATCTCCCTTAAGCCATTTAAAACCAACTTCCTATCCCCATTTGAATTGTTTCAGAAAGCTAAATACTTTACTTACTACCTTCCTTCAGTTTTTATATTATTCTTTCTTCTTGTTTTTTAACTCACTTTATAAGTAAGGGGTGTACTGGTTTTGCTTCCAATTGAAGGAAGCATTTGTATTTACTCATAGGACATGTGAGCCAACCCATGGGCCCTAAGAGGGATAAAACTTCTGGGGTGATTAAAACCTAAACAAAGGTTACAAGAAACTAGCTCTTCTATAGGAAGGTAATGGACTTGTTTGACTCTTTTCTTATCTAACATAGAGACTTCCCTGTAAAAGGGTGAAAATTCTATAATGAAAATATTAACTGTTACTAATAAAATAAAAACCACTCTATTTTCCTTTGGACAATATTCTAGGCTACATCCAAAGTTAAAACATGGGTACAGGATCTACACCGAAACAATGTTAAAAGAATATATTGTCTGAGAGAGAGAAGTTATTTAAAGTTTAAATTTATTTAAACTTCTGTGTAATTTTTGACTCTTGCTTGGCAACAAGTACAGTTTTCCCTCCTTGTGAAAGGAGGGAAAAGTTATTTTCACACACACCCACGGTGAAAATGAAAACTGGCATAACGTCTCTGGAATGTGATTTTGTAATACCTGGTTAAGAACTTTATAGAAATGGTCGTTCTTTTTGATTCAGTAATCCTACTTCTAGGAATCGAACCTCAGGAAACAGTAATAAAGGTAGAGAACAATGATATTAATCTCAAAAATGTTATTTGTGTTATCAAAAAACTGAAGGGGAAAAAAACACCTGAAAACAGTCCAAATCTCAATATTAAGAGAATGGTTAAGTAGTAAGGTGTATCTATCTGTAAGATGAATATCATGTAGTTATTAAAATTGATGTTCACACAAAATTTTAAGTATCTGTTAAGATGCTTATGCTAAACGTTCCTACTAAAATTACATAAAAACCCATCAAAAAAGACTGGAAGCAAATTTGACTGAATGCTAAGAATGGTTGTTATTTGTGCGGTAGGATTATGGGCAACTGTTGTCGTCTTCTTTATTTTCATAACATCCCACAATGGACACGTATTAACTCTGAGTTAGAAATAAAGTTTGCCTATTTATATATTAAAATAAATTTCAATAATAAATACTCCTCACACAATTGTTAACAAAAACCTCATTCTGAAGGATTCTTCTTTTAGGTATAAGTATGTTTGCACAAGTGTGTGTGGGCATGCGCACAGTCAGCAGAAAGTAACCACTTAATATACTGGCTGTAATCTCCCTTTCTTTCCAGAAGGCATTAGCAACATGACCTTTGGGATTTGGAAGAGGAAGAAGCCTTAAAATAAGTCTCTTTTTCTCTTGGGCTGATCTACCCCCAGGTGGGAAAGGAGGAGTCCACTTAATGAATTTAAAACCTACACCAACTCCAGCTGTGAATACAGAATTGACTCTTTTACACAACAGCACAAAAACAGATAAAGAAATACTATGCTTACAATTTTCACAAACTTCACAAATGCTTAAAATTTCACAATTTTCACATATTCATATGCAAGTCTCTTATCACTAGAAATAACAGGAACCATAAAATTTAACCTGCTTGCCTCCATGCAGACAAGTCTAATCTACATACTTTCAAATTTATACTAATACTTTATAGAAATACTCACCGTGCATCATTAACTTGTAGATATCTAAAGAAATCTGCATAAGTCTGCACATTCATGGTTAAGTAATATATTACCAATGTGGATAAAAGGCCAAGAATCTAGATAAGATTCATTTATTCATTCAACAAATATTGACTGCCCACCTTTTTTCTTTTTAATGTTTGTTTTTGAGAGAGAGAGAGAGGGAAACAGAAGGGCAGGGAGACAAAGAATATGAAGCAGGCTCCAGGCTCTGAGCTGTCAGCACATAGCCTAACGCGGGGCTCGAACTCACTGAACCCACGAGATCATCACTGAGCTGAAGTCTCATGCTTGACTGACTGAGCCACCCAGGCACCCCTCAAATTTTCATTGAAAGTCCAGCTAGTTAACATACAGGTAAGCTCCAATCAATTTAGCATGAAGATAGAAGCTACTGATTTCTTAGGAGCAAGTGACTGGTTGCTCATTATTCTCAGCCAACAAACCCAGTGGCTATAGACTCCAGCACCATTCTGTGTCTGTGCCCCAAAGGATGCATACACATGAGTGCAGAGGAAATACAGGGCCAGGAAGCACACTGATCCCATAGTCTGATTTCTCATTTCCATGTGTGTAAGGATTTTTCAAAAGCAGAATATTGCATTTAATAAGTAAATAGAAACAAACTTCACAAAGCTAGGCAGCCAAACTCATAGTGTGTCCAACAGAGTGTAACCACTCAAGAGATATTCAAGAGGTAACTAATTGATGATGCCAGACTATTCCAAGTTTACCCGGGAGCTTTTTCCTTAGGCTTCTCAAAGTATAAAACTTGAACACCCTACAGACTTCTCTGGCTGATGCTCACAGCTTCCTGAAAAAGGTCAACGTTGGTCTGTGGACAAACTAGGGTGAGTGAATGCAGTCAACTGACTTCCCTCCACTGCTCCCAGTCTTTCCCTGGGGCATTGGTAAAGAAAATAGTTTCCCTCAAAGTAAAGAATTGGGTCTAATGTTAGTAGAGTTAAATCATCTTCCTAGAGAAAACACTAATATTTCTGAATGGTCTATCAGTGTCCTTCATCCCTATTACAAGGTCCTGTTTCACTTTTTTAAATTGAAGTAGAATTGATATACAATATCCTATTGGTTTCAGGTGTACATTGTAGTGATTTGTTATTTTTATACATCACAAAATGATCCCCAAGGTAAGTCTAGTTACCATCTGTCACCATACAAAGTTATTACAATATTAATGACTATATATCCTATGCTGTACATCACATTCCCATCATTTATTTATTTTACAACTGGAAGTCTGTACAACTAAGTAATCCCTTTTACTTAGTGTGCCAACCCCCCCAATCACTCCCCTCTCTGGTAACCACCAATTGATTTCCTGTACCTTTGAGTCTATGTCTTGTTTTCTTTGCTCATTTGTTTTTTTAGATTCCACAGTGAAATCATACAGTATTTGTCTTTCTCTGACTTAGTTCATTCAGCATAATACTCTCTAGGTCCATTTATGTTATCACAAATAGTAAGATTTCATTATTTTTTATGGCCGAGCAATTTTCCATTATATATATATATTAGATTTATATATATATATAATATACATATATTAGATTTATATATATAATATATATATATATATATATATATATATATATATTATATATATATATATACCACAGCTTCTTTATCCATTTATCTGTTGATGGATACTGTTGATGGATACTTAGGTTGCTTCCATTATCTTGGCGACTATAAATTATGCCACAATGAACATACTGGGTGTATACAGCTCTTCAAATTGGTGTTTTTGTTTCTTTGGATAAATACCCAGAAGTGGAATTGCTGGATTTTATGACAGTTCTATTTTTAATTTTTTGAGGAACCTCCACACTGCTGTCCATGGTGGCTGCACCAATTTATATTCCTACCAACAGTGCACAAGGGTTCCCTTTTCTTCACATCCTTGCCAACACTTGTTATTTTTCTGTCTTTTTGAGAACAGCTATTCTCATAGGTGTGAGGTTACATCTCATAGTGGTTTTGATTTGCATTTCCCTGATGATTAGTGATGTTGAGCACTTTTTCATGTGCCCATTGGCCATCTGTAGATCTTCTTTGGAAAAATGTCTATTCAAATCCTTTGCCCAATTTTTAACTGGATTGTTTAGTGTGTGTACACACACACACAAACACACACACACATACTTTCACACCCACACTAAGTTATGTACGTTTTTTACATATTTTGGATATTAACCCTTTATCAAATGTATGATTTGCAAATATCTTCTCCCATTCGCTAGATTGTCTTTTTGTTTTGTTGACAGTCTCCTTTGCTCTGCAAAAGCGTTTTAGTTTGATATAATCCCACTTTTTAAAGTACAGATCCACTGAAGCAAAAGATATAACACAAAGCTAGGACATTATTCTTGGGTCCTACCTAACCTTATGCCAGGCAGTTATGGCATGAGCCCATTTTTATAGGCTGCTACCCATGCCTGCTTTGACCAAAAGGCATGTTCCCTGGTTTTTGGAGTGGTTTAAAAAGAACACAACTGCTCTGGAGCCACAGTGTGATAGGAAGGGATGAAGAAACTGGAGTGGTGCCAGAAAAAAAATCACTGACACTCACCTTCACTCTACACAGTCATAGCCTTGGGGTCTACCTCTCACATCTGGTCAGGTTTCACAGGATGCACTATATCCTTAATATTAAAACCTAAATTATGGAAAACCTCAATTCTCTACCTTAAGCTTTGCTCCCTTCAGATGGCAGTACACAAACAATACATTTGTTATTAATTACACAAAATCTCTCTCAGTCTTGTAAATAAACAGTAAGACACAGCTTTGACAGGTGAATTTATTAATTAACATATATACCTGAAATTCAAAGATGTAGATCAAACATGAACAAAAACAAAAATCTTCCCTAGATTATTCAAAAGCAATTTTACAATTACTTATTAAAGGATAAAGTCAGGTATATTATAATGAAAATTGGTATTAAGTTCTATAAATGGGTTTGTTCCAATAGTCAAGTAAAGTAATTCTACCTTAAATCCTTTTGGGAAGTAAGCAAAGTATGGATCATACAAAAATGAATAGCAAAATAATATGCCTCAGTTCTATCTCATCATGATTTATAAGATTACCTAAAATTAGTATCCTAACTTCTTTTTTCACCAAGGATTCAAAAATACCCTTCATAACTAATCTGATAACATAAAGTAGATTTATGCCAATATCTGTAAGTGAGTTGTAAGTTTCACTTCCTCAGCATTCCTTGTGTGTGTCCAGCAAACAATAAGATTCAGCCTTAAGGAAAGAAATGGTTGCATGGGTGGTCCCATTTATATGCTCAAAATAGTTGAATCGCTTCAGAATCACTGAAGAATTCATGTGTGTCAAAGCATTTGGCTTGCTGACAGTTTCTTATCCTGTCTCACTCCTGGTCTACCCCCCAAGAAACTTGGGGTCTTGGACCTGTTGAGACCACTTTATGCAACTGACACAATGAATCTAGGCCAACTTAAAACCATTCTGTGGAACTCTTGAAGTGACTTTCTGTCTTTGTAAAAGTGAACCCAGATTGCCAGGTCATTTTTTCCTTGAATCTGGTTTAACTTTCTTTGTTTTGAGTCTTTTGGGTTTTGCTTTTGAAGCACCTCAGGGGCAGTGACCCAAGACAGAAGATAAATAAAGTTAAGCCAACCTCAAGAGAAAAGCAATTGGGGATACCAGGTTTGCTTTTGTAAATGTGAACAGTGACCTGGGGGCTCAGGGTCAACCTTAGTCCCCCAAATTCCCTTTTCCAAACACCAATTCCACCTGGGATCTCAGAGTTGCTCTGCAGATTCCAAAAGTAAAGCAGAAGATCATTTTTCCTTTGCCTCCAAAACACAAAGCCAATGCAAGGGTTCCTAGAGCGCTTTGGAGATTTAAACAACAACAAAAATCCTAAACCATAATACAGCTTTAACAAAGAAATATGAACAAGTAGTCACTGGGGATTCAAGAAAACTGGATCTTACTAAATTAACCCAATGGGGGGAAATACAAGTCTCCTTTTTCCAAACAGATATTAAAATCAAATGATGAGCTTAGTATGATTTTTAAAGCTCTTAGCTCTACCCCCTTTCCAGCTACCTGAAAACACCACATTTGGAGAATTCCATATGAAGCACAGAAGAGAAATTTAAGTAGCAGCCAGAAAGTACCTAGACAAAAACTGTAAAGAAGCAGTATAGTGCCTCCATCCACATCACTTTTTGCCTTCAGGGGTTAATTGTCCTTATGCTGCCTCACACTCTCTGATACACCTGACCCCTAACCCACGCCTGCCCTCTTCAAATGTCCCATGTGCCAAACCTGTTCTCAGTCAGCCTTTCCACGCCCACCTACGTAGGACCAAGAGCAAACTCTGGGCACGGCCCTCTGCAGAGACCTTTTAAAAGCACTGATCTCTTCAGGTTATTTCACTCAGATGAACTGCACACAGAAGAAGAATGTTCTCAAGGTATTTAAAAAAAATTTTTTTAACGTTTATTTATTATTGAGAGACAGAACGTGAACAGGGGAGGGGCAGAGAGAGAGGGAGACACAGAATCCGAAGAGGGCTCCAAGCCTTGAGCTGTCAGCACAGAGCCCGATGCGGGGCTCGAACCCACAAATGGTAAGATCAGACCAAAGCAGGACGCTCGACTGACTGAGCCACCCAGGCGCCCTTCAAAGTATTTTTGATGGTAAGCTATATAGTAGTCAGAGATAAACTAATTGGGTGGGTTCAGAATTTGGGAGAAGAGGCAAAAAAATGGGATTTATGTAATCAGATTTGTACATATCCACATTTGCTTTAATTGTTTGGTCACTATCATAGCTAAAATGGCATACAAATACATGCTATGTGTGGTTTTATGTGTTTAATTTCTTTATTAAAATTAATTTTACCAAGTAATAAATGGTTAATAATCAAATAAAGCCTATCATAGGGGCACCTGGGTGGCTCAGTTGGTTAAGTGTCCAACTTTGGCTCAGGTTATGATCTCACAGTTTGTGAGTTTGAGCCCCGCGTCAGGCTCTGTGCTGACAGCTCACAGCCTGGAGCCTGCTTTGGATTCTGTCCCTTCTCTCTCTGCCCCTCCCCACTTGTGTTCTGTCTCTCTGCCTCTCAAAAATAAATAAATGTAAATAAATAAATATTAAAAAAAACAAAGCCTATCATAAAAAATGATAGTCCACTGCCCTACCCTTCCCATTCTCAGAAGCAATCAACGTTTAACTACTTCTGTTTTTAATTATGGTGATTACTTCAGTGTCTCTATGCTTATTTTTCTAGTTTTTTAAAAGTTTATTTATTTTGAGAGAGAGAGAGAGAGAGAGAGAGAGAGAACGCATCTCAAGCAGGCTCTGTTCAACACGGAGCCCAATGCAGGGCTCAATCTCACGACAGCGAGATCACAACCTGAGTCGCTATCAAGAGTTGGACACTTAACGGACTGAGCCATTCAGGTACCCCTCTAATTTTTGATTTATCAGCTTGCAGCTATCACATATGATGGTTTACCTTAATTATACAACCTTCCTATTTTTGGTAGCTGGCACAATTTTTCTCCATATTTTGCTTTTATAAATTTATAAAATATATATAATCTTTTATAAATAATATATAAAAATATATATTATAAAAATATAAAATATAATTAAACTTCTTGCTATGTCACCTTAAAAATGTTTTTTTTTTAAATTTTTTTTTTTAACGTTTTATTTATTTTTGAGACAGGGAGAGACAGAGCATGAACAGGGGAGGGTCAGAGAGAGGGAGTCACAGAGTCTGAAACAGGCTCCAGGCTCTGAGCTGTCAGCACAGAGCCCGACGCGGGGCTCTAACTCACGGACTGTGAGATCATGACCTGAGACGAAGTCGGCCGCTTAACCGACTGAGCCACCCAGGCGCCCCTGTCACCTTAAAAATGTTTTAAGACAGCTTTGAGATATATTTCACATACAATACAATTCATCCATTTAAAGGGTACAAATCAGAGGCGCCTGGGTTGCTCAATCGGGTAAGTGTCTGACTTCAGCTCAGGTCATGATCTCACAGCTCGTGGGTTTGAGCCCCACGTTGGGCACTGTGCTTACAGCTCGGAGCCTGGAGCCTGCTTCAGATTCTGTGTCTCCCTCTCTCTGCTTCTCTCCTGCTTGCACTCTGCCTGTCTTTCTCTCTCTCTTAATAATAAAAATAAGCATTAGAAAAAATAAAGTCTACAAATCAATGGTTTTTAATATACTCACAGAGTTGTGCAGCCATCTCAATCAATTTCAGAACATTTCTCTCATCCAAAAGAATTCCCATGCCATTAGCAGTCACTCTCCAAACAGGGGTCATATAACATGTGGTCTTCTGTAAGGAGCTTCTGTCACTTAGCATAATGTCTTCAAGGTTCATCCACATTGTAGCATGTGTCAGTACTTCATTCCTTTTTATTGTCAAATAATATTCTATTGTATGGTACCAGCTTTGTTTATCCATTCATCAGTTAATGGACATTGGGTTATTTCCATTTTTCAGCTATTATGAATGATACTCCTGTGAATGTTCATATACAAGTTTTTGTGTGGATATATGTTTTCATTTTTCTTGGGTATATACCTGGGAGTAGAACTTGTTTCATAAACTTTTAAGAGGATCTTTCGACTCTCCATTTAGTAATATAAGAAATTAACACCTGAGGGGCACCTGGGTGGCTTAGTTGGCTAAGCGTCCGACTTCAGCTCAGGTCATGATCTCGCGGTTTGGTGAGTTCAAGCCCTGCATCCAGCTCTGTGCTGACAGCTCAGAGCCTGAAGCCTGCTTCAATTCTGTGTCTCCCTCTCTCTCTCTGCCCCTCCCCTGCTTACACTCTGTCTCTCTCTCTCTCTCAAAAATAAATGCTAACAAAAATTAAAAAAAGAAAAAGACATTAATTTCTGATATGGTTGAGTTTTAAAATAATCCTTTGGCAATTGGGGTTTAAATTATGTATACTACATATTTAAACCCAAATAACAATAGATATTTAACTAAAGTTTCCTTGAATTTATTTATAAATGCAGAAAGATGTTAATGAAATCATTATCAAGAATTTTTCTAGCCTCTATTTCTGAAAAGCAAAATCCCTATATTTTCCAAAACAGGAAAGAAAATTTCAAATAGTTTCCTCAGGTACATTTACCTGAAATAGTTGAGTATGACTTTGATTTTTATAATACCTTTACATATATACTTGGCTTGTTTTTCTTTGGTCGTGAGAATACCTAGTTCCGCTTCCTGATATTGAAAGGTGGGTTACACAGTGAACAACAGAACCTACCTAATTACCCAAACCAGAAATGTGCATACGGTCTGCTTTGACTCCTCTCTTTTACAACTCCAGAATCTAACTTATTACCAAATCATGCCAATTTAACCTCCTAAATATTTCTTGAATTCACTTGCTTCCTACTTTCCATCCCTACTACTACTGCTGTCTTAGTTCAGATATCATAATCTCTACCCTGGGGACTTTGGTCTTGGCTATCCCTTCTAATAATGCAGATCTATCAATCTCCACACTGCTTCCAGAGAGATCCAGCTAAAATACAAATGTGATCACACCATTCACTTGCTTAAAACCATCAATGGCAAAAAAAAATTAAAAAAAAAAAAAAAAAAAAGGGGCGCCTGGGTGGCGCAGTCGGTTAAGCGTCCGACTTCAGCCAGGTCACGATCTCACGGTCCGTGAGTTCGAGCCCCGCGTCAGGCTCTGGGCTGATGGCTCAGAGCCTGGAGCCTGTTTCCGATTCTGTGTCTCCCTCTCTCTCTGTCCCTCCCCCGTTCATGCTCTGTCTCTCTCTGTCCCACAAATAAATAAAAAAACGTTGAAAAAAAAAATTTTAAAAAAATTAAAAAAATAAAAAAATAAAAAAAAAAAACCATCAATGGCTTCCCAACTTTTTCAAGATAAAGTTCAGGTTGTTTAATATGACATGCAAGGTGATCTTGCACCTACCTATTCCAGGTTGGTGAGGAGGAAAAATCTTGGTCTAACTGGACTAAGAATCAAATTGACATGAGACAGATTAAGTGGAGAAAATTAAATAACTAACCTATGGAGAATCTACACAGGCATGCAAATTTCAAAGACAATGAGCAAACATGAACCTTAAATGAGCTAGAGACAGCTGAAGGGTCTGAGGATACAAAGGGAAGAAGGACCATTAGCAGGAAGGTGAAAGGAGATGTCTGGAAAACAAAGGTTGCCCTATTATGCAGAGAAGTATCTTAGGTGAAAGGGAATCGCTGTTAATAGCACTCTTCCTGGTACAAACTGGCAGTTGAGGGGGAGGTAAGGAGGTTTTCCTGTATCTGCTGGGTTTTAATTGATTTTAATGCAAAATAGTGTTCATGCCAAAGTGGCTCATCTTGGGTTGGCCTACCCTTGGCCCCTACAAGGTCAACCTTTTGGCTTCCTCTCCTGCCTTGTAATTTAAACTCCTATACAAGGAACTCCTAATAGTTCCCTTAAAAACCATGATGACCCCCAAGACATTGCTCATTTTCTTCTCTGTGTGGAGTCCCCTTCCCCTTCTTTGCCACCCATGTAACTCTTTATTCCATAACATTTAAATCTCTTAAAATTTAAATCTTGCCTCTCTTAAGAAGCCTCCCCAGAACATTTTGGGATGGTTTTCTGTTCCTCTTTCGTGTCCTCAGAGAACCTGCCACATCTCTATCATGGAATTTTTCACAGTATATTGATGCATCTGCTGACCCGCTAGAGAAGTAAATATTGCCTTTACTTCCTCCTAATAGTGTACTTTGTAAGTGCCTCAAAACTGGCAGTTTGTGTTGCTTATATGTGTATCTTCATATTTGGCCCCATACCTGGTATACAGTAGGCACCAAGTAAATGTATAATGAGATAAACTACATAGGTTACCTTTTGACACAGAATTTTGTGAGTCTACAGTGAACTCACTTCTGATATACTAATAAGATGGCTATGATATCTACTTTAATGTGAACTATTAATAATCTCTGAATTTTTGATAATGTTATAATTATTCTGAAAGCTAACCTATTTATTGACTGATTTAATTTGTCCTAAATGCACTAAAAATGAACTAAAAATATTTCACAACTAAAGTTCTGCTCCTGAGATTACCTTTTGTAAACCAGTGATACCACCATTGAGCATGTTAAATAAACATTCCCAAGTCATACCTTTGATTTTCTGTCCAGATTCATTATATCAGCTGCCACACTTATGTAACAGGTAGTTTACGTAATGACTTCACCAATAAAGCTCTCACTTCTAATACTCAGAAAATCAAACCATGAAACTCATAATAAGAGGTGTTCACTAGACTTTCAATTCTCTAAGTCATTTTGCTTCCTCGAAGCTATGGAGAAATAAGATCTGATTGCATAAACTATGTAAGAATTAAAACAACAAAGGAAGACAATATGGATTAGCCAATGAAGAAAGACTGCATGCCGAAGTGTCTATACTCCAGGATACAGTACTTGCTTGAATGAAGGAAGCTAGACAAGGCTGGAGCTTCATTATGTGCTCCTTTAAAGTGCAACTGCAGGTAGGGACACCTGGTGGTTCAGTCAGTTGAGCTTTCAACTCAGGTCATGATCTCAGGGTCATGATCTCATGCCCTATCAGTGAGAAGCCTGCTCAGGATTCTCTCTCTCCTCTCTCTCTGCCCCTCCCCCTGCTCATGCAATGCTCTCTCTCTCCCAAAATAAATAAATAAAACATTTTTTAAAAGTGCAAATGTAAGAAGAAAAAGGAAGAGGGAATAACCACTTTTTAAAAATTTTGTGAATCTGAGTGGATATTCTTCTCCCTACAGTTATGATTTAAAATAAGGCAAATGTGGGGGCGTCTGGGTGGCTCAGTCAGTTAAGTGTCAGGCTCCTGGTTTAGGCTCAGGTCACAATCTCACAGTTTGTGGGACTGAGCCCCATGTCAGACTCTGTACTGACAGCGTGGACCCCCTTGGGAGTCTCTCTCTCCCTGCCCCTCCCCTGCTCGCTCTCTCAAAATACACACACACACACACACACACACACATACATAAAAAGTAAAATAAGACAAATGAAAACTTGGGAGAATCTAATAGATGGACTCATTTAGTCTTCAATAAAATTAGTCATAGGGTCCCTAGTGGCTCAGTCTTTAAGCATCTGACTTCAGCTCAGGTCACGATCTCACGGTTCATGAGTTTGAGGCCCGCTTCACGTGAGTTCAAGCCCCACTTTAGGTGAGCATGAGCCCTGCTTTGGGCGAGCTCCGCTTCTCTCTCTCTCTCTCTCTCTGCTGCTCATGAGACTGCCCCTTGTGGGATTCTCTCTCTCTGCCCCTCACTCACTTGTACCCTCTTGCTCTCTCTCTCAAAAAATTAGTCATATATGTTTTACTCTAAAACTTTAAGAAGTCAAGTAATGTGTATTATTTATAATTTGCCATTAGTTACAAATACTGACTTTTAGCTTTTGAAAAAGCAAAGTTAAACTAAAATTAAAACCAGATACTTCAGCCCCTAGAGTCACGTTGTCATTCTATTCTTTAAAATGACAAAAATAAATAAACTTTAAAAAGGGGTGCCTGCATGGCTCAGTCAGTTGAGCATCTGACTCTTGATGATTTCGGCTCAGGTCATGATCTCATGGTTTGTGGGATTGAGTCCTGCAACCGGCTTTGCACTGACAGCATGGAGTGTGCTTGGGATTCTCTCTCCCCCCTCTCTGCCTCTCCTCTGCTTGCATGCATGCATGTGCCTGCACACACGCTGTCTCTTAAAAATAAATAAACTTAAAAAAAATCTATAAAATAAAATAAAATAAAATGGAACTCAGGCCATTTGAAATTAATAAAACAAACCAAGACCATGAAATCCCAACCACTTCAGGAGGAAAAGGGGAATAGTTTCTACGGTAATTCCTTAGTAAGCAGGGACAAAAGTGGAGACCCAGTTCCAGTCACTGCATAACCAGACTTCACTTTGGTGAAATGGGGAGCTGAATTTCAGATGTGTATCTCATTTGTTCTGCTTTCTAGAGATGAGGTCTCAGTTTTATGTCTTAGAATATAAATACAGATGATTTACCATTTTGCCATGGATTCCCACAGGAAAGCAGAGTTAGCTAGACTACTACGAATGATGGAAATACAGAATATAAGAATCTTTGTGGTCTCCATTTAAGACAAATATTACACTATCTTGGTGAGTATTTGTATTTAAGGGGGCTTGTATCCTCATTCGTCTCTCTCTTTCAAATCTTAAAAATAAAGATTTTGTAATCTTTATTCAAACAATTTAAGAAAGTATTTATTTAGTTTACTTTTGTAGAATCTGAAAGGCATTTCTTTTATGCTAGCCAATTTATTAACCCTTAATTATCCAGTTACTTCCAAACCTGATTGTATATGTAATTACCTTTTGCCAGGTGTAATAATTTGGTCAATAAACATGTCAGAACACTTGCTGCTTAGTTTCAACAGATAAATTCAGTTTTTCCACAGCCTCAAGGCATAACTAAATTTGAAAAAAAGGGCAGTTATCAAACTGCCCTGAAGCTGGTTCACTAAGGTAGAAATACACAGCAGGTAGCCATGGCTTACTTTGGGGCCTGATGCTTGCCTGAGTGCTTAATTAGTAAAAGATTTCTGGGACAGGGTAACGGTGACAACCCTGTGATACTCTGATGAATGCAGGTGTCCACATGAACCTCAAAATGGCCAACAGACAAACTTTAAGATGAAACTTAGTTAAAAAACATCTATTGGTAAAGACCTACTGGCATCACACCTTAACTACAGGTTACAGAATTAAAATATGAAAAGAGAAACTAAATACAAACAGCAGGAGGAGGTCTCATCTTCTTGGGAACATGAATGCAGCCAATGGAATTAAACAGATTGTGATCTAAGTGCTACAATGCTTGCATGATGCGAATCTGTATTATAGGAGTGCAAAAAGAAATCCCTACTTGACCTCTGGATAACCTAAACAGGAAATTAGGACATTTCTAAGCAAAACAGCCTGTGTCATACTGTTAAAATAATTATTTCCATCGACACTTTGTATTAGCAATGTACATTAGGCCATCAGAAAAAAACTCAAGCCAAAAAAACTCAAGCCAAAAGAGTTTCTTCCCTGTAACAGATAAAACAGCAGTTGGCCCAGTGCCCTCAACACAGTTGAGGGGGTAAAATTTATTGATAATTAGGAGGACAAAGAAGGGGAGAGAGGAATAATAAACAGGTAAGAAAGCTGGAAGCATTCTTTAAATATTCATAGATCAGTTGGAAATGAATTATTGAAATATACTTTTTATTTTTTAAATACTTATTTTGAGAGACAGAGAGGGAGCAGGGGAGGGGAAGAGAGAGAGAGAGAGAGAGAGAGAGAGAGAGAAAGAGAGAGAAAGAGAGAGAGAGAATCTAAAGCAAGCTCCATGCTGTCAGCACAGAGCCTGACACAGGGCTCGAACTCACCAACTATGAGATCATGACTTGAGCCAAAATCAAGAGTCTGATGCTCAATGAACTGAGCCACCTAGGCACCCCAATAAAATTTATTTTTTTAAGTTTTGCTTAAGTAATCTCTACACTGGACACGGGGTTCAAACTCACAACTTCAAGATCAAGAGTCGCATGCTCTGTTGACTGAGCCAGCCAGGTGCCCTATGAATGGAATTTCACTCTTAGTCAGCATCTGGGGTATTAAGAGAGTATTCGATGATGGGGCGCCTGGGTGGCGCAGTCGGTTAAGCGTCCGACTTCAGCCAGGTCACGATCTCGCGGTCTGTGAGTTCGAGCCCCGCGTCAGGCTCTGGGCTGATGGCTCTGGGCTGATGGCTCGGAGCCTGGAGCCTGTTTCCGATTCTGTGTCTCCCTCTCTCTCTGCCCCTCCCCCGTTCATGCTCTGTCTCTCTCTGTCCCAAAAATAAATTAAAAAAACGTTGAAAAAAAAAAAGAGAGTATTCGATGATTTTAAGAAAATATCCAACAAACACTACAACTTAAAATGAGTCAGCATTTTTTTTCGGAATAATTTTTAAATATCTGCTATTTGGTTATGGTGCTTCAGAATGTTAGAGACCGTCACCATTTGGTTGGGAAAATCAAGCCCCTCCAATGTCTCACCTAATCAATATTCTATGGATATTATTTGCTTATCCGATTATATTTCACTTGGATAAGAAGTGCTGTTTCTTATGACACCAATATTATTTATTTATTTGTGTTTATTTACAATGTATTTATTCTACGCCCTATTCAATTCCCTCCCAACTAAGTTAAAAAAAAAAAATCAAGGTACTTTCATTTTGAATTAATCATTTAAGGGAGTTGTAAACTCCGGGTCTCAATTTCCTGTTCTGTAAAACAAAGGAGTCATATTTGCATGTGACAAGCACTCTATTTGACACTAGCAGGGAAATGATGATGATGACCCAGTCTTTGTTTCAAGCAGTTCTTTAGTGTAATGGAAGAGATATTCACATAAGCATAATCATGAACAAAGGTGCAAATTACACTGGAGTTATGTACAGTTATTATTGGAGCATCCAGTCTTGTTTGGGGGTGAGAGGTAAACCCAAGAAGGCATCTGAGGTAGTACCCAAAATGAGTCTTAAAAAGGAGTTAATCAAGGGAGAGGCAGTGGTATTTCAAGCAGGTGGGACAGCATGAGTAAAGGCACAAAGATGGGAAACAGTTGTGCTTCTGGGGACTGTCATACATTTTAATGTTGCTTACACTTATCAGTAAAGGAGTAGTACAAAAAGGCTACAGAAGAGGACAGGGGCTAGATCACAAAAGGACATATATGCCTTGTTCAGGAACTTTGGGAAATTTTTAAACAAGAAAGCTCACATGGTCAGACTCATTACTTACATATATAAATACAACAGCTCTGTGAAGAATGGATTTGAGGAGAAAAAAACTAAGGATGGGAAAAATAATTAAGAAACTGTTGTGATAACCTTGAAATACACTGGGATAAACAAGTAGGTAGCTGGGAAAGAGAGAAGCGGATGGATAGGTAATAGGGCAGGTAGTTAGGATGGAAAGAGGAGAATGGGTTTGAGAGGAAAAATCCCTAGGACATGATGATTGAATGGGGGGCATGGCAGAGTGGTGCCATCAACCAAAACAGACAACATGAAAAGATCTGATTAGAGAATGAGGGAAGATGATGTGTTGACAGCTTTGGTCACATAGGATGTAGGACACATATCCCAGTGGAAATGTTTATCAAGCAACTGCATATATATCTAAGGCACACAGCATTTGTGTCAGAGATATGATGGAGAGTGGATGAGTTCACCCAGACAGAGTATATACAGAACAGAGTTGTAAGTACAGAAACCTCAGGTACACCAACATTTGGGGGGCAGAGACATAAAAAGAACGTTAAGAGAGTAGCCTTTGAAGAAGAGAGAATTTTAATTTTTTTTCAGTTTATTTATTTATTTTGAGAGAGAGTAAGGGGGGGAGGCAGAAAGAGAGAGAGAGAGAGAGAGAGAATATCCCAAGCAGGCTCTGTGCTGTCAGCACAGAGCCAGATACAGGGCTTGATCCCACAGCCATGAGATCATGACCTGAGCCCAACGCTTAACTGAGCCACCCATATGCCTGAATAAGAAAGAATTTTAAAGAGGAAGTGATCAACATTATCAAACACAGCAGAAAGAACCAATAAGGTAAGGGCTAAAAAGGTCTAGTGGCATTCCTTGGGTGACCTAAGTGAATGCTGTTTCAGCACTGTGGCAAAGCAGACAGTTGACTCAGGAATGAGTGAGACATGAGGAAATAAGGAAACAATCAATTATAAATAATTCTTTTAAGGAATCAGTATACAAAGGAGAAAAAAAGAGATCAGAAACAGTTAGAATGAGACTAGAGAAGATATCCCCCACCCACTCTCTCTCTCAGGCAGGAAAAATTTGAACATGTTTTTAAGCTAAGGTAGTTATGAAAAGGATAAAGCAAAGGAAAGGCAGATGAATAATGAAACAAGTCTCATAGAAAAATGGGGTCAAGGGCATAGGAAGACGAGAGAATCCTGAATAAAATGGTTACCTATCATAGGAGTCTGAAGGAAGGAAAATGATGAATGTGAATACAGATAAACCGATTGCAAAAGTAACAGTGAGAGATTAATGGTGATAGAGATGAACGAAGGAAGCTCAAAGGGGCTGAGGCTCTCACTCAAAAGTGGAAGAACAATGGTCTACAGATGGAAATGGGGGCTAAGAGAACAGGCTCTCTCATTTCACACTGTGCAGCCTATAAAAGAGTGCGTAGTTACCACTAGAGAGGGCTACTGGTTTAGCAGAGCCTCACAATTCTAAGACCGGAGGGAAGAAAACATTCTGCCAAAGCACTGAAGCTGTAGGGCCTAAGTTTACATTGGAATGTCTTCAGATGGCACATCCTAAGAGGGCTAGAAGAAGCAAAAAGATACAGAGTTAAACAAACCAATGAGTGAATGAGACAGGAAATAGGCAGGGAGGGCCGGAAGGAGGGGAATAAGAAAGCAGGAAGAGTAGGGAGAAAGTAGTTAACTTCACTGAGTAATCAAACATTTTAATCTTCTAAAATGAGGGATGCATGGTTGGGAAATGCCAGAAATGACAGTGTCTGACACCAGGTCTCAGGAAAAAGTGGTGAAGGCGGCCATGTGGCTTTTCAAAAGGGCAAAGAAGCCTCTATTTGAATGTAGAGGTTCTCAAGACACCAGGAACAGCCTCAAGAGCCCTGCCTGGTTAAGGGGAGAACCTGTAGGAGGTTTGGTTAGATTTTCTTACGTGCCTTCCAATTCTCAAACCTTAGGATTTCATGACCATGAAAATCACTGAATCACAGACTGAAGGTAACTGGAAGATGATCTGACATTTAAGAAAACATAAGAGTCAAAGAAAGAGAGAACTATAAATGTAAAACACTCCAGGGACTAAACTGTCACTTACTATTAAGTACTAAGCACTGTAATATACACCTAAGAAGGAAGTTCAAGGAAAATACTATAAAATATTAATTCTCAAATCAAATAATCCCTTCAGCAATTTCATTCTTTCAATATATATTAATAAAACTTTTCATCATGACTATATATCCACTTGACTCTTAAGAGGTCACTATTGACCCAAAAACCCCACCAAATTTCTTTTAATATATGGTTTTATGGATATCAGAGGTGGAATGCACCCCTTCAGAGTGCTACCTGAGTATCGGCAGTGTTGAGTTCTCTCAGCCATCTAAATGTGAGGATGGGTGGCTCTGCGGGCCCCTAACGTCTCACTCCTAAGCCTGAAGTATGTACATACACCTAGTTTTTTGGGTATGTTTGCTTTCACTTTCCAACCAAGTTATGAGTTCTTCAAGGGCAAAGGTAATAGCTCTTCCTTCTCCCTTAGGGTACTCAATAAAAGCTTGTTGCACTGAACTAAATTATATTTCATAGAAAACTTTGAGAAGCTGAAGTTTAATGACTGTGTCTTTTCTGCAACAAAAGGAAAAGCAGAGAGATTAATGCACACACACACAAAAAGCTTTTAATTTAAACCACTGGAAAAGCTCTGCATAAATATTGTTTGATTAAAAAAAATCTTTTTTAAATATTGTTTGATGGGGCGACTGGGTGGCTCAGTCAGTTAAGTGTCTGACTCTTGATTTCAGCTCAGGTCATGATCTCTCGGTTTGTGAGACTGAGCCCCACATCGGTTTGTGAGACTGAGCCCCACATTGCACTCTGTGCTGTCAGTGTGGAGCTTTGTTTGGGATCCTCTCTCTCCCTGTCTCTCTGCCCCTCCCCCCTGCTTGCACACACTCTCTCTCTCAAAATAAATAAATAAACTTTTAAAAAATCAAAAAACAAATTGTTTGAGTCCGGGGCTCTTTCACACACAGATTACCTACAAGGGGGCCTGAGAGACTGATAAGAGTCTTATACAAAGTTCACTATCACCTACTGTTAATTTTTCTTTATCTCCATTTCAGACCATTACTTGTATCTGTGTACAGCTTTTCACTTGAACATCTCATTCCAGTGAAGTACAGGCTTTTCTATACTTTATAAAAGGGAAACTGAGCTTCAGAGAGATTAAATGTCTTGTTCAAATTTATATGTAAAGTAGGATTAGGATCTAATTTCCTCAATTTATAAATTAAGTGCTTAAAACAACCAGATTAGGATGGTTTAATTTACACAAGATTTTCTTTTATTTGTATGTATAACCAATCAGCTTTCAAAAAGAATGCATGGTAAAGTTTTTTAGAACACTGTTGTAGATTCACGCTGGATATGGCAAATAGTACAAAGGCAGTCTAGAGAATTTTGTTTCATACAGTGAAAAGATCATAATAGTGAATATGGTGGTTCTAGTTTTAATACTCATTAGTATGTTAAACAGTGCATTATTGCTGTTTTTTCTGACAAAGCATTTAAATATTTAAACTTCTCATTAACTATCCTTCCAACTTGCAGAAATCTATAATAGAAAAATTTTTTTCCATTCAATAAATAAAACAATTATCAGGGAAAAATAAATTTCTTCTTTTTAAGTTTATTTAGTTAGAGAGAGAGAGAGAGAGAGAGAGGGAGAGAGAGAGAGAATGAGGAGGGGAGGGGAGGGGCAGAGAGAGAGGGAGAGAGAAGATCCCAAGCAAGTTCAATCTCATGAACTGAGAGATCACGACCTCAGCTGAAATCAAGAGTCAGACACTAAATCAACTGAGCCACCCAGGCACTTGCAAGGAAAAATAGTTCTCATAAATGAATAATAAGGAGTTTGGCAAAAACGTGAATTAATGTTGAGAGAAGAATAACGTTCCCTGTTGCACAGTGTCAATATGGAGTTTATATCTAATACTTAATGGATGCATAATATTTATAAAAGACCAGCTATCACTATCCTTTCTTTACTGCTGATAGACAATTCTAAAAATTTTAACCTATCACTCTCAGTGAAAAAAAAAAAATACCACGAGTATTGATGATTAAATTTGGGATTGCCTCTCTTTACATTATACATGAACTTATAATTCTCCATCTATGGAGACAAAGATTTACTCCTTGTGTAACACACTGAAAAATGCACCTCAAAATTAATCACAACATGTAATATTTATAAGAAATATTCCATATTTTCCCAAATACACACTTATATGTATAATTTTTTCTTGTAAATCTGATACTTTTCTTTATAATCCTATTGCTAAGTTAAGTACTTCTCTTAAAAATAATTCTGAATGGAAGGGCACCTAGGTGGCTCAGCTGAATAAGCATCTGACTCTTGATACTGGCTCAGGTCATGATCTCTCGGTTTGTGAGATTGAGCCCCACACCAGGCTCTGTGCTGACAGTGCAAACGGAGACTGTTTGGGAGTCTCTCTCTCTTTCTGCTCCTCCCCCACTCGAGTGTGCATGCATGCTCTCTCTCTTTCTCAGAATGAATAAATAAACTTAGAAAAAAAATGTCACCTTGGGGGAAGCTGGGTAAAGTGTACATGGGACCTTATGGAACTATATTTGTAACTTTCTGTGAGTCTATAATTACTTAAAAATAAAAATCAAAAGAAAACCAATGAGCATTGTATTATTTTTGTAAATATTATGGTGTTGGTCTGCTTATTTGTTTTTCTGGTTTTCAAAAAATTATTTTAGAGGGTAATTTTCCAAACTACAAAACAGCTCCAACCTTTATCCTCAAAACAACCACAACAATCTATGCAGTCAAAAGTTATATCAATAACTGAAGGTATGAGCATAAATCACATATGTAGTTAAGCAATAAACTGTAAACCTCCAGAATTAGGACACTGGAACAAAAAGGGACAAAAAGGCAAAAGTCATTTAGGTTCAGACTAATCCTTCATAATCTAAGCTCTTGCAAAGGGCAGCATACTTTTCTAATATCTGGACCTTAAGGTAAATTTTGTGAGATGTCTGGTCTTGTTATATTCAAGAGTAAACCCAGAGACATCTTCCTTTAATTCTTTGGCACTTCAAATGAATTTAGGATTGTCTAAGGAAAAAAAACGTTTGCTGGAGGAGCTGTGTGAACAAGCTTGTTGTCCTGCTACTCTACCTAGTCAAGCATTCGGATACTACAACTTTGGCAAATCCCATTAATACTTTAAGAAGTCAAAGACTTTAAAACTTCTGAACAAAGTTCCTGTGAAGTAGTCACAGGGACAAGTTTAAGCAAGCAGAGTGTGTATACAATATAGTAACAAATATAATGCAAACAAAAGAAGATTTGTTTAATTATAGTGGAAATAATTGTTATTTAAAAGTGCCTTCTTCCTCATCATAAAAGAACAAACTGGACTAGTGGCAAAAGAATTGTATGTTATGATGCCTTAAGATTAGAAACAGAAGACAGAAATTTCAAAGTAAAGTCTTGGCAGACGCCCAGTCTCCACAATAAGAATTATGGCCAAACAATTCTTTCATAACCTCCAAGTCTTGTTCATGTCCCTTTAGGTAGACTCCAAAGTTGTACATTTTAAATCAAACACAAGCCTATGTATTTATCAGGCTTTGTCTATCTTTCTATGGTAAAGTATATCTGAACTTCTTTCCTAAACTTTATAACCATTTGGGGGTGTGGTAGAGAGGGGTTATTAGACTATGTATAAAAGAGTGGAAGTGAGGGAATAATGAGAACAAGGAGGGGGGTGCCCAGGGTACTTCCCTTATCAGGCAATACTGTTACAAGGACCTACGCTCCTCATGGTTCACCATGATGCAGATCTGGTACACCAGCCTCACCATCACCCTGATGAAGTGTGGGAAGTACAGAGATGGTAACTGCCAACTCAATCAATTAATGGCATCTGTGCAACACACGCTTCACATAATTCACTAATTTTAGCAATGAAGATTAAGCACACCATGGAAAACATCCCTCTCAGAAGTAAACTGTACAATATTTTTCCCCACACACTTCATTAAACCATTAAGCTATATAGTTGAAACAGTTCAGGAAAGAGTTTCCTAAGGTCATATAATAGTTATTAAGAGAAGTAGGACTCCATCCTATTTCCTGATTTCCTACAAGAGTGTCCTCGTCAACACACCATCTGGATACTTCAGCAGCTTTCTTTTTTCACTCCTTAACTTCTATCCTTTAGCCAAGATACCTTTCTGAACCTACTAATCTTCAACTTTATCTTCACTGATACCAACTAACTCATCTCTCAAATGGTCTAGTCCTTATTTTATTGTCTACTGTTCAATTCTATTTCCTCAGTGGCTGGCTATAGGAGGCACTTAATAAACATTTGCTGAATAAATGAATGAGTAAATGAAGAAAGAAGTGAAAATCCGTACATATAACGCAGTTTTAGCATTCCATTAACAAATGTTGATTTACATGCTGTCTTCTTCCAAAGGGGCTTTAAGGGGCAACTTATAAAAATACTTGCAAGATAAACACAACTTAATAATCGAGAAAACTCAGGGCCGAAAGAAAGTGAAGGTAGAATAGAAGATGTTGGTACACAAAATGTATGTGATGCTATCCTATACAGCTAGCTATAAAGCAGTGAAGCTATTTTTAACAATAAATGAAATATATTGAGGTAACTCACAGTATTTCGGTTACTAGAATACTAGTTACTCAGGATAAATGCAACTAATTCCAATAATGAAGACAGCAACTTCTGAGTCTACATGAAGGCACTGTGAAATATAGTGAACCACATCATTAGTAATTAGTTAACGGCAATCTAGCATCTGTAGCCTAGACTACCAAAATGATCATCTGCTCTTGATTCTCATGTTGTCCATTTCCAATCTACTTTCCTCAGAGCAGCCAGAACAATCTTTTAAAAATGTCAATCAGAGTATGATATTAATTTGTTGAAAACCCTTGAATGGTTTCCCATCATACTCAACGTCCCAAACTACCTCACAAGGCCCTCAAGGCCCTATACGACCTGGCTCTGATAACCTTCCCAACTGCATGTGTACTTCTTCCCCATGCTAATTTATAGCCATACTATTATCCTTTCTCTCTCTAGGCAGCACTTTAGGACTTTGCATCTGCTCTTTCTTCCTTCTGCTAGGAAAGCTATTTCCTCCTATTTCTCAACGGCATTCACAGATCTACTAAAATACCACCTCCTTAAAGGTGTTCCCTGAGAACCCAATACAAAGTGGTCCACCTTACCGCCAGTGATTTTAACACTAACCGGTTCTGTTCTCACAGGATCGAAATCTATTTAAAATTCTATCTGAAACTATTTAGCAATCATCACTGTTGTGGATCTTCCTCCAACAAAATGAGATTGTGACAGTAAGGATTTTGCCTATCTTGTTCACCGCTTGCATCCCCAGCATTTAAATAGCAGTGCCCAGAGGAGGTGCTCACATAATTTGTTCAGTGAATGAAGAAATATCTCAAAATAGAATAGCTCTTGGTGATCTGGCTTAGTCTGGACAGCTTTTGGCTTCCCTAGAGCAGTGGTAGCTGAATAACTGTTGTTAAGTCCTATACAATGCCTTTGACAATGTGCTGAAAACACTGGACCCTCTTCTCAGAAAAATGTACATACAAACAAAAAAATTTTTTTATTGTTTTTATTTATTTTTGAGACAGAGAGAGACAGAGCATGAGCAAGCAAGGGGCAGAGAGAAAGGGAGACACAGAATCTGAAGCAGGATCTCACAGAATCTGAGCTGTCAGCACAGAGCCCGATGTGGGGCTCAAACTCACAGACTGTGAGTTCATGACCTGAGCTGAAGTCGGATGCTCAACCGACTGAGCCACCCAGGTGCCCCCATACATACAAAATTTTGCATGAACCTCCTAAAATCAATCCATGGTCCCCAGGTTAGAATCCCTGATCCACAGGTATGTAAGGGCCTTTATGCAATGCAATCTACATTTCACCAATTCCTGTCAATGAAGTTGAAGGCTGAGTGTAAAGAAAATCAATACAAAGCTGCAAATCACTCCTAACAGATTTCTCTACAAAGTGGTAGAAAATGAAGAACAGCCCTGGTGAATGGCTGCCTAGTCTCCTCATGCAACACACACTGTACTGGGAAGCCCAGCTCTGCAATTCATCAGGGAAGAAAATGGCCTATGTGTTGATGACATATACAGTAAGAAAACAGATTTGTAAAGGGAGAAGCTTATGGTTGCCTCTTTAAAACGGCAGAGACTACACTGTTGTTCCAACTAAATGAGATCATACTGGATCAGGATATGAATAGAAAAAGTCAAGTTCCAGGAACTGATAAAGTTAAAAAAAAACACAAAAACCAAAAAAACCCACCTAAACTGAGGCGCCTGACTGACTCAGTGGGTACAGCATCCAACTCCTGATCTTGGGGCAGTGAGTTTAAGCCCCACGATGGGCATGGAGCCTACCTAAAAAAAGAAAACTCAACTAAAAAGAATTGATTTAATATTCAGAATGGTCCACGAACTCTTCTGAAGGAAGAGAAACTTCTGTGGGTACCTTTAATAAAAAGATGCCTGCTTAGAGTCACAAAGTGACTTTTGAAAATGTATTCTTTAAATTATGTCGGATCAAAGAAGCAACAGAAGGTAAGAATATATTTGGGTGTAAAACTCCTCCTTTGCCTGCGAGGGACTTGGGGGTCAAGTTAAAAAGTTCGGCTGAACAAAGTAGCTTTTGTCTCTGACCCCTTCTTGCTTTGTAGCTGTGGGTGCTTACAGCTAAGTTAGTGTGTAAAGTAAATCATCTGGGCAAGAAATTTCTACAAGTTCTAAAGGACTTAGAACTTTGTTCATCATATTTTTAGTACCACTAAATAGTAATACTCATTTTTCTTGGGGTTTTTTTTTGGTGGCAGTTTTGGCTTTAAGGTGTTTATTTTGGCAAGTATTAGATTTTCTGTCTTAAGGAAAGGTTCAATTAATCTGGAAAAAAGTCACTTCAACTATATTTCCTTTTCAACACTAAGGGACGCTCTTTACAACAAACAAAATATAGAACTTACCTTGATCATTTTATCAAATAATCTCTCCTTCAAAATGTTCCCATCTCGCATACAGTGTATTAAAGGAAGAAAAGTAGCAAATATATCCTTTATTTTCCTGCGTGCGTACTGTGGCTCAGTAACAATAGCCCTGATGATTCACTAAGGAATCCGACAACTGTTAGGATTTGAACTCCACATGAGCTGGTATTTTAATTTCCCACTTAAATCTTTTCATTCTTCAGGAGCAATCTTGTGTTACCGTTTCATGCTTCTTAAAAACAAGTTATTCTGTATGACTGACTGACTGGTTTACTGCAGCTAAGCAGCGTTAATCCTCTGGTAATTATCACCCTTCATAAAATCCTCCAAATGTTTTTTGTTTTGTTTTAAAGGGAAGTACAGCAAATTACTCTTGACAATCTATTTTTCATCATTTTTGTATCATTTGCATTTTAATATTTAAATTTCATCTATCTATTGAAAGACTCATCTATTTGCTATCGCAGCTCTCTTAATGAGACAGCTCTAGGAATCTATAAAGGAATGCAATGGTGGTCCACATAATTCAGTGTTAAACTGTGTGCTGTAGAACACTGCTTTGCAAGACAGTAAGAGATTTTCATTTGTGAAAAGTATTCAGTACTCAAACAAGTTTGGGGGCAAAAGGGGAAACACCTTTACTCTAAGACTTCTCAAAGCCTTTAATGTGCTAATGAAATCATGAATTCACAGAGAGGGACAAAATATGTCAGATTTCCGAAATTTATTTGACCTTAATCTATTTTCTTCTTGACTCATTGTTCCAAACAATACTAGTTTAATAGATGCTCCTTTATTTAATTCTGCTTTATATTCAGTCATTGCTGATCACTTAATTAAGGTGTATATTACCTTTGTCTAAATTCCTATAATTCTCCTGGCCAAAATATTTCTTTATCCATAAAAGAATAAGCAATTGGTTTTGGAGTGATGGCAACATTTCTTAGAAATAACTTATATTACTATTTGAGTATCCATAATGATGACTGAGATAAATCAAGAAATGTCTGTTACAGTTTTACTTGACAAAGCACAGAAATGTATCATGTATTTTTACAAATACTCTCCTCAAAAAACAACTGAAATAGAAAAATAAAATTTACTGCTTTTCAAGTATAAGTTTATATAGAATATCAACTTACATAGAATATCTCAATTCCTAATAAAGGTGTTTCTGTACCCCCCAAAATGCTTTTGAGTATAGCTAAAAAATGTGCATTCGCTTATTCAACATGTACTGATTGTTCACTATGTGCCAAGAATAGCGTTTAGGCAATGGATGTGCAGCAGTGAACAAAAAAGGCATGATTCTTGTCCTTGTGGGCTTATAATTCAGCTTTTTCTTTTACATTGCCTGCACTGTTATGAATACTTACTCTAGAATTGTTTTGTTTTAAAAAATACCTTTGATGTGGTAAGACTATAGTTAGGCTGGTATTAAAAAACCTCAAACCTACAACTAATTTGCTCATGAGGAATGGCATGAACCATGAAATATAAGCATATAGTTAACTGGAAGGCAATAGAAACCATTTTACTTGTACATTAGAAGCACATATCATTTATATCTCACAGTCTTGTATTTTACAATTACTTTACATTAAAATGCTAGGAGATTCAGTTCTTTTCAAAAATTGGTGCTGGGTCAATTGGATAGCCATATGGAACAAAATGAATCTTGAGCCTCCACTCCATACCATGCTCAAAAATCAATTCCAGATGGACTATAAACCTAAATGTGAATGGTAAAACAATAAAACTTTTGGAAGAAAAAATAGAAACATATCTTTATAATTTCAGGGACAGGCAAGACTTCCTAAACAGGACATTAATAAGCACTAACCATAAAGGGGAAAATGGACTTCATTAAAAGTATGAACTTCTTTTCATCAAAAGGCACCAATAAGAGTAAACAGACAAATCACAGAGCAGAAGACATTTGCAATACATATATTTGACAGAGGACTCATATTCAGAATAGACAAAGAACTTCTACAAATAAGTAAGAAATGGACAATCCAATAGGAAAAAAAAAAAAGCCCCCCCCCCCAAAAAAAAATCCCTGCACAGGTTATTTACAAAAGAGGATATTCAGATGAACAGTAATAGGGGTGCCTGGGTGACTCTTGATTTCAGCTCAGGTCATGATCTCATGGTTTGTGAGTTTGAGCCCCGCATCAGGCTCTGCGCTGGTGGCACAGAGCCTGCCTGTAATTCTGTCTCCCCCTCTCTCTGTCCCTCCCCTACTTGCTCTCTCTCTCAAAATAAATGAAAATAAATTTAAAAAACCCAAATGAACAATAATATATGAAAAGGGATTCAATTTTATAAGTCAAATTTAAAAAATGCAGATTAAAACCACAATGTAAAACTACTGTATACCCACTGGAATGGCTATAAAGGAAGAGGCAGATAATACCAAATGACGACAAGGATGTAGAGTAGTAAGAATTCTTCTACACTGCTGGCTGAAGTATAAACTAGTACTCTTGTTTAGGAAAACTGCTTCACAGTATCTATTGTAACTGATCATATGCATATCCCCTGACATAGCAATTCCACTCCCAGGTAAACACCTTAATAGAAATTTGCCTGTATGTTTACCCAAAAACATGCAAACAAATGTTCATGTTAGTACAATTTGTAACAATAAAACTGCAATCTATCAATAGTAGAATGTATAAATTATGGTATGTTTTGTATGATGACAGACTGCACAGCAAAGGGAATGAAGGAACCATAACTACATGTAACAACATGTATAAATTTCACGAACATATTGAGCAAAAGAAGGCAGAACCTTCTAAAAAATTAATACTACATGATTTCATGTATACAAAGTTCAAAATCAGGCTGAATTGATCTGTGGTGTCAGGAGGTCATGAGGGGGTTACTCTTTGAGAGGGAGAACGGTAATGGCTGAAAGAACAGTAAGGGGAAGGGTCTCTTGAGGCACTTACTGCTCAAGTTTTCTTTCTTGATCTGGACGTTACCGAGATTATTTCAATTTGTGAAAATCAGCAACAGTACACTCAAGAATTGCCTGAATGTATGTTATACTTCAATAAAGCATCTATTTGAAAAGTGTTATGAGATGCAAATATATTTTGTGTAATTCAGATTCTTCAGAGGAATGATTACTCCTTTTTCCCCTAGTTTGCCTAAAATCAAATACTTGAAAACCAGATATAATCCTAGATGGGGAAAGGAATATTATAAGGTCACTTATGACACAGAACTGTCATAGGAAGAAAACAATGGTAATTCCTGACTCATACCCAGGCTAACAGGAAATACATATTTGATTTTTCCTTTAAGGCTTTAGACTACATATTCCCAGATTTTTAAAAGGCTCTTCCTATGACAAGGTATCTGGTCCCTCACTAGAGCTGGAATTTTCTCTGTATCTCTGCAATGTGTGTCTAAATCACTAGGCAAAACTCAAGGCACCATCTTAACAGCCCCAAAGCACGGTAGTCTAACCCAAATATGACACTTAACTAATGCAGTCTAAGAATTCCTAGCACGCTGTTGGTTCATTTGAGATTAACTAAAACTACCAGACCTTTTTCATATTATAAGTCAGATTTTCTACATCTTGTATTTTTAAAAATTTAATTTGAAAATATTAAATACAGGGGGCACCTGGTTGGCTCAGTCAATAGAGCATGTAACTGGTTTTTTTTAATATTTATTTATTTTGAGAGAGAGAAAGAGCAAGCAAGCACGAGTGGGAGAGGGGCAGAGAGAAAGAAAGAGAGAGAATCCCAAGCAGGCTCTGCGCTATCAGTGCAGAGCCCAACACAGGGCTTGAACTCACCAGCCATGAAATCATGACCTGAGTCCAAATCAAGAGTCGGACACTTAACCGACTGAGCCACCCAGGCGCCCCAGAAGAGCAAGCGACTCTTGATCCCAGAATCATGAATTTGAGCCCCATGCTGGGTGTAGAGATTACTCTAAAAAAAAAAAAAGTGAAAAACAGTATTTAATATTTTCCTTGCTAAATTTAACTTTGTTCACTTTCACTTATCACTCAAGCCTACTAAGAACACTTTGATTCTGTCTTCTATCATCTTAGGTACTCGGAGCTTTGTGTCATCTATACATATAATTCGTATTTCTTCTATGTATTTATTATCTGGGTTATTATTTTAAAAATATATTGATTCCAAACCGTCAAAGATAGACATCTAGAGGGTGCTTAAAGAAGCATTTCCCAAAGTATGTTTCATGTAATACAACCAAAACTGAGTAAGGGAGATGTTCTGTGATGAGTTTGGGAAATGCGGGGTTACCACAGAATTTCTCAGTCCTTACAATTCTAACGCACATGGTAAGTGTTTGAGAGGGAATTAGAGTATAAAATGTTTCCGAAACTTAGCTGACCTGGAAATGCCTTTAAAGAAATTTTTTCTCATCTTGAGAAATCAGTGTTCCCTGGAAAGACACTTTGAGAAATAAATACTGCCCAAGGGTAGTAATGATCCAAAGCCAACTTCTTTAGGCAAAAGACCGTTTTATTTTTATTTACTTATTATTATTTTTTTAAGTAGGCCCTATCCCCAATGTGGGGCTTGAACTCATAACCCTGAGATCACAAGTCACATGCTCTACTGACTAGGCCAGCCAGGTGCCCCAAGAGATCGTTTTATTAGCTTCAAATCCACCTAATTGCATTACCATCCAACCTACCTAAACTTCTTAATATTGTCTAAAAGTTTATCAAGACATTTGTTGAATGCAGCAATGATATCTTACAGTCTAATTTATCAGAAAGTGAAACAGGATCAGGTAAAGAGGCTTTAGTATTAGGATTAGTAAGCCATGGATGCTCAGTCTACTGTGAGAGTTGGGTTCAGTAAGAAGCTATAAAGATGAGATTTAGATTTTGAAGTTTCCCACAAAATCGGCTACATTTTAAAAGTTTTGGTGATTAAAAACTAATCTTTAGTTACCTGAAAAATTCACTTACATGGGACACTTCCTTTTCTAATGATATTTAGTGAAATATTTCTGTGTATTAAGAATGAGTTATAGGGGTACCTGGCTGGCTCAGTTGGAGAAGTACACAACTCTTGATCTTGGGGTTGTGAGTTCAAGCCACATGTTGGATTACTTAAAAAAATTAGTTATAAAAAATGATCACTGAATTCTGTATACCATCTAGAGAGTATTATAATAAAAAAAGCTGGAATTCTTTAAGGCTTTCATACATTGTCAAAAAATTTTACAATTCATTTGAAATCCATTTGAAAGATTATTTAACAAAATAGACGGTCTTTATAGAAAATAGACACGTGTAAGTTTCCAAAGTTCTTCGTTCAGTGAATTAATTTCAGAACTGGGGGTAGGAGGATGATAGGATCTACTTACAAAAAAAGTTTACACATACATATTATATTAAAACAGCACATCTAAAATTGACTGAGACAGTACCTTCATATAATGCAGTCCCAGTACCACTAGTCCTCTGCATCGTCTATGGGGTAGAAGACCTTAAGATGTTGTTGAGATAACTGGCTTCCATTAGCAAGCATGTGATTGGCAGGATGATAAAGTCTTTTCACTCACAGGTCAGCTATTTCCTTTTCTTTAAAAGAGGGCAATTCTGATGATCCATCTTTTAGCTACAGTCTCTCATTGAGTCCCAATTCTCCTGCCTTCAGCTTTGATATGGTTCTAACTTTCCTCTTGTATCAGCTCATACTTGTCATCAACTCCTCTATTCAGAACAGCAAATATCAGGAGTTTGACCTCAGGGCAAAGTCCGGGTGGGCAGGTAAAATTTGACCACTGGACCTACTTCCTAATCTTTCATACCCAGCAATTCATGAAGCAGTATCAAATTCAAACTAAAAAACAGAAGCATGACCCCTTATAAGTACTATGAAAAGGGCTCTTTTGCCTTTCTAAGTATACTTGAAAAGAACTGTCAGCCACCCTATTAAGACAGAAATGGATCACAGACTAGAAAAAAAGAAGGAAAGGTGCAGAAACCCAACTGAAATGTAAATAAAAGTGTTAGCACCCTCTTTATGTTTGGTAATATAGTACTTCATATAAAAGGTATTAAAATAATATTCCATGAAATGTCTTTATGAAGTCAGGAACATTAAAACATTATTGAAACTTTAAGACATCTTTATTTAAATAACACTGCCATCGGATACAAAAACTTCTATCACCTCATATGAAACATCAAAGACTAATTTTATTTTCAGTCAATTCCTATACTTGGCATTTCACCACTTAACTGTTTACAGATTAATTTGAAAAACAAATGTATATGAAAAATAACTATCTTTGTCAAGTTATTAAATCCAAGCTTCTAATACCGTAAAATTCAAGTATGTCTCAGTGGTCTGGCAGCTAAAGACAAAAATTAATAGCATCTTGTTTCAGGATACAAAAGTACAAAAATAAAGCATGATTAATTTTTAACATTAATAATCACGGAAAATTATTTGAGCCTCCTTTTAAAAACTAGGATAATACATTAAAAATGAGCTCATTAAAATTTATCCACTAGTAACTTCCACTGCATACTAAGTATCATACTTTTTTAAAGTTTATTTATTTATTTTGAGAGAGAGAGGGGGGAAGGGGCAGAGAAGGAGAGAACCCCAAGCAGGCTCCATGCTGCCAGCGCAGAGTCAGAAGTCAGGCTCGATCCCACAAGCCAGGGGATCATGACCTGAGCTGAAATCAAGAGTCAGATGCTTAACTGACAGAGCCACCCAGGTGCCTCTAAATATCATACTTTAGAACTGTGGTTTTTTAGTTGTTTTTTTTTTAATATTTATTTATTGAGAGAGAGAGAGAGAGAGAGAGAACAAGTGGAGGGGCAGAGAGAAAGGGAGAGAGGGAATCCCAAGCAGGCTCCACACTGTCAGCGCAGAGTGCAGAACTCACGAACCGTGAGATCGTGACCTGAGCTGAAATCAAGAGTCGGACGCTTAACTGACAGAGCCACCCAGGCACACCAAAACTGTGTTTTATATTAAATAGTTATTTCTATATAAATCTTTAACAGCTTTACATGTGTCATAATAGATTTCAGAATTCTAAATATTTCCGATAGATTTTTTTTATTCACTTAAAAGTTTCTTAAAAAGTTACACTAATGAGGAAGAGTCAACCAGGACTTAATGTCTGTAAGTGCACCTACATGAAAAGTAAATTCAACCCAAAAGACTTGAGATTTTTATTAATATTTCTAAGTATGCCTTAATAGTAATTCCATGAGGGAATGCTTTACATAGGGTTGTAAAAAGGCCTTCTTTGGTGTCTTTGAAGGAAGAAAGTACCTGGGATCAGAGTTTTAATCTGCACTGAGCCAACCACCTATCTGAACAAATCAAAGAACAGAATTTTTACCCATAGTTTCAAAAACTATGTGGTCCTATTCACAACTCTTCAATGAGATTACCAACTAGTTAACACCATACAAATTCATACAAAACTGAGAAAGTATCACATAATAAATTTCAAATTTTCTGGGAACAGATTATTCGTATATAATGGGAGATATCCTCAAATTACATACTCGTTAGCTTGGAGAACATATTCATGTCCTTGTAACAGGGAAACTTAACCCCAGTACATGGCTGTAACCTAACTGAGAAATGAACATACAACCAAGCCTATTTCCAGCTTGCTAAAGGACTCCATTTTTTGTATCAGATCATCTTATTCAGGGCAATAAGACTGCGACAGAATTCCTAAAAGAAATAGACCTACCTTCAACAGAAAGAATACCTTCTAGTAAACTAGAATAAAAGTTCAGAGTCTACCTTCTTCATTTTCTACTATCTTCTCCAACTTAGTAAGGCTAACCATTTACAGATCTAGGTCATCCATAACATTGTTCCTGGTGTGGCATAACGCATGAGTATTGACTGCATACAGAAATAAATATTAACATATATGTTCAGTGCTTTACAGATAAAATTGGGAGACAGGAATAATTTTTTCAGTTTCCTTCAAAACCTAACTTGAAGATATACCATTTATATCTACATGACTCACTGTCCTATAAGTATTCCTAAGCAGTTTGTGGGTGTTTTGTTTCTCTAAAAGAGTTTTAAGCTCCACAAGAACTAAACTCTCCCTTATATTATTTTTGTGTCTATTTCAACCACATCACCTCTCTCCAAATAATCAGTACATAGTAATACATCTTTATAGAACACTGGTATGGAATTAAAGCAAAAACACCTCTATTCTCAAACATTTACTGAAATCACAATTCTTTAACTGCTGAAATTGGTCCTGCTCTAAACATCACTGTTGGTAGAGTCTATTTATATCAATGGTGGGGCCCCATCCCAGTCATCTCCATCCCCAAAGGGGCTGGGACCATTAATAAACATTAATCACAGTGTTGTTGTTGTTTTTTAAGATTTTATTTTTAAGTAATCGCTATACCCAGTGTGGAGCTTGAACTCAGAACCCCTGGATCAATAATCACACGGCCAGCTAGGTACCTCCACAGTGGCTTTGTTTTAATTCCATCTCCATTTGGTTCTTCTTGTCAAGGGCAGCAGTCACTCCTGTTGTCAATTTTGTATCCCTGAGCCCTCTACCTTGGATCCACCCCCCCTCCATACTCCTGTGCCTCTCAGCTCTATTAAACTCCTTAAGCTTAAGATTAAGAAAAAAAAAAGGAGGAGGGGGGAAAGAGGAAGAAAGAAATAATAAGAAAAAATATGGGAGACATGGATAAAGGGTAATAGGAACTAAATAAAATGACAAGTGTAGAAATGTCAAAGAGTAGTAAAATGATTAGAAGAGATTAAAAATGATTAGGAGATATTATACTGGGGCACCTGGGTGGCTCAGTGGTTTAAGCATCTGACTCTTGATTTCGGTTCAGGTCACGATCTCACAGTTTGGGAGTTTGAGCCCCACATTGGGCTCCATGCTGATGGTGCACAGCCTGCTTGGGATTCTCTCTCCCTCCCTCTCTGCTCCACCCCTGCTCTCTCTCTCTCTCTAAATAAACTTTGAAAAATTATATTTCTTACTCAGAGTTACATGACCAGAAAAGAATTATGTTAATGTATAATTACCTTTTTAAAAGTAGTTTTATCCTTTTTTCTGGAGGCATACAGATAATTTACTGAAAAAAACATTCTTGGGGCACGTGGGTGGTTCAGTCAGTTAAGCATCTGACTCTTGATTTCGGCTCAGGTTATGATCTCATGGGTTCAGGAGATCGAGCCCCACGTCTGGTTCTGCACTGACAGCTTGGAGCCTGCTTGGGATTCTCTCTTTCCCTCTCTCTCTGTTTGTGCATGCGCACGTGTGCGTGCTCTCTCTTTCTCAAAATAAATAAACATTTTAAAAAAGCATTCTTTATCACTGGCAAAATATTAAGCAAGGGGCTCCTTTCTACATTGTAATAATTTACATTTGACTTGGGTCCTGACATTAATTATATCACCAATTTTCATATAGGACCATGAAATCATTAAGAAATAACTCAAACTTCAGGGGTGCCTGGGTGGCTCAGTCAGTTGAGCATCTGACTCTTGACAGCAGCTCAGGCTGTGATCAAGATCACGCTGAGTGTGGAGCCTGCTTGGGATTCTCTTTCTCCCCCTCCCTCTACATCTTCCCTGCCTCACACACATGCACTTTCCCTCTCTCAAAATAAATATATAAACATTAAAAAAAAAACCAAAGAACTCAAATTTCAAGTGTCATTACACCAAAGTATAAAGTTATTTAGTCATGTGCTTAGAAGGTAATGACCAAGTTAGATATTCACCAATGAGAATGCTCCATGAGGTTGAGACACCAAATAGAAACAGAAGTTCAGAGAGAAGGGCCAAACTCATAGTTATCAAAGAAGCAATTTTTCAAAGAAAGGTTGTTTCAAGGCAAAAGAGCAAGCATTCCTGTAGCATTAGAAAAAAAAAAGACAACAGTTGATGGCAATAAGTGAGAACTACATTATTACATCTTACTTGTCTGAGGTCAATGAATGCTAGCTGCAGGGTATCCCCCTGGAATCCTGGCACGGGCTCAGAGCTGGCAAACACTATTTTAAAAAAAAGAATAAAAACAAGATTGTGAAATATACAAGGATTTAGCCACTAAATTGATTTCTACTCATTACAAATGTATTATAATATTTACACATAATCATTTCAAATGAAGGCTATTTATGGCCTTCAATTTCCACTACTAAGAATGCTCTCCACACCCATTACCACAAATATTTTAATAATTTTAAACTTCTAATCTACCGTTTAATCACTGTAATCCTTAATTACAATAAATTTAGAATGGTTATCCCAGAAAAAGTTCAAGAGTAGTAATATACTTCAATCAAGAAAATTTTTCTGACTCTATTTAGCCTTAGGTGAATGATTATAGAAGCATTTTGAAACTATACCAATTCCATGGCTGTCAACATATTTCAAAAATTCTCCTTTGTTACAGAACATGCTTATAAAAATCCTACCTCTAGCTAAAAGCAATAATGGGCAGACACATAAAAAGTCAGCTTTATATGCAGACAACAGGTAAAGTGTTCTAAGTAGCAAAATGACGATGATGCAGGAATGTCTGTTCATGTCTAATAATTTTTTTCCATAGAAGGAATCTCATCTCTTTAAAAACTAAAAAATACTCTAAAACTGAAAAATACTTCAAAAATTTTTTTCAACAATTTTTTTACTTGAAAATTTTTAATACTAGTAACATAGCTTGTTTAGTTACATTGAAGACAATTCCAGTATTAGTTATTTTGAAGACAAAAGACTTTTATCTCACAAAAAAGACCTTCTCACTTTACATGAAAGCTTCTCTGATAAAAGAATGCCAGCAAGCATTCTCTCTCCTCATTAATATCTGAGTTTTCCGAAAAAACATTACAGATTTTTCATTTATGAATTTATGTAAGTCAGTATTTTAGAAGCCATTTAAATTTTCAACCTATATATATAGTTCTTGGAATAACAAAAATAATTCTAAGTTCAGTGCATTATATGTGAAATATAGTTTAGAAAGGCTCAGAATCATGTATTTGAATTTAAATACATGAAAGCTTAGCATAGCTTAATTTATCTGGCGCTTTTAGGGAATGAAAATGTCAAAATAAGTTTTTGTTGCTGCTCTTGTTTAAAGATAGTGTTAATTTTGCTTTAAGCATTAAAACTTTTTAATCTTAAGTATTTTTTGATGGAATTTTAAACTGTAACATAATACTTCCTTTGGTTTTAAACTTTTTTTTTGAGTATTCTAAATATTATTCAAACATTTCTTTTTAATTTTTTTTATTTTTGGGACAGAGAGAGACAGAGCATGAACGGGGGAGGGGCAGAGAGAGAGGGAGACACAGAATCGGAAACAGGCTCCAGGCTCCGAGCCATCAGCCCAGAGCCTGACGCGGGGCTCGAACTCACGGACCGCGAGATCGTGACCTGGCTGAAGTCGGACCCTTAACCGACTGCGCCACCCAGGCGCCCCCAAACATTTCTTAATTCTCTGGATTACTGTTAAGAACATTTTTTATTCTGTACAATACATTCCCAGGGCTGCCGCAGTATTAAGGTCCTTTATTTATTTATTTATTTATTTATTTATTTATTTATTTATTTATTTAAATAGCTCAGAATGCTGTGCTGTTTGGGTTCTTGTATCTAGCCTTTATAATTTTTCTGCCTTCTCTCTTGCAGTTTTAACATCAATTCTTATTCCCTGCTCTCTCACTCATCTTATTAATATGCTACCTTTTATAGTCTTAAACTGGCTAGTCAGCTAATCAACTACTAGAATTGTGTCTAAAGAGCAAATACAGCCTGAGCAGGGGCCTCTCCCACAAGTAAGGTAAATGGGTTTTATATATGCCTTTGAGTATATGTACTTTTCTAGTAAGAGTAACCTTTTTGCTACTCAGAGGTGTATCATTTTTTCCCTTTATTTCTTGGTTCTCTGCTATGTACTTAACTACATATGTAGTTACGGCCATTAGATAGGTGACTCATTAGATAGATAGGTGACTCACTTTTCTCAGGCCCCCTATTTCCAGAAAACTATGATTTACTGAGCAAATCCAGCCACACTTCTCAATATTTAGTGTAATTCATTCACATCATTGCCTTTTCGTACAGCGAAGAGTAGCATACTTTCATACTGTAGCAACCCCATCACCCCCAACCATGTCCCCAGTAATTGAGTTGTCTTTCTCTAGTACCATCAGGTCTTAATTGAAAAATAATAAACAAAATTATAATAACCTATTAAAAGTAAAAGTATTTTTTTAATGTTTACTTATTTTGAGAGAGAGTGTGTGTGTGAGTCAGGAGAGAGGCAGAGAGAGAGAGAAGAGAGAATTCTAAGAAGGCTCTGCACGGACAGCATGGGGCTTGATCTGAAGCACTGTGAGACCATGACCTGAGCCAAAATCAAGAGTCAGACACTTAATTGACTGAGCCACCCAGGTGCCCCAAAAGTACTTTTTAATTTAAAGAGTAAAAAGTAGTTTTCTTAAGACCACCCAGTATATTGTTGGCTGTTTTGACCACAATCTCAGGCTACTGTTTCCAAGTAACAGTTCACTATGAATCCCTAATGGTTTCCCACCAAGGCTGTAAATGTTAGCTCAGCTTCTACCATTTCCACGTATACATACCCATACACAGAAAATAAATACTTCCTTTAACACAAGGAGACTTACTTTATATATCAGGCATAAAAATAAACTCAATTTCAATTATTATCTAATTCTCCCAGATTTCTCTCCCAGATTAAGATTAATATCTTAATCTACCAGAATTTTTCTGGACTGAAAATAATCTGCCATTTTCTTCTCTTTCAGAAGTTCCTATTTAAGGCACTGTAGTTTAAGCCCCATTACTTGGCATCAAACCAAAGAGCTTAGTGTCAAAATTATAATAGTACCATACATTTAAATAGCACCTCACAGTTTACAAAGCACTTTCTCACACACCACCTACTTTGATCATCACAATAACTTATTTTAGTAAATAGGACATGCAGATGATGGATCATAAAATCTTGCAGCTAGAAGAGAAACTCCCTTTGAAATACTTTCACTAGTCTCCTGAAGGCTTTTAAAAGCCACTCAGTACTTCATTTCATAGATTAAAAAATTAAACTTGTCGTGACATTCCCAGGATCACATAGCTAATTCAGATCTCCTAGCATTCAATCCATTGATCCAGAATCTGATCAAATATTTAGCCTCTATCTTTTATCCTATCTCTCACAAGAACCTAACTAATATGGAAGTGCCACTTACTAATTTATAGCTCTCAGGCTTCTTCTCAAATGTGTTCTAGGGATAGAAGACAATTTAGCAATCTGATAGTCATCTGGTACCGAGGACCATTTGTAATTATATGCTATTCAATTTGTTCAATGGCTTCATATTTTTTTCGTCTTTAAAACTCAAATTCACTCAGTCCTGTTGTCTCTACCTTCTGAAACATCTTGAGTCTGAATCTGACTCTACCTTAGTCCAAGCTATCTTCTTGCTTGGATGTTAACACACACTCCTTTCTGATCCCTCTGCTTCTTCTGTGCCACTCTTCCATCCACTACTCCCTGTGTGATTTATGTAAGATATAAATGTGATTGGTGCCACTTCATAGTTTAACATTTTTTTCAATGGTTCCCCATCACCTTCACAATAAAGCAAGACAAAAAAAGGTCCTTTATAATCTGGCCTGTGCCTATTTCTTTAGCCTCATCTCTTACCACTTCCCTAGGAGCACCTTAAACTCTTTCTATACCAAACTACCTGCACTTCCTTGCATATGCCACAGTCCCTTTCCATAGTTTCTGTTATCCTTCTGCCTGGAGCAGCCTTTCTCCCCTTTTTTTCCATCAGATAACTCTTACTTATCCTTCCATTCAATCATCACCTTCAGTGAAAAACTTCCATTATCTTACAAGCTGGGTGAGTCTCTCCTTGTTCTCACTGCAACTTCCTGTGCACAGGCTAACCACACCACCCATTTTGCTATCTTTTAATTGTTTGCCTTTCTCCTCTTCTTTTCCATCAGATAACTCTTACTTATCCTTCCATTCAATCATCTTCATTACCCCACAGGCTGGGTTAGCCTCTCTACACCACCTATTTTGCTATCTTATAATTGTTTATCTGTCTGGGTCTTCCCACCTGACCAGGAACTCCCTAGGGTAGAGAATATATTTTCATTTCCACATCCCTATCACCTAGCACGATGCCTGACATGTAATGAGTAGTCAATAGAAGTTTCTTAAATGAATGAAGGAAAACTGAACAAATGAACAAATAAATTCTAAAGGGATGCTATCCAGTCTTGGTAATTGATATATTATGTAGCTTGTTGTTTAGCTCATGAATGGCGCTGTCCAATAGAATGTTATTCAGTAATGGAAATGTTATGTATCTGCACTTAACTGAATTTTTAGTTAATTTAAGTTTAATAGCCACATATGGCTAATGGACTGTAGAGCTAAAACATTCTGTGTTTACATACTACATTTATTTCAAAATAATTGAGGATGGCTCAAAAACATTAGGGGTATTGTTTTTACTAATTAAAACTAAATTGTTGAGTTCTTCCACTAAACAAGAAACTTGTGAGACGCAGAGATCATTTCTTTTACTTTTATATAATCCATGTCTGGTGTATCGGAAATATCCAGTAAATGGGTTGAATGAATGAATGAAAATAAAAATAATTCATTTCTCTGCCGACTCCATAAAACGGTCATCCCCCAACACTTGCAGTGCAGCTCTTCCTGCCCATGGGTCCTGTCCCTGTGCTTTAATAAAATCACCTTTTTGCAGCAAAAAAAAAAAAAAAAAAATTCATTTCTATTAATATTGCCTATTGGTCCTAATAATTTTATTTTTTTTTAATTTTAAAAAATGTTTATTTATTTTTGAGAGAGAGACAGAACGTGAGCGAGGGAAGAGCAGAGAGGGAGGGAAACACAGAATCCAAAGCAGGCTCCAGGCTCTGAGCTGTCAGCACAGAGCCCGACATGGGGCTTGAACTCACAAAGGCGAATTTATGACCTGAAGTTGGACACTTAACCGACTGAGCCACCCAGGTGCCCCAATGGTCCCAATAATTTTAGAGATAGATTTCAACCTCTGAAGTTTTAAAGCATTGAATATTAATTTTTGGAATCCCTTTAAGTATTATCTTCAGATTTCTTCTTGGCTCATCCAGATCCTCATTTTGTATATGATTTGTCATATTTTGGGGTTTCTAGGTTTTCCCTCCAGTCATCTTTTCACTATTTCTATTTAATAATCCTACTTTCCTATTATGATATCTGTGTCTGTGTCACTTAGCCATGCCATGAGGGGTATTTTTAAAAAACACGAATTGGGAGTGCCTGGATGGTTCAGTCCGGTTAAGCATCAGACTCAATTTTAGTTCAGGTCATGAGCTCATGGTTCATGAGTTCAAGCCTTGCATCAGGCTCTGTGCTGACAGCAGGGAGCCTGCTTGGGATGCTCTTTCTCTCCCTTTGTCTCTGCCCCTCCTCTGCTTGTGCTATCTTTCTCTCTTTCAAAATGAATTAAAAACCAACCAACAAACAAACAAACACGCATTGATCCTGGTCTTCCAAAAAAATTTAAACATAGTTTCCAGGAAAAAAAAAAGTTTCTGGGCTTTCTAAAGTTTTGTTTTTTGTTTTTGTTTTTTTAGGGGGGTCAGAAAAAGGCAGCAGAAAGAGTGAGAGAATCTCAAGCAGGCTCCATGGTCAGCATGAATCCTGACATGGGGCTCACTTCCACAACTGTGAGACTATGACCTGGGCTGAGATCAAGAGTCTGAGGCTTAACTGAGCCACCCAGATGCCCCAAAAGATTTTGTTTTTAAGTAATACCTTCACCCAACGTGGGTGGGGCTTGAACTTACATCCCCAAGACCAAGACTCTCATGCTCCACTGACTGAGCCAGCGAGGCACCCCTAAAGTATTTTTTTTAATGTTTACTATTTATTTTTGAGAGGGGGGAAGGGGTAGAGAGGAAGACAGAGGATCCTAAATGGAATCGGTGCTAACAGCAGAGAGCCCGATGAGAGGCTCTAATTCACAAACCATGAGATAATGACCTGAGCCAAAGTTGGACACTTAACTGACTAGGCCACCCAGGAGCCCTAATCTTTTTTTTTTTCCTTAAATAAAGCTAGTATAAAACTTTGGGGGGTTTTCCCCTCTTTTTTAAAAATTTTTTTTTTTTTTCAACGTTTATTTTATTTTTGGGACAGAGAGAGACAGAGCATGAACGGGGGAGGGACAGAGAGAGAGGGAGACACAGAATCGGAAACAGGCTCCAGGCTCCGAGCCATCAGCCCAGAGCCCGACGCGGGGCTCGAACTCACAGACCGTGAGATCGTGACCTGGCTGAAGTCGGACGCTTAACCGACTGCGCCACCCAGGTGCCCCTTTCCCCTCTTTTTTTAAACATTTATCTATTTTGAGAGAGAGAGAGAGAGAGAGAGAGAGAGCACACGCACATGTGGAACAGCACAGATATGGGAGGGGCAAAGAGAGAGGGAGAGAGAATCCTAACCAGGCTCTGCCTTATCAGCACAGAGCCCTACACAGAGCTCAATCCCATAAGCTGGGAGATCATAACCTGAGCTGAAATCAAGAGTCAGACACCTAACTACTAAGCCACACAGGCACCCCTGGGTTTTTTTCTCTTAAATGTCCAATTTGACCATTTATTTTTTGAAAGCAAAATAACTTCATGACATACTCATTTCCTCTTATTTTATGCTAGAATATGGAACTTCATAATAATAAATGATCCAAAGTTTTAAAATACCCTAAAAGAAAGACTAGAAAGGGAGATGTCTGATCTTACTGGGAAGGTCATTTAAAATAACAGAGTAAACATCTGCTATATCAACCTAACCAGGAAGAGGACAAGTCTGAATTAATTTAGAAGAAAACTGAAAGCAAAAAATAATACATGCTATGTAAACTGTGATTATAATGACCAAAAAATGTCTTCCAAATTATCCATCTCTTAAGTTTTAAGATACTAAAGAATATTTGTAGATAAAAACACAAGTTATTTGTATATATAACAAAGCAATTTGCCTTCAGGATCTAAATAAAGACGTGCAGGATTTGGTATGGGAGTACAAAGACTGCTAGGATGTCAGACTGTAAGTATATATCCTGGCATGGAAGTACAAAACCTTCCCTGAAATTAAATACAGAGGAAATAAGTCCTTAAACAATCTTGTCCTAGGCAGACAGCTATTTTTACTGTGGGGTAGGGAATGTGCATTATTTGGACAACATCTACACAGGACATGTAGAATTGTCAGGGGGTGGGGGGGAAGGGAAAGAAAGAGTCATAAGAGCAAAAAGACCAAAAGAATTGACAAATGATTGAAAGAGAGGGTGAGGAGGTGAGGCTAGTCTGAAGACTGCCTGTGGATGGCAAAGCAGGGGCATATAAAATGGAATAATTTTGTAACTAAATAAAATGACTGGAAATAGTCTGCATATTGAAGAGATTCCTTATGATTCTGTTTCTTGCTAGAGCTGAAGATTTAAAGTAGCTAGGTAGAACTCAAGTTTTGGCTAGGCAAAGAAAGTATTTGAAGTGCACCAGTTGTGTCATTAGAAGGAATGACTAAGAGCACCATCTAGTGGTTTTTCTGATCATGAAGAACTCATGCCTGGGAGTCGAGGGTCTTATTAGAATTCTTGAGTCTTAGACTTATATTGTTACATGTGGTTGGGAGCAATGGGATATAAGCCTCTAGGACCAAATGCCCCTCTACATTCGTCACCTCACTTTTATATAAAGTAGTATCTAATCATCGCTCCTGGAATTACATATGGGCAAAGTAGTCTTATCTGATACCTTATGTCTATTAAAACCAGGACCAATTCACAAAGGCAAAATAGCATCCAGAAAGAGACACTGGGTTGGCGTCTGGGTGGCTCAGTCTGTTGAGCAACTTTGGCTCAGGTCGTGATCTCACAGTTTGTGAGTACAAGCCCCACATCAGGCTTGCTGCTGTCAGAGCAGAGCCTGCTTTGGATCCTCTGTTCCCTGCTCTCTGCTCCTCCTTTGTTCATGTTCTCTCTCAAACAAAAACAAAAACAGAAAAAAACAAACAAACAAACAAAAACAACAGCCACAACAACAACAAAACTAAACTAAAAAGAGGCACTGGGGCGTCTGCGTGACTCAGTCAGTTAAGCGTCTGACTCTTGATTTTTGCTCAAGTAATGATCTCAGGGGTTCATGAGTTAGAACCCTGCACTGGGCTCTACACTGACAGCTGCTTGCAATTCTCTCTTTCCCTCTCTCTATGCCCCTCCTCTGCACACTCTCACTCTGTCTCTCAAAATAAATAAATAAACTTAAAAAAAAGAGAGAGATACGAAAATACTGTTCTATGGATATATCCACACGATTTTCCCTGAATCCTTTTATTTGGAGGTATAGATCTCTTTTCAAGACTAGCATTAAGAGGCCTTGAGGTCAAAGCCGTGTGTGCGTGCACAAAGACACACGCAATCCATAAAAAGCCTTCATCTTTTTTTTTTAAGTGGGCTAAGCCTTTATCCAAATTGAAAAAGACCAAGGCCTTTACATCTAGAGATTCATCTGTTCCTCAATAACTCACCATTGAAGCAGAGGCTAGTACTCTTCAATCTGGAGCTTTTCTAACACCTATGGATTTAAGATGTTAAACTCTTAGGAATGGATACCCTCATTTGGATATTTATATAGAATGTATTAAAAAGGACATTCTAGATCTATTTTGGGGTACTTCAACTCTTTCTGATTGCCTGATGCTCTGGAAATACTCTGTATTTTGTTAGTGATGTAAAAGATTTCAGAGATACCCTTATAAAAACTTAAGAGGACATTTTGATCTTTTCCTCTATGCATTTGCATTTGTAAGGAACCTATGTCGGGGCCCAATATATAACAGGTGTTTAGTAAGTACAAAACAAAAGCACACATAAGATTTAGAACATCTGCTTCATACCAAGCGTGGAAAATCCTCTTCCAACCAAGAAGCAATTTCTCTTGAAGTTATACAAAGTCTATTATAGGATCAAAGGTTCTATGCAGCTTTCAGAGGCAGCTACATTTGCAATTCCAAATGGACGCCTTCCTGACTTCTCCAACCAGGTAGTTATAGTAGCATTGTGGGTTATAGTCAAGTTAATCAAAAGTATCCACTTCATTCATGCATAGACCCTACCTCATATTCTTAATCTATATAAATTTTTCTCTGAATTAGGTCTACTTCTTATACTTTCTCACAGTACCAAATACTTTCAAAAAATTTAACAATTTACAATCATATTTACCAGGTGCAATTATTTAATGATTGCCTCCCCTGGGGTTAAATCCCAAGACAGTAACAATCTTTTCTATTTTGTTTATCGTTGTGTTGCCTAAATACCAAACACACAGTAGATAAGGAATTAATTAGTGTATTTACTCCAAAGCCCCACATTGCTTTGCCTTAAATTTTTCTGCATCTCAATCTTAAACTAGGATATATCTTGGAAATTATCAATTTCAAATCTTACATTTTATAGGAAAAATTGAGGCCTCTTGATTGTCGGTTTGTTCAAAGTCACTTGCCCAAAAAGAGCCAGGACTGGAACCATGGTCTCAACTTTCTGACATATATTCAGACCATCTTAAGGCTGATTTGAAAGAATTTTTAAAAAAATTCTATGTAAGGGGGCACCTGGCTGGTTCACTAGTGGAGCATGTGTCTCTTGATCTTGGGTTATAGGTTCAAGCCCCATGTTGGGTGTAGAAATTACTTAAAAAGTAAAACCTTAAAAAAAAAAGTTCTACATAAGTTCATATAATTCTGCATTCCTGAACCCAGACTTTAAAAAAAATTTTTTTCAATGTTTATTTATTTGTGAGAGAGAGAGACGGAGCACAAGCAGGGGAAGGGCAGAGAGAAAGGGAGACACAGAATCTGAAGCAGGCTCCAGGCTCTGAGCTGTCAGCACAGAGCTGGACACAGGGCTCAAACCCACGAACCGTGAGATCATGACCTGAGCCGAAGTCAGACACTTAAGCGACGGAGTCACCCAGATACCCAACAGGCATTTTATCAAGTTTTGCCTAGTATGCGTTAAAAAAGAAAACAATCCAAAAGGGTAGTAAAAATAACCCTTTAAGAATACATATTGTTTTCATAGAGATTTTCTTTTTTTTAATGTTTATTTTTGAAAAGGAGGGAGGGAGGGAGAGAGAGAGAGAGAAAGAAGGGTAGAGAGAGGGGGGGAACAGAGAATCCCAAGCAGGCTCCACATGGTCAGTGCAGAGCCCTATGTGGGGCCTGAACTCACCAACTGTGGGATCAATGACCTGAGCCGAAATCAAGTGTCAGACACAACCAACTGAGCTACCCAGATGCCCCATCCCATAAGAATATATTAAAGAAACTTTAACTCTTTAGCTCAGAACAGATAAGAGTTAAAGGGTTAAACATACTCATAAAATATGTTAAGAACTTTTATAAATGATTAGTTACGTCTGTATCAACAACTTAAATGGTCTTGAGTTAAAGTATAGCATATCAGTTGGCCTTAACTTTTTGACAACAAAGGCAGAACTTTAAGAGACAAATGTAAATTATAGAGACTTCTTGATTTGTTAATTTGTTTATTTATCAACAAATAATGCTGTGAACATAGCATTCTGCAAGGTGCCTACAACTAAAAATTCTATGTTGAATCTAACGATCTATCCTGGATGTTAAATCTCTCTTCTTCTCTCTCTGCCCCTCCTCCTCTCCCTCTCTCTTTCTCTCCTCTTTCTCTCCCTTTTCACACCTGTCCTCAGTATCCAAATCATGACATGCATTCTCTAGGTCTCTTCCACTGTGTGATTCTAACCATCTTAATCATATCAAATTATACCTTTACCCACTCAACAATTTTATGTATTTCCTCCTCCTAAAGGTCTGGAGTCTACCCTTTTCTCTTCATCCCCACTGCCCAAAGTCAAGCTCTTTTTATCCGTCATGCAAAAAAGTTCTATAGTCTTTTACCAGGTTTTCCTACTTGCATTATCTCATTTCAGTTCAATTTCCACATGACATAGAGTTAACTTTCTATGATAGATTTTATCATATCATAGTCCTGATTAAAAAGCTTCCATAACTCTCCACTGCTTATTAAATAAAGTCCAAGCATTAAATAAAGTCCAAGCTTATTAAATAAAGTCTAACTTTTTTCAGCCATATCTTCTAACGCTTTCATCATGCATCTTGTAGTCTAGTCACACAAGACTGTTTGAAGAGTCCCTAAGTGTTCTCTCACCACAGTGTTTTTGTCTATGCCATTCCCTCTGCTCAGAATGCCCTTCCCTGCTTTTGATGAAATCTTACTCATCCTTTAAGACCCAGTTCAAATTTCACTTGTATCACGGTCGGGGTTTACCCCATGGAGTGAAGAATTGCTCCCTCTCTACTACAATGTATATTTATGTGAAGAATTGTTATTAAAAAATAACTGTTGGGGCGCCTGGGTAGCTTAGTCGGTTAAGCATCCGACTTCAGCTCAGGTCATGATCTCATGGTCCGTGAGTTCGAGCCCCGTGTCGGGCTCTGTGCTGACAGCTCAGAGCCTGGAGCCTGTTTCAGATTGTGTGTCTCTCTCTCTCTCTGCCCCACCCCTGTTCATGCTCTGTCTCTCTCTGTCTCAAAAATAAATAAACGTTAAAAAAAAAAAACCTGTTATGTCCTATTGTAGTTATTTACGTGTCTGTCTCCTCCCAACCAACCAGACTGAGATCTTTGAAGCTTCATTCATCCTGGATTTCCCAGTACATAACGGGTAATAGGTTCTCATTAAACATTTAAATAAATGAATCTTCTTATAAATCAGTTGACTTTACATGGGAAAAAAGTCAGATACAGATTGAAATTTTAGTGCAAGCCAGTTTAATTCACAAATATGTGTGTTACAAGGAATACTAGAAAAAATTGTTTAAAGCAGTAAGTGAGCACAAAGATCACTGAGAAGTCTTTCACCACCAGAAAAATAAAACAAAACAAACAAAAACTAAAAGCACATGGTTGAATGATGACAGAAACTAAATTATTTCCATCCTCCCACTTCCCCAGCTTCGGTGAGATGTCCAGTGGTTTCTACCAGCAGACTAACACTCTGAGGCCTAGGAAATATAATGTTTTCACAAAGTAATGATGATGGAAAAATAAACACTCTGTTTTCTGATCAAACCCAATTAAAGGAAACTCTAATTCAGAATAAAGACCATTTTGATGCTTATATTTCATGCTCACCTCCTATTGCTTAAATTGTTTGATGTAAACCTCAAGTTTCCCAGGATCTCTGGTGGTTCATGGTCTCTAATTCCTGATCCCTACTACCTGAATTCCTTGGACTCTGGATCTCTTGCTAGTATAACACAGAGTAGTAAGATTTTATGTTAATCTCAAGAACCAGTCACTGTCTTTTAAGTAACAATTTCTGAGCATCTTGAAGAGAAAGTAATTACTATGAGTCTATATGGATTTATGAAGAATCGTAGTAGTATCATCTTCTTCTTTTAAAGGGTAGATTGAGAAGAAAAATCCAAAGGTCGTTATTATCCCTATATGCAAGGTATCTGACAAACTTGCTCATTACTTTGAGCAAAACCATGAGTTAGGTTCAATTAGGGAATTAGTAACTGGCTGAAAAAAACCTCTTAAGATACTCATAAAATTCTGAATAATGGAAACAAGTCAATATGAAGGGCAGGCCCATATAATGTGGTACTCAAAGTTTACTGTGCATCAAAATCACCTAAGAGTCCTATTTAAGGAGAAACTGCTGGGTCTGGTGCCCAGAGTTCCCAATTCAGTAGGTGGGACCCAAGAATTCACATTTCTAACAAGTTCTCAGGTCCTCACCTGGGGATCAGGTTCTGAGAACCACTAATGTACTGTAGCTCATGACATAGTTATATGGTTTTGTTCAACATTTTGCTAGTAGCCTCGTTAAATACATAAAAAGCATGATTACAAATCTGTGGATGATATTAAATTTTGATATAAAAAGATCTCAATAGGTTAGTTGTGGGACAAATCTTAAAATTTAATAGGGATAACTTTAAAATCCCAAAACAAGTATAGGATAAGAAAACAGAGCTTAATAATCTCCCTCCCTCAAGAGGCAAAGCATAAGAGACTCTTAAAAACTGAGAACAAGCTGAGGGTTGATGGGGGGTGGGAGGGAGGGGAGGGTGGGTGATGGGTATTGAGGAGGGCACCTTTTGGGATGAGCACTGGGTGTTGTATGGAAACCAATTTGACAATAAATTTCATACATTGAAAAAAAAAATAATCTCCCTCCCCCCCCCCAAGCACACACACACACACACACACACACACGCATATAAAGAGAGGAAGAGAACGATACAGAGGTTTTAGAAGACTACAGCTTCAACAATAGAAGAGTATACTCTGGCAACCAAAATAGGTAATCGTAGTTTAGGTTTTATTAATAAAGTACAGATTATGGCACAATGTATTTGATAGTCCAACTGCAGATTAGACTGGTTCTCCCACAACTGGGTATCTCTGTAGTCAACTTTGGGTACCAGACATTAAACAGAAGGTAGTCAAACCAGTTTGTTCAAAGAAGATGTTTGGATCTAAAATGGTATTACATGAGAACAGTAAGAGGAATTGTTGATGTCTGGCCTTCAGAAGATTTAGAAGGATGGAAGAGCAGTTTTCATATAATGGTCTTGTGGCTGAGAATTTGTTTTTTCTCTGTATGACCCTAGGCAGAACTGCCACATACAGACTGTATCGGACTGCTTACTACATATGGGTGTCCAGCTGAGGAGAGGAGAGGGGAGGAAGGGAAGGGCTCACATTTCACTTGATAAGCCATGTGCCTTGGTGGGAGTTGAGTCCAGCTGGGAAAGGGGTGAACTTTTTCTAGTTCATATAAAAGGGACAACTCTAGAGGACCTTTTCCTTATAGTAGGGATCCCACTTCTAATTTGCACAAAGGCAGTGGTGACAGTAGCCAAGGTAGAAGTAGCTCCATTGAGAGAAGTTGAGAGAAAGGGATTTCACCTCACTTTAAGAAACTGATAGAGTGATGTATTATACGGAAACACATTTTCTGAAGAGTAGTTAATCCCCCAAACTGGATGTTCAAGGACTAGCTGGACAACTTCTTGGCAGGGTTATTTAGAGAGGATTTCAAGGTAGAGGAGTATGTGTATCTTTATTACCAAGTGAGTGGTGAAACTCCATGATCGTTTGGCTTTTAGGATTCTACATTTGAACTACCTGTCTATCTTCTTTCTGATCCATACCCCAATTGATTCCTATGGTATCCAGATCCCTTCTCTTCACAAATCTATGATGCATTCTAGCCTTCCTCCTATCTAGCCAAATCCCTCTCCCCCTCTGCCTGCCTCAGTATGTAGAAAGCATACACACTGCATTCATACTGAAAACAAACCTTTTACCTTATTTTTTAAACTGTTTATTTATTTTGAGAGAGAGAGAGAGAGAGCGAGAGCATGAGCAGGGAGGGGCAGAGACAGAGAGGGAGAGACAGATTCCGAAGCAAGCTTGGCCCTGTCAGCACACAGCCTGATGCAGGCTCAGTTTAATGAACCATGAGATCATGACCTGAGTCAAAATCAAGAATGGAACACTGAACTGACTGAGCCACTCAGGTACCCCTAAACTGTGTATTTAAAAAAACTGCTTTCTGGAGTGCCTGGCTGGCTCAGTCGGTACAGCATGTGACTCTTGGTCTCCAGGTTGTGGGTTTGTGCCCTACGCTGGGTGTAGACATTACTTAAAAATAAAATCTTAAATTAAAAAAAAGAAAAGAAAAACAAGAAAAAGAAAATACTGCTTTCTTCCAGGTTTAAAAAAACAAAACTACTACTTAAAATGAAATGAAAACTTAATTCTCTTAATATATTCATTAGAAAAAAAGCTGTTTCATTTTTAAGTGATTTGTGAATCAGTCACTAAAAGTCATGATAGGGGGTAGAGAAAGTCTTTTACGCCAGAAAGAGAGTGGAATAAACATGGAAAATGTAATGTTGGTTTATATTTGTTCCATGAGTACTAAATGTATGATACTGTATTAAATAGTGATTAAGTAATACATGATAAGTATTAAGGAGCAGTGCCAACCATAGGCATAATCTTAAAGAAAGCTGAATTATCTTGGGTGGTTGTCTTTGAATTCTGGTCTCTCCCTTTCCATATCTATAGAGTCTGAACCTTGGCCCCCATCAGGCTGGGGGTTACCCTTCTTGTATTTGAACTCAGATTTCCTGAGTTATACCTCATACTTAGGATTCTTCTTGGTCTCTTCCAAGAGAACAGTGCTTTAAGAAAATATCAACAGAGGTGCCTGGGTGGCTCAGCTCAGGTGAATGTCCGACTTCGGCTCAGATCATGATTTCGAGGTTTGTGTTCGAGCCCCGCGCCGGGCTCTGTGCTGACAGCTCAGAGCCTGGAGCCTGTTTCGGATTCTGTATCTCCCTCTCTCTCTCTGCCTCTCCCCTGCTTGCGCTCTGTCTCTCTCTCAAAAATAAATAAACATTAAAAAAAATAAAGAAGAAGAAGAAAATGTCAACATAAGAAGTTAACTGAAGGTAGAAACTATCCTATAGAAAGCAGAGAGGCACAGATTTGGGGGTTTATATACCTTTCGGTAAGTAGAGCCAGGCTAGCCTTTTATGAAGAGGGAAGAGAACACAAGATCTAGATACCTAAAGATACCTAGCCAAACAGTAATTTCCATTTCTGAACAAAAAACCTCAGAAGACATAACCAAATGCCAATAAAGGGTTGAACCACCCAATTATTCTGAATCCATTCAAGATCTAATAACACAAAATGCCTAAAGCAATATTTATGTAAGATATTTACATATGTAATGTCATACTGGAATGATAACCTAAGATAACTTTTACAGAACTTTAAAAAAAAAATCAGTTTCAAACTACTTGTAGAATGGATAACAATTACTTTGAGCTTAGAAACTTGGGGGGAAAGGTGTTTTTTAATAAATATTTTTAAAATACAATATAAAAATATACATATTTTTTATTGTTTTAAATGTTTATATACTTACTTTTGAGAGAGAGAGGAGGGAGGGAGGGAGCAGGGGAGAGGCAGAGAGAGGGAGACAGAGAATCCTAACCTGGCTGTGTGCTGTCAGCATGGAGCCCAAAGTAGGTCTAGAACTCACAAACTGTGAGATCATGACCTGAGCCGAAATAGTCAGATGCTTAACCAACTGAGCCACCCAGGCATCCCTAAATACCATTTTTAAAATGATAGTTTTATTTTGAGAAAGATATATAATAAACGTTTTCTAACTAGAGAAAATAGAAAGGCTTTTTAGGAAAAGAAAATGAATGCTTCTCTTCCCTAAGGAAAAACTAATTTCCTTTTCCTTTGTGAATAAGCATCTCTCTTTTTTTTTTTTTTTGAAGGGAATAGGTACGTTTTAAAAAAACTTTGGACTTATTTTTTTGTGCTGATCTTGATCAAACAGCTTACATGATTATTCTTTTTAATATTAATTATGTTTTTCTTAGCAGAATGCCTTATACAGTGGGCAAATATTCAATAGTTGTTGAAAAAAAGTCACTCTTGCTTCAGCTGCAAACTGCTGATCAACATCAGCAAATTATTGCAAAATTTGCCTCAGACAAATATTTTATAATCCTTCTTGTGCCCCACTGATTTCCAATTTATCAACAGTGGTGCCTGGCTGAATTGTCAACCAGAGACTTTCATTATTTAATCAGTGTACCATTCATTTGAAAGCAATGTTTGAAAATTGCTCTGTATACTTACATTCTTTATTTAAGGTTATAATTTAAGGTGATAGAACACACATCCAGAAGCATATATAAACAAGACTAATAACCAAACAGCACATCTCGGTTTGAAGCAGACTGGCTAATGTCAACATTAGATTATAGAATCTGCTCACCTCTTGCCTACAGAAAACAGTGAAAAACAATGGCAAAGGTAAAAGCTTAAAAAATTGGGGGGGGGGGGGAATGAGAACCAAATATTCAGAATATAAAAGAAGCTTCATTTGGAATGTGGGGTCCTAAGATTATCTTTCCAGCAATTACCTAAAAAGCTACCTACCAGGGTGCCCGGGTGGCTCAGTCCGTTAAGCATCTGACTTTGGCTAAGGTCGTGATCTCATGGTTCCTGGGCTGGAGCTTGCTTGGGATTCTCTCTCTCTTCCCCTCTCTTTGCCCCTCCCCAATTAGTGCTTTCTCTCTTTCTCAAAATAAATAAACTTAAAACAAAAACAAAAACAAAAACTGCCTACCGATAAAGTAAGAATGACAAACTTAGAATGATTTCATTCATTTATGACCAATGTTAGGAGTGTCCTGGCAAGAATGACCAGAAAAAGGACTGGGGAGGAAAATGAATCAGTTTTCAATTATCCCAGTCTGTACTGCCACTTCAGTGCTTTCTAGATAGAGCTCTAGAGGCCCTAAACTGAAGATGAGGTATTTTTCTCTTTCTGGAAAGAAGTCACTTCTAAGGCTGCTGAAAATCTCACTGATCCAGGCCTTTTCCCTCTTTTCTGAACTATCCTTCTATATACCATTTTTTTCATATAATTTAAATATAGATTCCTAGAAATGCATGAGATTTAACCAGTAAGGTACTTACATTCACACTGTATGACATCTAAGTTAAACTGCTGAACGGCTCCCATGCTTATCTGTTTTAACTCACTGTCCAATAGCATCTGCATTAAGGATGTTGACAGATGCTGGCAGGCTGACATGCAAGCAGTCTGGGCAACTTTCCCCTGTTTAAAACAAATACCAAAAACAAAACATAAATAAGCAAATAAGTAAACACAGAAATACACCATAAAGTATCAGAAAAGTTATATACCTGACATTTTTTTTGTTGTCTTTTAGGGGGTACAACAGTGATTATTGGCCTTTCTATTTCTGTATTCTGAGTGGCTATGCTTTTAGCACAGGAATTAAAATTAATCTTGTTTACTTATCCTCCTCAGGACACAAATATCATTGAAGTTCTAACTGCACTCAGGAAAATTAAAAGACAGGTAAAAAACACATGAATTATTATTTTAGACCTCTTGAAATGTCCTACCAACATGATTTCAAAATCATCTACAGACCTAAATTTAGGTGTTTTTTTTTCTAAATTTAGTTTTAAAATCATCTGATAATTTAGAAATATATGGTTAAGTAAACTACAAATATTTGTGGTTTTCTTTCACATTTGTATCATTATAAAATATTTTCTACCATAATAGCTCCTAAAAACTACAGAAATTTTCCCTGATAGCCTTAATTATAATAGGCTACATGTTTCATCTCTAGATTACAAAGCTGAATCACATTACATCACTTTTAGTATAAACTGCTTCTTTAGACAGATTTCAATTAAAAGCTTAAAATAAATTACAAATTACTATAAAGACTCTGTCCTGTATAGTTTTCCTGTCTAATACTGCTCCTAGTATTTCTGTCTTCAACCTACAACGATGTGATTTGGTGATGGACTAACTCCTGTGATAGGATTCAAAGATCCATGAATATGGTCAGAAATAATGACTTTTGGAAAATGTGCCATGTTTTGCCTCATCTGCATTAATAAATATTTACTCAGTGCTATTTGATAATTATTCTTTTCCTACTTTCACAAAGGCTAATCAAGTCATGAAAAAATCTCCTAAACATAAATGCTTCACTAAATTAGTACAGAAATGTTTTACACAGTTGATCTGTCAGGGAAGTAAGAAAGAACATAAATATATTTTTCAGATATTTATTAGAACATTTGTTCATTAAACTACACATTTAAAGTCAGGCTAGAAACAAGGCAATCTTTTTGAGTAAGTCTTTAGCATCTAGACACTATGCAGTGAAAAACTGTATCTAAAATGGAATCTCAATTTCTCAATCAAAAACGTAGAGATAAAAGCCAATGCAAACAATATATTTGACAGATACTGATGAACTGCCAAAAAGGAATGTAACAAACAATGCAAAACCCAGCATGCTTCAAGATCCCCCAAACCCAAGAGGAATTAGTCTGGGAGACATGCAGCTCCATTCCCCAAGCACCATAATATCAATATGAATGGGAGGGGGACAAAAACGTAGAAAGAGGAGAAATCAATGGCATGTAATTTAATTATAATGTAACAGGCTTGACAATACTTAACAGGAATGTAATTTTGACCCAATGGAACAACTACTGCATTTTAGTTTCATGTACTTCTCCATCCAATCAGCTCCATGTTCTACTTATGTTGCCTCTATAATATACTAACTGCAAAACAGATTAATAAATTGCCCCCCTAAATTACTATTATATTCATTTCATAAGTAAACACACTGTACAAGGTAAGTGGTATAATTTTAAAGTGATACTTAAAATTCAACATGGGTTCTGAAGGTACAAATGACTATATAACAATAGTACTGGAGCCAAAAATGATGGTAAGAGTACAGAAATAGAGGCAGCTATTCCATAAACTTAGTGGAAATAGGTAACAAACACACACACACACACACACACACACACACACACACACACACACGTGCACGCTAATTTAACTTTTTGTTTAAACAACATACGTAATAATAAAACCCTAATACTAAATTTCTTCTGATTAAACATATTAAATACAGGCTTATTGTTCTCAAAGATACAAGATTAAAGTATTTGTAAAATATTTTATAAATCTTCAAATGAAGTAAGTTCTTTTTATAGCCCCAAATTAAAGTTAATATAAAAGGTTTGGACTCTGTAAGTATGTTAAAAGTTCTATAAGATTATACATTTAAAAAAAATGTTTAATTCCTAACCATAAAATGTGCACAAATATTCATAAATTTCCATCTATTACTTATATTTAGAGAGAAAATGTTTAATGTTCCAAATATTTACACACCCAAAAAATACCTATGGCAATTCATTTCTGATGTAGCCCTTGTACATTTGGCATAAACAAAACACCCCTTTCTGAACATTACTATTGTTTTTATTATTGACATTCTTATAATATTATCATTTTCTAAACAAAAATAATCTAAGTACTTTTGCAATGAATGATCTTTAAAAACTAGCCTGTTTCATTAGAGATGCTCTGTTTTTTAACAGACAAAACCAAAATAATAAATTTCAAGCACCTAGAAATTTCTGCTGCCCTCATCTGAAAAATTAATTGCAACTATTATTAACATTTTCTTTCTCTTTAACACAAAGTTCACCAAGTAAGTAAAAACACCTGCCAAACTTTTAAAGGTAACTACTTTTTTACCCTCCTCTAACATTTTGCTGAAAAACAACTTGCAAAGAGAGAAAACCCTTAGACAAACTTCTTATATTTCAAAGGAACTTGTAAAAGAGAATCTGCTGACATATTAGATCCTTTTTGCATTACCCAAAAGCTTTTCTTCTAAGAACAATTGTGGTAAGGAGACATTTGGCTCCTAGGAAATTCCCAAAGGGTCAACCATATGCATCCTTCCATGGCACCTTCACAGCGCTGCTTTCTAGATCCATGTCTCAAAAGCAGCTTTCATCATTTACTTGTGTGTCAGTCAATATGATTTATGGACTGCATTCAACAAAGTCAAAGCATATAGAATGAGAAATATGACTACAATCTGCTAATTTGTTTTGTATTGAGCCACTTAAGAGTCAAAGACCTGATGTCAGACTGAGACCAGCAACACAATTAACCAGTCGGTGACAGATTCATCCATCCTCCCTGCCAGGCTGTGCCAATCAAAGACAGCATGAGGCGACATTTGGTGAAATCAGTAAGAAAACTCATTCTCTAGGCAACCTATGTGAGACCTTGATTGACACTTTTTGAATTTAGTTTGTGGAACACAGCCACTCTTTACCCAATAGTCCCTCACTGCAAGCTGTGAAATAAGGCTTTTAATGCCAATCACAGGAACAATAAACCACAAACCACCAACCCTCAGTTTAAAAGGAATCAAGAAAACACATCTGTTTGTATGTCCAGCCAAATTTCTAAAATAATTTACTATTATAGATTAGGCTAAAGATACTCCATTTCCTTTGAAACACCGCAAAATGACATGGTAACAAAAATACAACACATTTTATTAGATTATGGCTCAAAACTGTTTTGGTTTCAAAGTAATGTTTTGATAGATCTACTCTGATATAATAATAGGAGAAATGTAGAATACTTAAAAAACTAATTTGACACATTTAAATTTTCATTTGAAGTTTTCATTTGTGTCTCACCATTCTCTTATTTCAAAGATCTAATAAAAAAAGAAAGGTTTGATTTCAACAGTAATTATTTGAAAGCATTTTTCAATGCTGCTTTCATTCTCTCTCAACTACATGTAACATAAAAATGTGCTCTTGAAATCACAACCATTCTTTCTGTATTGGTCTCCCTTCCTTAAAGATCCCAGGAGAATCCATTTTACTCTATTTATATTCCCACAAAAGGTCAACTTTGCACAATAAACTACTTTTTATTTAAGTAAAAAGAAATATATAGACTCAAAAATATTGTGCATTGCATTTATTGTTCTTTAAATTGATAACAGGTTTTGTTTTAAAAGGTTACATAACTCTTGTCAGAAAAAAATGGAAAACTGAAGTAAAATCATGGTCAATTTGAATATTAACTCTAACACTGGCAACAGAACTTATTAACTAATTCTGATTCTGTACGGCTTTTTACAATTATTTAAGTTATTAATTTTTTAAGTTGTTTAAATTAAAGCAGTAAAATATTGCCATATTATTCTAAATCACTGCCTCTCCATTTGCTGCATAAATTTCAGTTGAGACTGTGAAATAGTCTTTTCAAAGGAAAGGCAAAAGAGAAAGGGAAGTATTGATGAATTGGTCAGTCTCCCAAAGAGCCACAATGCATAGCCTTTTTAAAAACTAACAGACTAAAAGAGTGAAGTCTTTCATCAAATGTGAAGTAAACACTAAAATTAGAAATAAATTCCTAATTGAAATATGAGAAAATATGTCTAGTTGAAAAGTAGATATTTTAACTTAAGAAATTTATTATTCTTCCATTTTACATACGAACCACTAATCTAAAGTTTTACTATATAAAACTACATCTTGCTCATATGTAAAGAATGTATTAAATAAATCATGAAAAAACATACCTAAAACATTAGAATACATGAAAATTTCCCCAAGATGACTTCACAAATGCACAAAGATCCTTCTAGCTCCTAAAATAGGCTTCTGTCTGAACACTGTAATACTGACATATAGAACACTGAAATGTCTCAGATTCCCAATAATACAGAATGGGTGAGTTAGAAAGGGTTAAATATCAAGATGAATTCCTTCAGTGAGTTTTAATAACTTTATAACACTATCTTGAAGACAGATTTTTGAGATTATGCCAAAAACATTCATAGGTCTATCAAAATATACTCAACTCTAAACACTTCCAACATTCTCCAAAATACCTCTTTGACACCTCTATAGTCTTCTCATACCCTTTCTATCTCCCCCTAAAGTAGCTCTAGCCCCAAAAGAGTTGGTTCTCACATCAGCTAACCATAATCCCATAGTGAAGTAGGAATTCCCATTCTCCCTTTTCTGGCTTTTCTCCTCCTAACAATTCCCAATCATAAGGATATGAGACTGTAACACAAATGCTTGCTCTTAGGAACACACACACACACACACATACACACACACAGATTAAATAGAACACAATCATTTTAAAGTTGGGGGAAAAAACTCCCCAAACTGGGAAAACTTTAAGATAGCTGTAATACATGGCTATTTCTCTTTCATTCAAAACTTCCTATAGGGCTCATCAAACTTTGGTGGCCTTTTATTATTTTATTTTATGTTTTTAACATTTTTTCATTTTTGAGAGACAGAGACAGAGCATGAGTGGGGAGGGGTAGAGAGAGAGAGTGACACACACACACACACACACACACACACACACACACACAGAAACCAACGCAGGCTCCAGGCTCTGAGCTGTCATCACAGAGCCCGACGCAGGGCTAAAACTCGTGGACCGTGAGATCATGACCTGAATTGGACGCTTAACCGACTGAGCCACCCAGGCGCCCCTAATTTAAAAAAAAAATCTTCTGAGCATGGCCTTAGATGATATGCAATAACATGACTTTTAGCTTTCTGTAAATATCATTGTTGATGTCATGACATCTTCCAACTCATTCTACCTTTAATAGGTAGAAAGAGAATGCAAAGACAAACAGCAGTAACGGTCCAGAAAAGGTCAAGGTTTTGAAGAAATGCCTCTGCTTCCAAGCAATTGATAATATCAGAAATCAAGATAAAATGGTGAAAGCTGCATGCACTTTTGCCCAGACTAGCAAGAAGAGGAGACCAGTTTATGCTGTGTGGGAGCTGACAGGGATTATTTCTAACTCTTGAGCCTACTTGATAATAACAAATTGGGTAGTTAAGCATATGTTTAAGTAGGGAAACAATAAAATATTAAGGCTCTATAACTTTTCTCACTTGGCAACTGTAAGGAAAGGGAAGTTAAAGATGCGCTGTAATTTTCCCTGTGAAGACAGGGTACTATGACTAAGCCACAGAATTTAAGAGTGAAACAATGAAGCATCCCAGGAACTGTTTTAATAACAGCTCTGTGATAGCAGAGCCATATCTTCATTTCTTTACATAAGCACCCAGCTCAGAGTATAAGGGCTATTTAATCATTAAAATGTACTAGTCTGTAATCCCAGTACAATTTAAAATTTGCAAAGAAGTTGCCAGAATCACTAACACGTTAGACAATATAAGTCGTTTCCACATGGCCATTAGTAAAATGGAAAATGTCAGTCAAGCCAACTGACTCTCTCTTATTAACATATGTAGGTAGGTGGCTGACCATCATAAATGCAGCCACATATACACAAGGATAACTGAGAGCAGACTTTTGTCATCCAAGGATTTAAATTTAGGTTTTGACCTTTTAAGAATCTGAAATTCCAGTGCAAGTAGGGCTTAATTTGATGAGGCACACATTTGAATAATATGCTCTGTGAAACTGGGTATGGGTGGGGGTGGGGAGGGTGATAATCACTGGGAGACTGAATGCACTCAATGTAAAGTCCCAACCTTCGAACTCTGTGGCTTTGCTGTCTTCTGTTAGTTGACATGGAAACATAACTCTTGTTAAGGTCTACACTTTTCAGGTACATTTTATAGCACTTTCTGAAAGAAATTACATGGCATAGCAGTATTCTCAAATTTTAATATTCTCAAAGTTTTGGGGTATACTCATTCAGAACGTCAAGGGCTTTCTGAATAGGTAATTTCACTGGGCTAAGTCTTAGACTGTGGGAATGGGGTTGGGGTAGATACTGTCAGATTCACTTCTAGTTGAGGAAGTACCTGGAAATGGATTTTTTAAAAGAGTAAGGGAAATGTATCAAGTGGAGGGAGGTTATATATTTAAAACAAGACAAAATCTATACAAAGTGGGAGGGACTGATCAAGGTAAGTGATCACGTTAAGTTTTTTCTTGATTGTCATTTACAAGACAATCTTGCAAATGACATTCAATGATACTCTGAGACTATCTACAGTATGCCTTGCCAACTGCTCCCTTCTTGTTTCCAAAGAATTGACAGAGGCTTTTAATCTCAATGCTACCATCTAACACACTGATTTTCATAAGTAGAAAGATTTAAAACAACATGACAGCTTTCCTACAATACCTAAGGTCTCCTGAATGAAAGAAAAGGAAGTGATTAAAATGTTGCTGGCCCTCTGAATTCCTTCCCCGTATGTAATATTTGTCTGCACATGCTCTTTTGGTGGGATTTTCCAAAGGCCAACCTCCTTACTTTTTGTGTTACAGTAATTTACATACTCTTTCTATAAGTATGTATCAGCATCTTGGCCTGCTGAATTTTGTTACCTCTGACCTGCAAACATACTGTAAATATAAATGCACCAAAGCTGTTCCACCTTTCCCATCAGCTCTATCCTCATCCTTTTCCATTCTTGTTAGGCTCCATACAGGGAAGTAAAAAGAAAAGCAGGTTCTTTGGCACCACTAGATAGGGGCTCGCACAGGAAACCTCTGACTTCATCTTTCCCTATCGTCTCCTATCTTTCTCTTCAAGGGATCTGACCTCCTTTTTGCTGTCTTTATCTGCTCACGATAAAAACATAATTCTAACTCATACATTCTCTTATTTGCATATTTTATTCCTTTTTCTTCTTCCCTGATTTCAACTTTTATCCATTTAACTTTGGAGAACAAATGATCTTTTGTATTTTTCTTTCTATTGTGGAATACAAGTTAAAGGGGAAGATACCATTTGCATTCCTAGAACTTTACCACTGCTATCTGCAACAACTTAATTAACTTTCTAAATGTGAATTCTCTGTTGTCATCTGGTAGTAAAACGGTCAGATATTGCATTTTCATTTGTTTTTAGTACTAAATCTTCCTGTTCAGAATGGCACTTTGCTCATAAAGCCAGCACCAATGATCTAGTCTATTTCATTGATAGTTATTAAAGAATAAAGTTATACGATATTTGTAAGTGTGCATATGTATGATGCACATGCCTATACATACATTTAGTCTATGGGCTGAGAATAATCCATTCCAATTATATCCATTTATATCTCATTGATCTGTTACTTATTGGTTAGTTCATGAGTTCTTTCCTAATCCACTAGCTTTCTACTAAATCTCTCATACTGTTTCCTTCTAAACTAAAAGCCCTCTGTTACTATTACTTCTTCCAATTATGCCCTGAATCAAACTGCTATTTTCTAAACTTTTAACAGCAGAAATTATTTAAGTGTGCTATGTTATATACACACATAAGACTTACAACTTAATGCAATTAAATCTCTCACCAAGATTAGCCAGCATCAACTTAGTAAATACTTAAAAGGATTAAAGTTATAAAATTCAAGTACATTAATTTTCAACTAAAAAGCAAGATTCTCTTTTTCCCCAATTAACTTTTTTAGTGAAAATCATTTAACTATTTTATTACATTAACAAAAAGCCTAAGAAAAAATATAGTGGTGCCTAGCTGGTTCTGTCAGTGGAGCATATGACTCTTGATCTCGGGGTCATGAGTTTAAGCCCTACCTTGGGTGTAAAGATTACTTAAAAATATATGTATTAAAATAAAAAAGCTTAAAAAATATAAATTCCATTTCTAAGAGTGGGTTTTAATGGTTTTCAACTTTTTTATTTACATTCTTTCTCAAGGTTCTTTAATTCTCTCCAATGAACTGATGACTGTCAATGGTTTGTTCTAGTTGATTTTGTGTACTTGGAATTAACTTATTACATAAAGTATGGAAATGGGTATCAAAAATGCCATTAGAATACCTCCTTTATCATCAGAGAAAGAATTATCTCATATAAGTAACTTTTTTAAAACACTGGACATTCAAGTGTCACACCTTTTAAAATTTCTCATGCAAATTTATACAAAATTGACCCCAAAATCTATTGCTGACTTCTTAAATAGATGATAACAATTTGAGCATTTTGGATTTTTTTTTTTTTTTGGATAACAGGGTTAGTATCACTTCTGAACATCACTTCTGTATTTTGAACATGTATATGACTTACCTGCAGGAAATCTGTTAGCAAGCTTAGTAAGTACTTAACAATTACTATAGCAAATGAAGAAAAAGTTGAAGTGAAAGCTTGAAGGTCTGTCCCTTCAATGGGACGAAGTACTTGTCCTTAGTGCTGCGAATTCACAACAGGTTATTTTGGTGCTATCATGTCTTTTACTTTGTTTCAATCACTGCTCAACTTATAGGTGTGAAGAGAGTTGTAGTTTGAATTAATATGTTATTCCTTCATGGAGATGTGCAAGGAAAGAGTAAACATACAAATGTTTCTAACCACTACTGAAACCACCTTTATCAAGTAACTTTTGTATAAACATTTTCAAAATTTTTGCCTATGAATAAGGGTACAAACTTTCTCTTCAAAACTAGAAAGTATTCTATATTTGACAAATAAATTCGATTCAAAAATTCTGATTTTGCAGTATGCTTTTTATATTCCTTATGTGTACAAGAAAATTGCTTTTATAACAGACCATTTCTTTACTATTTCTCTCATATTAATTTAAAAAATACTTATTAAGGACTTCCTCTGTGTAAAATATTGTTTAGGTGCTACAGAAGATATAATGAGTGGATAACAGTTCCTGACACAAAGGGATTAAATTCTAATAGCAGAAAGAAGGCGAGACTTCAAACAGCTATAGTAGAGGACAAAATATAAACAGTACTGTAAAAGTGGGACAAAGTATCCACATAAGGTTAAGTGGAATTAGCAAATGTTTCATGAAAGAGGTAGCATTAAAGATGCTTTTGGAAGAGATCCAGGAGTTTTACAATTACAAATGAAGCCAATGTAGAAAGTAAAAGACAGATCCAGGACACTGGATTTTCCACTTTGAATGCCCATATTGAGTAATGGTCAGAAATGTATCTGGAAAGAGGCTGAGATAATTCCTTTTTGTTAGCCTGTGAAATTTTGACTTTAGGTAAGCAAGAGACTTTGAAGCTTTTCAACAGGGAAATGTGATTAGACTGTACTCTAGAAAGAATAATCTAGTACAGGTATGTATGATGAACTGAAGTAAGGAGAAACTACTGGCAAAGACTAATTAGAAAACAATTACAATCATCAAAATTTGAATTTTGGTAACAGGAATAGGAACAGAAAGGTTAGGAACATTTTAAATTTCAAATGCTAGATGAGATTTTTTAAAGGTAAGAACTTTTAATATCTACACATTCAAAAAGTATTTATGAGTTCTTATTCTGGCCATTGAGAGCTCACAACTGGAGGTCAAAAGAAGAAACACAGTAAAACGCAAAATATGATGAAGCCATGAAAAAAGGTGAAAGCTAAGGCAATTCAGGGGAGCAATACTGGGTTTGTAGTGAAAAAGAAAAATGTGCACTTGGTCATGAATCATACTGGGTTATGCACTGGGATAGATTTCTACAAGTGGATTTTGGGATAAGGTCTGTAGAGAAAAAGCACTCAGGAAAAGCATAAACAGTCTTAAAAGCAGGTAATAATAACAGCTAGTATTTTTTGAGTGCTTATTATATGCCAAGTGCTTTTCTAAGTACTTTATGTATACTATCTCATTTAACCCTCACAAAAATCTATAGGGCATATACCCTTACAGCCCTCACTTTATAGATGAGGAAGATATCTACAAATTGTGCCCTGTCATGCATGGGGTGACCACAGTGAGGTTTTCCAAAGCACTGCACTCACCACAGATGCAACCATAATACTAACTTTCACAATCAAGTCCCAGAGAATCCTCCTGTTTCACCAAAATAACTATTACCTTCAAATGTAGGTTTCCACAAAACTACAAACATATGAAAAATATTGACAAGATAATTAGAATTTACCATAGATAACCAGGCAGAGAAAAATAAGCCTGCAGGAGGTTCAGTACTATCCAATTCACATGCTAGCTTTGGCTTGCATTTACTTACCGGCATGGCTGCATGATCATTGCTGTTAGTCTAAGAAGGAAGTCAGCCAGGAAATCAGATAAAAAAGGAAAATGTATTCCAATAGTAGCAGAGGCAGTGTTTAAAGTAACAAAATACACTACAAAACAAGCAAGCTGGCTCTGTGTGTTTGCTATAATTTAAAGGCATTAATTTATTACATAAATGTGATCATTTTGAAGATTTGTATATTAATTTTCACATCTATGCCAATCAGATAAATCCTCCTCCAAACTTCTGTTTACCTAATCAAGTCGTCAGCATTAAAATACCAAGGGGGTACCTGGGTGGTTCAGTTGGTTAAGCGTCAGACTCTTGATTTCAGCTCAGGTCATGATCTCATGGTTCATTAGATCGAGCCTTGCGTCGGGCTCTTGTTGACAGCTTGGAGCACGCTTGGGCTTCTCTCTCTCCCTCTCTCTCTGTCTCTCCCCTGCTCGTGCTCTCTCTCTCAAAAATAAACTTAAAAAATATATATTTAAAAAAACACCAACGTGCTAATACTAAATTTGCTGAACTGTCAACTTTAGAAAACACCAACTCTTTGATAGGGTTCTTTGCTATAGAGCAGCTGTTCTCAAATTTTAATTTAAAAATGCTGATTCCTAAGCTGAGGAAATTTTAGTGCATTTAGGTCTAGAGCCAGCACTGGAATCTGAATTATTGACAAGTATCTCTTCCTGTAGGGAGCTTGGATGGCTTAGTCGGTTGAGCATCCAACTTCAGCTCAGGTCATGATCTCGCAGTTCAGTTCAAGCTCTGTGTCAGGCTTTGCGCTGACAGAGTGGAGTGTGCTTCAGATTCTCTGTCTCCCTCTCTCTCTGCCCCTCTCCCTGATTGCACATGCATGCTCTCTCCCTCTCTCTCTCTTAAAAAAATAAACATTAAAAAAAATTTAGAAGTATCTCTTCCCACAGATGATTTTCATACAAAAAGAAATAAAATGTCCATTTCTGCAGACACACACAAAAACTATACTGAATATACGATTCTGAAGATGCCTAGAAAGGATAAGCCACTATGCTTCCGCATAATCTGCCACTATAGCACAAAAGAAAATAGTCAAGGAAAGATGGCACACTAAATTATCTTAAAACCATTTAAATGTATTTTCTCCCCAAAAAGTGAGTAACAAGTCAAAACAAAAACGAAATCATTGGTCTCAATTTAAATATATATAAGCTCCCACTGAAGTTCTGTACCAAATATACAGTACTACCTTGTTCCTCTAAAATATTAGGGATTAAATTAATTAAATATTAATTTCTTAATAAAGATTAATAAAATTAAACTAAAATTGCCTTAAATACTATTTTTTAAATTATCTAATTTACTTTTCAAATTCCACTAATAAACTATATAATATTTAAGTACTACTTTTTAAAAGAAGAAGTATTTACCCTGAAACATGGATTTAACTTTATTATATTAAACCAATGAAATTCAAAATCTATTTATTAGTGGTAGCTAAACATCTGTGTGGGAAGGTGTCCTCTTCACCAAACACACTATGAATAAAAAACACTACAAGTAGGAATGGAGGAACAGGCAGATAGACCATTCTAATTAACCCCAGTAAGCAGTGGGCTAGCAACTATGTTAGCCAGACAATTCCTTCTTCTGGAAGACTGGGCTAGACTCTAGATAATCTCTAAGTCCTTTCTAGATTTAACTTCCAATAAAAGTCAGGCAACAACATTTAACATTAAAACCACATAAGTCATAGGACTTATGTTTTCATCATAGTTCATACCATATCATTTGTATGACTTACAGGTAACAAATCAGATCAATGTGATTCATTACCATTATAGATTTTTTAAATTAATATCCAAATAAGTAAAACCAATTTGTAAGCATGTGTGTGTGTGTGTGTATATATATATATATATATATATATATATATATATATATATGGTTATGTTTTCACTTGGTAAGCACTAAAATGTATTCAAAGCTGCCTATGCCACAATTTAAAAACTACAATCTTTTTTTTAAAAAAAATTTTTTAACGTTTTATTTATTTTTGAGACAGAGAGAGACAGAGCATGAACGGGGGAGGGGCAGAGAGAGAGGGAGACACAGAATCGGAAGCAGGCTCCAGGCTCTGAGCCATCAGCCCAGAGCCCGACGCGGGGCTCGAACTCACAGACCGCGAGATTGTGACCTGAGCTGAAGTCGGCCGCTTAACCCACTGAGCCACCCAGGCGCCCCTAAAAACTACAATCTATATTTTTAATACAATTCTTTCTGGTGTCACGTGAAAGAGAGGGCGATTAAAACCTCTGATTGTATAGTTGACTATTGAAGTTCTCCTTTACAATTTTCAGTCAAGTAAAAGGACATGTGAACCCATATACTTAACTCAGAAAAAAGTTTGAACCAAAGAATAAAAATCATAAAAGGGTAGGGCTGAAAGAGAAAATAAGGTGCCAGAATGAATAAATCTATGTTTAGCTTGGGACTTTACATCTGCATGAAATAATGATGCTTAGAAACATAATATTATATACAAGGACCTTAGAGATGATCTAATCCAATCATATTACTTCAAAGAGAAGGAGGCAGGTTGTTCAGAATCAAGATGGTAGACTAAGTTAATGTTTTTGCTTCCCATCCACCCTGAGATACAAGTGAAATAAAAAGCACAGAGCTGTGAAAAGGAATAAATGTTTAACAGTGGAGAAAATGAAAGTACTTGGGGGAATTCATAAAGGGGTAAGACACTGCCCATTATATGCTAACAGGAACTACAGTGGAGCTGAGAGCCAGCTGTGTATTAGAGTTCAGAGATGGCAGGCATGAGAGAGGATGGAAATCAAAATTGGGATGGAAAAATAGGGAAGGAAACTGAAGATTTCTCACACACTGTGCCAATGATCCCTTACCTACAGAGCATGGTCAATTTTCATAATGAAAGAACATTTAGGGGACAGCTGAGGCTTCTGGTATAGGTGGAAAGAAAGAGAGAGGGAAGGAAAAAGAAAGGGGGAAAGAAAAGCTCTGCTCATTCTGGCCTGGGGCAGTGATAACAGAAAGGCAGAGAAGGCTACATAATTTAAGAAGCTCAGTGCAAAAGGTAAATGTGGAGCCCTTTGTTCAAAAATTATTAAGAACCGCAAGAAAACAATAGCTGAGCACCAAATCACATGCAGGGGCCTTCTAAACTCAAGATCCATGCAACTTCACAGGTCACACATCTATGAAGTTGACCCTAAAGAGAAGAGGCCAGAATCTCATGGTTAGCTCCACACCTCCTCACTCTAAGAGGAATCCTAGGCAAAATTAACCCCATTTTTTAAAGTTTTTACTTATTTATTTTGAGAGAGAGAGAGAATCCCAACAGGCTCCCCACTGTCAGCATGGAGCATAACGCAGGGCTTGATACCACGAACCGTGAGATCATGACTTGAGCCAAAAGATACTTAACTGAGACTGAGCCACCCAAGTGCCCCGAAACGACCCCCAATTTAAAAAAATTCCCAGTCGATTTCTACTCAGGGGAAAAGTTTACCAAAAAATAGGGTACTTACACAGTAGCAAAGAAGCTCATATTAGTTCTCCAGGCCTTCTTTTTTTTTAAATTTTTAAAAAATGTTTTATTTATTTTTGAGACAGAGAGAGACACAGCATGAGCAGGGGAGGGGCAGAGAGAGAGGGAGACACAGAATCCGAAGCAGGCTCCAGGCTCTGAGCTGTCAGCACAAAGCCCGATGAGGGGCTCGATCTCATGAACCTTGAGATCATGACCTGAGCTGAACCGACTGAGCCACCCAGGTGCCCCGATTTTTAAAAATATGTATTTACTTATTTATTTTGAGAGAGAGAGCGTGAGTGAGTATAAGTGGGGGAGGGGCAGAAAGAGAGGGGAAGAGACAGGGAACGAGAGAGGGAGAGAGAGAATCCCAAGCAGGCACTGTGCTGTCAGTGACAGTACGGAGCCTGATGCAGGGCTCGATCCCATGAACTGTTAGATCATGACCTGAGCTGAAATCAATAGTTGCACACTTCATCAACTTAGCCACCCAGGTGTCCTGATTTTTAAAGTTAGATACTATCCATTTCTGTCCAAATCATATATCTTCATTTATTATTGGATATATATTTGTTTTTCACTTAAAGAAACCATAATATGTTTCAAAATTATATATGGAAATAAAAATGCATGTTAAAAAGTTAGTGGCACCAGATACATTTAGTAGGGAGGGAGACTATGGCCCTACACATAAAAAATTTACAAAGGATACTAAATTAGGCTGTCAATAAAACACTTATGGCCTATGGCTGGAAGCAATCAATTAAGTGAAGGGAAAAACCCTTCAAAGTAAACAATTAAAAAGGGAAATATTTTAAAAGGGAACTAGATGGGGGAAGTAGATACAGAATTTAAAGATCGAATAACATTTCCTGTCCTGAAAGTAGTTCCTACTATAATATTTTTAATTTTATTTTTGAACATACATACTCTGATTTATTTCTTGAGTTAAAAGTAAATCATTTTTCTTTGGCAATGTGATTTTAAAATCTATACCATATTTAGTGCTATGCTGGTAAATGTTTAACAACAATTCTCTGGGAAAAAAGCCTTCATTAATAAGATTTGCTGATTTCCACAGTCTAACTACTCCTACCTACGGCTACCAATGTGATGTCACTGAATGCACAGTTAGGCAGAATTGTGCACGATAGGCTTTCATAATATGTATTGCCCACCACTATTTTAAAGCCATTTTCTCCCAGTAGAAAGGCATCTCTAATCTTAGAGTAAGAGATATGGGGAAATGATTCTATTAACAGATATTCTTTTTATAAACAGTTTTTTAGGCATCTATTCTGTAATAAAGATGCCAAACTCATTATTCCTAGCAATCATGTCTATTTTTTTATCATTTGTCACAAGACTTATATTAATGCATTAAACCAAAAGTTAAGCATATTTGAAAGCAAAGAAACATATATCTTTCTTGGAAGAAAAACTGGTATTTACAATTCAAACAGAAACAAGATCAGTTTATTTAAGAACTTTAGAGTGGTAGCAAATAAAAGCAGAGAAAACTACATTATGGCTAAAGATAAAATGGAATTCTGAGAAAGGAAGAAATATGAGAAAACTGATCATTCATGATCTTCCATTTACTTCTACTATAAAAGATAACCATTTGTTAGCATAAAATTTGGGTAAATTGGGCCCCTTTGCAAATACACATATGAAGAAATTAAAGAGTCATTACCATTCATACATATCCTTTAGTGGTTGTAAATCCATAAAATTATCTTTATTGAAACAAACACATGACTATTAGCATTTATGAAGAAAGTAAATGTTTGTTGTTCTTTCTAGAAGCAGACCAGTGCTGGGTTTTTCGGTAGTACACTCACGGTAAAATGTTAGTGAATTCCATTGGCAGTCTTCATGAACAGTAACTACGTTTGTTCAAGTTGCTTAACAACCTTTTCTATTTACATATGTGTAAGTGGTGAATGAATGTTTAAAAGCTTCTTAAAATTCCTTTGGTTTTAAGTTTTCTAGCTAATATAAAATCTTACTTTAAAAAAACAAAACTTACTTATAAATCAGACTTAAACTAAGTCTCATAATTGCATAGAAGAAAATGACTTGTATAATACATGCCAAAATGTTAACAGTGGTTATCCTTTGACAAGATAACAGGTAATTTTTATTTCTTCTATACTTAGATGTATTTTCTATTGTCAGGAAAAAAATATGAGAAATAAGGGTTATTTACATATCTGAAATACTATGAATATTAATATTATTTTAGGGATTAAATTTTAGATTCCAAGAATATTAATCTAGGGATGAAATAACATTTTCTTCACAGAGTAATGAGACTTCACTGGCATCTGTTAGTCATTATAAGCAGTGCACTCAACTTATACTTATTTATTCATATCAATACACTTTATAGTGAATATCTTTCACAATCAAATTTTTTAATGGCTATATAATGCAAAAGTATAGAATTCAGAGCTAAATAATATCAAGCTAAAAATGTAGGCATAAATACAACACACAAAAAAGTAAAGTACATTAAAATGAAACTAGTACTACAAAGGGCCTTAAAACAGTAACAGAGGAAGAAAAAAGAAAACAAAACTAACATTATTAATAGTACTTACTTTATGCCAAGAACCCTGCCAGGCGACTTTTTTACATACTATTTTAATTCATCCTATCTATGACAGTCCTATGGGAAAATGAATTATACCATTTTACGAAGGTAAAAGGTTTAGAGGTTAAGCAACTTGCCAGGATTCTGGAAATAGTAAATTATAAATCTAAGGTTCAAGCAGAAGTCATGCTAACTCTAGAGCCCATCCTATGCTCTCCCCACTTCAGCAACCTGGACCCCAAGAATGATAAAAGATAAATGGGTTTTGATTTAATTGAGTCATAAAAAGGCAATTTCCCTTGAGGCAGATAATATATTTAACAGGGCAGCTTAACATTTTGGGTAATGGGGTAATACTAGTCATTACTGCAAATACTGCCTATTTAGCTTGTTGTCAATTTCTATGGTCAGCAGAGAGCTGATGAATAAGTATTTTCATATGGAAGCATATTAAATTACTTTACTTTTCCCTCTCTTGCATAGACCTGTACTGGCTGAAACAGTGCAAGTGAAGAGACATAGGTAAGGGAAGTAATATACCAATTCTCTCACTCATCCAACCCTAGAAATAAGAAGTGCCTACAGTGAATATTATTGCTGGTCTTCCAAATCCTACACCTTTCTATTGCTACCATAATGTAGTTAAAAAGTGAAAATAACAAAAAGTTCTTTCCCTGGGCTCCAACAAAACCATTATTATCCATTAATTTCTATTGTTCTCATATCTTGTGAGCAGACAACAAAATTGTACTGGTTGGATAATAACTTTTTGGAACCGTTGGAATCTTTCCCAGGAATGTGGTTAGTAACTGGACATCATGATTACCTGTGATTGAGAAAATATTCTTTTACAACAATGGCAGAGACTGACAAAAACTAAATACACAATGACACTAAAAGTGGAGCTTTTAAACTAAGTGTTCTGTCTTAGGTATTTTTTAGGGTTGTGCAGTCAAAGAATCAGCTTCATCCCACAGCATCAACTTTTGTGTCTAATTATTTGCACTAATAGCCAATACTTGCACCATCTGAAAGAGTGATCCTTGGTCTCACAGCTCGCGTTGACTCTAACTCACTGCGTTGACCCTGAACAATGTCAAGCTAGGATAGTTAGGGCACATGGCCACTCTCCATGTCTGTGAGTGGGATAGCTACTTCTGTTAAAGCTGACTGATTTGGGACTAAATGTGATAAATAATCTTCTGAAGCTTGAGAATTGAAGGAGTCCAGAATGGGCCTCTCTATCAGGGTCCAAGGGTAACCTGAAACTAAGGAATTCTTTTCAGCCTAAAGCATTCAAACAAAAATGGTAGCTTACACAACTATGTTGCTTAGAAAAACAATACATTTAATAATACTGCTTCTGATCTTTGCTTAAAAGAAAACAAGACAGTCAAATATTTTATACAATTTCAGTATTTCAGGGAATATACTAAGCAATAATAAAATTATCAACTCTAGCTAAAACTTAGTATAGTAAATAATTTAATATTTTTGTTTTGGAATTATGTTTTTAGTTTATTGCTTGAATAAGCATATACTGTTGTCACATCCATTTTCTCTTTTCTTAGCTGTGAAATACAATTTCCTATTTATCTGATCATGTCCTATACTTATTATTGTATTTGTTGGTCTGCACTGTACAGCAGCTTATTTCCTTTACAGGAAAACCGATGTTAAATAACATAAAAATCCAAAATGGCATATGAAGAATCCCCTAAAACTATACAAAATATCATAATAGATTACATGAGCGATCTAGTTAGTCCAAGAAGATCTGTCTCTCTCAGTGTTACTACAGTACAAGAAAGCAGCCTTTCCCTCCAGATGTTAGCCTCCTGAAGTGAGATATTTGCCCCAACCATTTCTAACATATAACCTCTCTTAATCTTCTCAATTTATGCACAAAATTCCTACCCATCATGTTGTGCCAAGCTGTGAAAGATATTGCAACATAAAAATATGATGTGTGTGTATCTGTGTACATGTGCGTGCACACAGATCTGTTTACTTTTGTACACTGCTTTTGGCTAGAAACATGGAGATGGATGCTGGCAACGTGAATTCAAATTAATTCAACAATTATTTAAAATATACTACATGAGGAACATTTTCTTAGAAATTAGATGAAACAAGAATTAAACATATATACAGGTTCCCTTTTTCAACACAAAGAGAACAGTTAGGAATATAATATAATCCCTGGGTAAGCTTCTAAAATCTCTTTGGCACAGATCCACTATTAAAATCTCTTTAGGAAATTCTTCTATTTATTTTTTAGCAACACCTGCCTTCAACTATTCTATGGTCCTCTGGAGCAACTCGCAATGGAAAGTCAAAAAATTAGGAGAGTAACTTTTTTTTTTTTCCATTTTAAACAGGAGAGATGGGCGGAGGCTGTTGGGGAGGCTTGAGATTAAGTATTTTTGTGTTCAGCTACACCTCCTTTCTTTTTTCTTTCTTTCTTTCTTTCTTTCTTTCTTTCTTTCTTTCTTTCTCACCAGGTGGGGTTTTTTTCTTGTGTTCAGCTACATTTTATTGTGAAATAAAAAGGTCAACAATTTTTTTTTCTATTTTATTTGTAAAAGAATTACTCCACTCATGTTTTAATAGTTCTATTATTTCTGAATACACCTAATGAAAAGCATGTTCATCCCAAGATAACATCTCTTTGGTCTTTGCATTCCTCATCTGAAGAATCCAATGCTTCAGCCTATTCAAACCCAAACATCCCTGTAATTTATATATATATTTTTAATGTTTCATCAATAGATTGCTCAAAATGTAGATGCATTATTACTATGTATCAGGATAGAACAATGTTCCAGCTTTACTCCTCATCTCTGGCCTAAAAACACCTAATAATTTCTTGGCTTTTCTAACTGGAAAAGTCATTGATTATACTGACTTTAATGAGAACTACCCCTATTAAGAGTTTATTTCAAGATGCTCAACGTTGCTCCTCATCAGGGAAATACAAATCAAAACCACACTCAGATATCACCTCACTCCAGTCAGAGTGGCCAAAATGAACAAATCAGGAGACTATAGATGCTGGAGAGGATGTGGAGAAACGGGAACCCTCTTGCACTGTTGGTGGGAATGCAAATTGGTGCAGCCACTCTGGAAAACAGTGTGGAGGTCCCTCAAAAAATTAAAAATAGACCTACCCTATGACCCAGCAATAGCACTGCTAGGAATTTACCCAAGGGATACAGGAGTACAGATGCATAGGGGCACCTGTATCCCAATGTTTATAGCAGCACTCTCAACAATAGCCAAATTATGGAAAGAGCCTAAATGTCCATCAACTGATGAATGGATAAAGAAATTGTGGTTTACATACACAATGGAGTACTACGTGGCAATGAGAAAGAATGAAATATGGCCTTTTGTAGCAACGTGGATGGAACTGGAGAGTGTGATGCTAAGTGAAATAAGCCATACAGAGAAAGACAGATACCATATGTTTTCACTCTTATGTGGATCCTGAGAAACTTAATAGAAACCCATGGGGGAGGGGAAGGAAAAAAAAAAAAAAAGAGGTTAGAGTGGGAGAGAGCCAAAGCATAAGAGACTCTTAAAAACTGAGAACAAACTGAGGGTTGATGGGGGGTGGGAGGGAGAGGAGGGTGGATGATGGGTATTGAGGAGGGCACTTTTTGGGATGAGCACTGGGTGTTGTATGGAAACCAATTTGACAATAAATTTCTTATATTGAAAATAAAATAAAATAAAATAAAATTTGCATACATTAAAGTTCAAAAAATAAATAAATAAAATAAAATAAAATTCATTACACTGGAGAAAAAAAAAGAGTTTATTTCAATTTAAGTCTAAACCGAATTTCAGGGTTTTGTTTTGGTTTTGGTAGAAACAAAGTTGTAGTTATTTTGGCTGAAAGTAAAATAAATTAAAACTTCAAACAATTGGCTAGGTTATTAGAATTCTTCACAAATAGACATGTAATAATGGAAAGAAAATATTCAAGTCATTAAGTTGGTTTGAGCCAGTAAATCTCAAATTAAGATTAAATTCTACATATATTTTAGTAAGCAAAATTAGAATACAATTTTCTGGGATTTTTCATACTTACAGGTAAATGAGTAAACACTTGAAAGATGCTTCTTAAAAAATTAATAAGATCCATTAAATAACCACTAGCTCTTCCATCTGGCTCAGACATTGTCCAGTCATAATCAGCAAGCTGAACAAATTCATCAATTTTTTGATTAAGTTTGGTATATATTTCTCCTTCTGCTGCATGTCGGGCATCCTGATAAGGGATAAAGTAACAAAAACAAAAAGTTATAGAAGCAGATAATTTAAAAACCTTTCTTGGGTGCCTGGGTGGCTCAGTTGGTTAAGCATCCAACTTCGGTTCAGGTCATGATCTCATGGTTTACGAGTTTGAGCCCCACATCGGGCTCTGCACTGACAGTGCTGAGCCTGCTTGGAATTCTCTCTCTCTCTCTGTCTCTCTTTGCCCCTCCCCCACTCTTGTTCTCTCAAAAGAAATAAACTTAAAAACAAGTGTTCTCAAAATTCTAAAATTTATTTTATATTTTCTTTGATCTAATATTTTAGTCATTTATTCAAAATCCAAGAAAATTGTTAGTTTTTTGGCTGGCAGTAGTCTATTTGACTGACATCACTTTTTCCCCCCAACCTCCTTTATGGGGTAGGATAATTTATGAGTTATTAATCCTGAACTGTTCTCACAGCTTTAAGAAGACTCACAGGAGAGACAGAAGTTTAAAAACAGAAGTTGTCAAGGACACAGAAGACCACCTCTGTCCACTGACTGAGAAGAATAAAGTTGGATGGTAACAGAAGAAATGGAATAGTTTCTGGTGTCTTAAGTTCAAGAGGAAAAAAAGAAAAGAGAAGAAAGAGATAGTTAACTTCTCAGAGGAGGAGAAAAGAAAGGAGGAGAGTGATGCAAAAACACCAGAGTAAAGATCTCCAAACAGTCTCTCCTCCATAAAAGCAACAAGAAAACTTGCAAAAATAGTCAAAATCAACTTTTCCAGGACTCTGGAAATTAATTTAAACCTTGCAGTAATCCAAATAGTGTTTATTCAAGAAAAACAGCTTGGTAAGAAAAGGAGCATTGCAGGGTTTTAATGTGCCCTTATTTCCATTCTTCTTCCCCTACTTTAGTTTCACAGTATCCTTGAAAATCAACATCCTACAACTATGGTAAAAAACAGTAGCCTGACAGCCATCAAAGGGAACAGGATGGGCTTGGAGCTCCTTCAAAACCACATTCCTGGAGAATTATCATTATTTCAACTACCTGATGGTTTCCTGGAAGACCCCACTTACAGGGATGTCTTTCTTTGATTTAAATTGGGGCTTGTCCAGTGCATAAAGCCTTTTCTCTGGGGACATTTGTTGAAAACAATTAAAGGTAATTGTTGAATATGGCATATGCCTGAAGGAATGGATAACAGGGCACACAGTCAACTAACTTTAGCTTAAAAGGAAAACCTGGGGAATGAGATATACATAGATGACTTTGAAAGGCTCTTAAATATTCCTGGGAATCTACAAGGCTATGTACACATGTAGGGCTATGCACAAGCTCAGAAAAGACCTGAGAAGGCTCTAAGCTCTCATTTATGACTGACCTTGAAGCTCTGTACAAGCATGAAGTAAAGGCTAACGTAGAGTTGTCAAATGCCTGAGTATTGAAGGTATGCCCCAGTACCTACATAGAGTTCTTCAGCAAAGACTGGGAAACTTATTGGTTCTAGGCTTTTCAGGAAATCTGTGTCCAGTCATTAGTTGGTCACTAAGCTAACCAAGCAGAGACTTCAGTGGCCACAGAGGAGAAAGAATAGAGACTTTATAGAATTAATTCAGAAAAGTCACAACCAACCAGCCAACCAACCAACTTTGGGAAGAGAGGAGAATCAGATTTTCAGAATTGCCACAATATATTATTTAAGTGTCCTGTTTTCAACAAATTTATGTCACGCAAAGTAACAAGAAAGTATGACTCATATACAGGGGGAAAAAAAGCAATCAACAGAAACTCTTAGTGAGAAGGCCCAGTCATTGAACTTTTAAGACAAAGACCTTAATTCGGCTATTTAAAATATGTCCAAAGGACTATAGGAAACCACATCTAAAGAACTAAAGGAAAATACTGCAATGCCTCACAAAATATAATGTAAGTAAAAAGGCAGAATTTTTTTAAATAGAAATTCTGGGGGTGCTGGGTGGCTAAATCAGTTGAGCCTCTGACTCTTGATTTCAGCTCAGGTCATGATCCCAGGGTCATGGGATTGAGCCTTGCATCAAGCTCCATGCTGAGCGTGGAGCCTGTTAAAGATGCTTTCTTTCTCTTTCTCTCTCTCTCTCTCTCTGCCCCCTCCCCTGCTCACACTCTTGCTCTCTCTCTCAAAGAAAAAACAATTTTTTTTTAAAATAGAGGGTCCGTCAGTTAAGCATCCCACTCCTGATTTCAACTTGGGTCGTTATCTTACCGTTCCTGTGTTCAAACCCGGCATGGCGCTCCATACTGACAGTGCAGAGCCTACTTGGGATTCTCTCTCTCCTCTCTCTGCCCATCCCCTGCTTGTGCTCTCTCTCTCACTCAAAATAAATAAACTTAAAAAAAATAGAAATTCTGCAGCTGAAAAGTACAATAAGTGAAATGAAAAAATTACTACAGGGGTTCTACAGATTTGGCAGGCAGAAGAAAAGGATTAGATTAACAATATAAACCAACTAAATCTAACAGACATCTATAGAATATCCCACTCAAAAACAGCAGAGCATGAATTACTCTCAAGTTCACATGGGATGCTATCCAGAATAGGGCATATGTCAGGTCATAAGGCAAGCCTTAAAAGGACTGAAATCATACAAAGTATGTATTCTAACCACAATGGAATAAAATTAGAAATCAGTAATAGAAGGACATTTGGAAAATTCACAGATATTGGAAATTAAACAACAGACTAAAATAAATAACCAATAGGTCAAAGCAGAAATCATGATCAAAATAAGAAAACATTTTGAGATAAAAAAAACAAAAACACAATACCAAAACTTATGGGAGGCAATGAAAGCAGTGCTAAGAGAAACTGTTACAGTATACATGCCTATATTATAAAAGAAAAAGAACTCAAATCAATAACCTAAACTTTCACCTTAAAAAACTAGAAAAAGAAGAAATGGTAGTTGTGGGTTCTCATTCAGAAAACAGCACTCTGATAGAGGCCACAGATTAGGCACTGTGGCCTTTGAACCATAGCAAAAGATCCCCATGTCTATGTGTTTCTTTTAAAGGCTCATACAGACTTAGGGAACATCTTGTAAGTTAAAAGTTAAAACTAGATGGATCTCTGCCTTTCCCTCAGTTTTTGTTTTGTTTTGTTTGTTTGTTTTTGAACTGCACAAGGCCCTGGAATACTTTTTACAAAAAGGTGAACAACTTATCACTCTGAACAGTAAAGCATGAGGGACAATGTCATATTTCTGACAAAACTAATACCTATTTAGATTTCTTAATTTTTTAAAATGTTTATTTACGTTTGAGAGACACACGAGAGAGACAGAGTGTGAGCAGGCGAGGGGCAGAGAGAGAGGGAGACACAGAATCCGAAGCAGGCTCCAGGCTCCGAGCTGTCAGCACAGAGCCCAACGCGGGGCTCGAACTCACAAACCGTGAGATCATGACCTGAGTGAAGTCAGACGCTTAACCAACTAAGCCACCCAGGCGCCCCCCCATTTAGATTTCTGACTGATACTTCAGTATCACTAACCATTAGTAGTCACATATTATGTTTGAGTAGAGTTTAATCCAGTTTACATTTTATATCATGCCTATGAATAAGATCACTATAAAGACACTGAGATGAGTATCTCACAACTCAGGGAGAGATACAATACTGTAGTTCTCCCCTTATTCACGGTTTCACTTCCGGTGGTTTCAGTTAGCCATAGTCAACAACAGTCTGGAAGCAGATGATCCTCCTTCTGACCTTTCCCCAGATGGTCAACAGCAGCCGAATGCTATGTCAACAACGCCTACATCATTCACCTTACTCCATGTCATCACATCGGCATTTTATCATTTCACATCATCACAAAAAGAAAGGGGAGTACAGTACAATAAGGTATTTTGAGAGAGAGACAGACAGACCGACCATATTCATATAACTTTTGTCGTAGTACACTTATAATTGTTCTATTTTATTATTAGGTATCGTTAATTTTTTTTATTTTTTTTTTTCCAACGTTTTTTATTTATTTTTGGGACAGAGAGAGACAGAGCATGAACGGGGGAGGGGCAGAGAGAGAGGGAGACACAGAATCAGAAACAGGCTCCAGGCTCCGAGCCATCAGCCCAGAGCCTGACGCGGGGCTCGAACTCACGGACCGCGAGATCGTGACCTGGCTGAAGTCGGACGCTTAACCGACTGCGCCACCCAGGCGCCCCGGTATCGTTAATTTTTTACTGTGCCTGATTTATAAGTTAAACTTTATCAGAGCTAGGTATGTATTGGAGAAAACAATATAAATAGGGTTTAGTACTATCCGAGGTTTCAGGAATCCACTGGGGATGGATTGGACATACCCCTGAGGATAAGCGGGGGTGGGGGGGGGGGGGAACTGTGTAACAAAACATGACTAATGCTATATTATAGGTTTAGCAAAGTATCCTGAGGAAATAGCTACTACTTATTTGATAAAAAGCTTGACGGAGATAGTATGTCATTTGAGCTGCAACTTTAAAAAATATAATCAGAAACCCTCACTAAGTATTTTAGTTTGTGCGCCTTAAGAAATTTTCAGAACAGTGTACAAAATGGTAAACATGAACAACCAAAATGTGCCGTTTTCATATTTTAAAATGCTTTTTTGCCTCCCTTTCCAATTTTCACAACGTCTAACCACTCACTACTCACTGCAACATTGGGCTGATAAAACCCAACTACTAGTAGACGTCTTTCCATCGGTGTGCCTGTTTTCACAGTAGGACTGGAACGGGAATTCCAAGAAAGATTTTTCTTCTCTCCCCACTCACATTAATATGCATTAATTAATTGCATTAGCCACAGCAATAATATACATCTCTTTAACCTAACAGCATTAGGAGGAGATATCCAAGATAGCAAATGCCTACAGCCCACAAAGCTATGCCACAACACGTTTTATTGATATCATTTAAATGTCAATGTCTCGAAGCAATGTAAATGTTTATTTACCACTTTGCATTTTGCCTCAGTGTTCAAAATCAGCCCCCTCTATTTCATGTCTCACTACCTTTACTGAATCTAAGCAGATGAATATCAATCATTATAGAGCTGAAGTGAGACCATTATTCTAGAAGGCATCCACATAAGGGGGGCCTAAAACTGAAAACTGTATTAATTATCCCGTAATACCCATTTCCCTTATATCCCAAAGCAAAGACAATTTGAAGTCTGATTGCTCCTAACCTCTACTATACCTATCTGTACTCAAATAGCTCTATGTGATTTTTCTTGCTTTTCTGGGATGTCTCCAACATAGGCAGAAAGAGAAAGAGCTGACAAAATTCTAAAAACCAGTATCAAGAGATTCCTCTCCCCCAAACTCGCAGAGCTAAAGTACTTGGTGAAACTTTACACATTTTTAAATAGCTGTTCCTTTAAAATTCTAATTTCAACCTAATTTTTTTAGTATTTTTAAAAATTAAGCTTATTTATTTATTTTGAGAGAGACAGGAGGAGGGACTGGAGAGGCAGAGAGAGAGAAAATCCCAAGGTGGCTCAGCACTGTCTGGGCAGAATCTGATGGGGGGTGGGAGAGCTCGAACAAGAGAACTGCGAGATCATGACCTGAGCCAAAATCAAGACTGGGATTTAAAATCAATGATATACTAGGGGCGCATGGGTGGCTCAGTTGGTTAAGTATCTGACTTTGGCTTAGGTCATAATCTCATGGCTTGTGAGTTCAAGTCCCACGTCGGGGTTCAGCACAGAGCCTGGAGCCTGCTTCAGATTCTGCGTCTCCCTCTCTCTCTGCCCCTCCCCTCCTTATGCCCTCTCTCAAAAATAAATAAACATTTAGAAAATTTATATTTAAAATCAATGATATACTGAGGTGCCTGAGTAGCTCAGTCGGTTAAGCGTTGGACTCTTGATTTCAGCTCAGGTCATGATCTCACAGTTCATGAGTTTGAGCCCCACATGGAGCTCTGTTCTGAAAGTGTGGATCCTGCTTGGGATTCTCTCCTCCTGTCTCTCTGGCCCTCCCCTGCTTATACTCTCTCTCTTTCAAAATAAACATTAAAAAATTTTTTTAATTAAAAAAAATCAATGGTATACTTTTAAAAAGTTTATTTATTTATTGAGTATTTATTTATTTACATAATCTCTACACCCAACGTGGGACTCAAATGCATGACCCCAAGATCAAGAGTTGCATGTTCTTCCAACAAAGCCAGCCAGGTACCCCAATGATATATTTCTTAATTACCCTTTTTACTATACAGGATTTTATTAAAAGAATATTATTTCACATTTTCCTGGATTTTTTAAAGCAATTTGGGACAATTAAAACATTAACCAAAAGTTGAGATGGAGAGAGGAACCAAATATCTAGAAATCTTGAAGTCATGAGGAAAACAAACACAGTATTTATGTGAAGAAAGAAAAATTATAAAAATGATGAAACCATTCACATTATAATGAAATTAATTTATTACAAGTATATGCTTTCTGGATAAAGTGATTCGAAGCCCACTAATTTTCTGAAAAGGAACTAAGAAAAATAAATAAACCACAAATGTATTCATTACTTTTTGTTGTTATTATCTGGAGTTCTGCTAGTTACAGCTGATCATTGAACCACAGGAGTTTAAACTGCATGGGTCCACTTATATACGAAATTTTTTCAATAAATACTCATACAGTACTGTAAATGTATTTTCTCTTCCTTATGATTTTATCATTTTCTCTTCCCTTACTTTATTGTAAAGATACAGTATATAATACATATACAAAGTATGTGTTAGTTGACTGTTATCATTAAAGCTTTCTGTTAACAGTAGGCTGTTAGTAAAGTTTGGGGAAAGTCAAAAGTTACATCGATTTTTGGAGTGCCTGACTGGACTGCCTCAGTCAGTAGAGCATGCAACTGTTGATCCTGGGGTCATGAGTCCAAACCCCACCTTGGGTGTAGAGCTTACTTAAATAAAGAAGTTATACATGGATTTTTAACTGCAGGGGGTCGGGGGGAGGAGTCAGCGTCCCTAACTCCCAACACTGTTGAAGGGTCAAATGTAATCTATTTTTCTGAGATGATACCAAGAAAAGGTACTACTTTTCTCATAAACTATCCAAGCCAAGATAACTTTTCTCAACATAATAAATGTAATTTGGGGCATTTAAAAAAATGTATATTTTTAAAAGTTTATTAGTACTTTCCACAGTTTATAACAGCAAACAAAGAAATCTAAGGCAGTAGGTGGCTGTGCTGTGTGAAAGAAAAGTTTCAGACAGTAGTCCTAGGCAGGAACATGTTTTAAATTCAACACCTGAAAGAACCTTGCTAAGAGCTAAGGATTCTCCTTATAATCCAGGCAAATATAGTCATCAGAAAACATACATACATGAACCGCATGAACTGACTCACTACATTTTATTTTCAAAGAACGAAGAGCAAGCAAAGAAACAAAGTTTTCACTGCATCTCTTCCTGTACTTATACACAAGAATATACACAAGAATACACTAAATTATTTGATAAGATATTTCTAAAAAAGATTTCTAATTTTAATTTAGAGACTATTAAGAAAATTAGTTTGGACCTCCTGGTTAAGTTCTACTACAGCTGAAACCAAAATATTCTCAATCCTTAAGACTCCACCAGAAAGACAGGAACATATCAACTAACTCCTAAATTAAATTTTTAAAGATTTAACTTAGGGGCACCTGGGTGGTTCAGTCAACTGAACATCTCACTTTTTTTTTTTTTTTTTCCAACGTTTTTTATTTATTTTTGGGACAGAGAGAGACAGAGCATGAACGGGGGAGGGGCAGAGAGAGAGGGAGACACAGAATCGGAAACAGGCTCCAGGCTCCGAGCCATCAGCCCAGAGCCTGACGCGGGGCTCAAACTCACAGACCGCGAGATCGTGACCTGGCTGAAGTCAGACGCTTAACCGACTGCGCCACCCAGGCACCCCTGAACATCTCACTTTTGATTTCGTTCAAGCCCGGTGTCAGGCTCTGCACTCACAGCACAAAGACTGTTGGGGATTTTCTCTGTCTCAGCCTCTCCCCTGCTCACAAACACTCTCTCTCTCTCTCTCTCTCTCAAAAATAAATAAACTTAAAAAAAAAAATTTAGGGGCCCCTGGGTGGCTCAGTCTGTTAAGCATCCGACTCTTGTTGGTTTTAGCTCAGGTCATGATTTCATTGGTGAGTTCCAGCCCCATGTGGGGCTCTGCACTGACAGCGGCAGGACTGCTTGGGATTCTCTCTCCCTTGCTCTCTGTCCCTCCCCCGCATGCATGCACATTCTTTCTCTGTCAAAAATAAATAAATAAACATTAACAAAAAGACTTAGCTTATAAACAAAACAATTAACTCTTCTGCTTGTTAAAGAAACAGTGCCCTCTGGAGGCAAAAGTCCCACACAATTTGAGAACTATTTTTCATTTCAATATATAAGAATTAAATGATATCATACGATCAGTGGTTCTCAACCACAGGTGTGCAACAGAACTACCTAAGGAACTTTTTAAAATCAACACATGCACAAACTCCAGCCAAGTCCTCTTGGAACATGAGCATGTGTGTTTTACATAAAAATTAAGTAGTAATAGCTAAACATTTTAGGAAACATCTATGATTTACTATCATCCACTCCCCCTTCTTTGGAACAATCTCCAAACATATTTTGGAAAATCACTCTGCCCCCTTTCACAGCTCTATCTGGTCTAGATCGGACTGAACCTATATCTAGCTTCAAGTATGAATCCTGATGAATTTAGATGAATTAGCAATTATCACCCTCTTACCCAAAAGGTGTTACATAGCACCTCATAGAGGGAACCACTCACTCTTCCTTTAGATGATAGAGCATGAGGATCTAAGGATTGGAACTGTGACTGAGCAGCCATTTTGTTACTAGAAGGAGAGAGCCTACAGCTGCTGAGGCACCACATGTAGTCGGACAATGAGGCCAAAACTGCATAAAGCGGAGCTGAAAGAAGGACACACCAACTGGGTTCCTGGTGACATCTGCTGAGCAGCAGGCTTCAGCTTCACATGAAATCCTCCCTATTCTGGGATTTCCAGTCACATTTAGCTAATAATTTCTCTTCATCATTTAAGGCAGCTTGAGTTGGTTTTTCTGTCAGTTCTTGTCAATTTTCTGTTAACAGCCTGACTAATACAAGTATCTTATTTAAAACATTTTATTCAACATTCTAAAAAAAAAAAAAAAAGGTTACACTTAATATTACTCATTCGGAACAAGGGAAACCTTTCTTGGCATTTTTCTGAGCCTTAAAAAAATTTAAGCCAGAGATATAGTTGGAACTGTCAAAATGAAAGCGCTATGCTCGCTGGCTAATGTCTTCCTGCTCTAGTTCAAGATGATGATGCTCCAATAATCTATGATCTTGATCTAGAAATATTAGTAGCATATACCATCCAATTCATTAGCCACTTTCACTACTGCCACTGCAGAGGGGAAAAACAGATACAACTAAACATGGAACCCTACTAATTAGTTATGACAGGGAAGGGCTGTGATTGGGATAGTAAGATAACTACAGGTTTTCCAGGAAAGGAAGCAAATGGTACTACCACTGTAAAAAATTAGATAGGCAGAAAGAAAAGCCAATTTAAGAAATTATGATTTTTTTATTTGGGTATTTTATTTTAAAAAAAAATTTTAATGTTCATTATTTATTTTTGAGAGAGAGAGGTAAGACAGAGCATGAGCAGGGGAGGGGCACAGAGAGCAGGAGACACAGAATCTGAAGCAGGCTCCAGGCTCTGAGCTGTCAGCACAGAACCCCATGCAGGGCTCAAACCCACAAACCGTGAGATCATGACCTGAACTAAAGTCGCCTGCTTAACCAACTGAGCCACCCAGGCGCCCCTATTTAGATATTTTGGATGTCAGTGTGATAATCAGGGAAAATTTTTTTATTTTCATATTTGGCACCTAAAATCAATCGAAAAACAAAAAATGATTGCTTGCTTATATACTTCAAATTAATTTAGTGAAATGGCTACTTTTCACCAGATTTTTTTCATTATATTACTATGATTAAAAAACAAAAGTTGTTGATTTTAGGATATATATTGTACCTTATACTCATGCAAATCATACACCTCCACTTGATAAATAACACTCTGGGTTAAAAAAAGCTTCAGATCTGCTCCATAACTGACTAAGAAGTCAAATATAAAAAGCCAAGGAAAACTTACATTAATTAGAAGACCTCAAGTTTTCATAAAGTTCTGGAAATCTCTAATAATTTGTCTTCATAAAAGAACACAGTAACATAAAGAATTAACCAGGGATTCATAATCTCATAGTTCTAAAGTCAGCAAGTCACAAACAATATACTGTATATTCCCTTAGAAGTACGGGTTACTGTAGGAGTTATAGTTAATTATGCCAAAACAATTTCCATGGAGCAAATCCAAAGAATTTCTTAGAGTAACCAGAGTTAGATATGTAAGCTGAAGCTTACATTAGCCTTTGCACAGAAAGCTATGGCCCAGATGAGGGATAAAGAAGCTGAAAACAGAAATTTAAGGAAACTGATCCTGACTGCTTCTAGAATAAATTATATTTTCCCCCAGAATAAACATTCAAAACACAATGAAACCAAAGCCAAGTTTTAAATAGACTATGCATGCTTATTAACATAAAACAAATAAATATAATTTTACATTCATTCTTCTGAGTCACTGTATTTTAAGTTCAGTATCTTTGAACTTTCTGATCTTGAGCTTTCTAGTTTCTGTGAATGGTTTTCCTTTTTAAGTTTATTTACTTAGAGAGAGAGAGAGAAAGAAAGCAGGTGCAGGGGAGGGGCAGAGAGAGAAGAGACAGAATCCTAAGCAGGCTCCACGGAGCCAGTGCAGAGCCTGATGTGAGGCTTGATCCCACAAACCGCGAGATGGTGACCTGAGTCGAAGTTGGACACTTAACCAACTGAGCCACCCAGGGGCCCCTCTGTGAATGGGTTTATACCAGTTCCTGCCTTCCCTCATCTCTTCTGATTGCAAATGTCTTCAAGATCCAGGCAGGTAACATGAATGAAAATGTCAGGCAAGGTGACTGTGGCAGGCAGGATGATTATAAAGCAGGAATCTCATCTAAAGGTATTCAAATTCACAACTCTATAAAACCAAATCAAATATGTCTACAGGACCAAATTTATCTACTTATTATATATACACTGTAATTATTTTTTGTAGTTATTTGCCCTTTTAAATTAACAAATTCTAGTAGTTAAGAACCAACCCAATTCAGCAGCTAGCACAGTACAACAGAAATATATTTTTGCTCAGTAAACATCATTTAATATAGCCTGCCAGGCCAAAACTATGTATAAGTTTAGAAAAAACTTCCAAGCAATTATCACTTTGTTCATAAGAACGTGTTTGGGGATACAATAAAAGCCTTATTATCTGAACTCTTAGCTTAGACAGGACAAAATCTTTCATTTCTTATTCCTCATCAAAGTAGTCTGTCCTAGAAAATCCTAATTCCTTATTCGGCCATTTCACTTCCAGCGATATGCAGAAAAGGGTGATATATGCATACTTCATTTTATTGCACTTCGCAAATAATGCAATTTTTACAAATTGAAGGTTTGTGACAACCCTGCATCAAGCTAAGTCTAACCACACCATTTTTCCAACAGCATTTGCTCATTCTGTCACATGATGATAATTCTCCCAATATTCAAAACTCTCATTACTATTCTATTTGTTATGTGATCTTTGATGTTACTATGTAAGTGTTCTGGGCACCAAAAATGGCCTGCATATAGGTCAGAAATCTTTTTTTTTTTTTTGAGAGGGAGAGCACACGCTAGTAGGGAAGGGGCAGGAGGGAGGAGGACAGAAGATCCAAAGTGGGCTCTGTGCTGACAGCATGAGCAGTCAACCATGAGATCATGACCTGAGCCAGTCGGATGCTTAACTGACTGAGCCTCCCAGGTGCTCCAGAAAAACATGCTCTTCCTTTTCTTGTCCTACTGAACTAAGTAGGACTCCCATATGATGTTGAAAAGGAATGGTGAGAGGGAACATCCTTGCCTTGTTCCTTAGTGGGAAAGCTTCAAATTTCTCACCATTAAGTATAATGTTAGCTGTAGGATTTTGTATTCTTTATCAAGTTAAGAGAAGTTCTTCTCTATTCCTAGTTTATTGAAAGTTTTTCTCATGAATGGGTGTTGAATTTTGTCAGATACTTTTTCTGCATCTATTGATATGATAATTTGTTTTCTTTAGCTTGCTGATGTGATGGATTATATCAGCTGGTTTTAAACAACTTTTTATTGTAGTTGACAAACAATGTTACATTAATTTCAGGGGTATAACAGTGATTTGACAAGCTTATATATTATGCTATGTTCACCAGAGTATGGCTACCATCTGTCACCACACAATGCTACTACAATACCACTGGCTATATTCCCTATGCTGTATTTTTATCCCTGTGATTTATTCATGTATTAACTGGTTTTTAAATGCTGAGCTAGCTTTGCACGTATGGGATAAATCCCACTTGGTCATGATATAGAATTCCTTTTATAAATTGTTGGATTCAATGTGATGATATTGTGTTGAGGACTTTTGCACCTATGCTCACAAGAGTTAGTAGTCTGCAGTTTCTTTTTCTTGTAATGTCTTTGTCTGGTTTTGGTATTAGGGTAATGCTGGCCTCACAGAACGAATTTGAAGTATTCCCTCTGCTCCTATGTGAAAGAGATTATAGAGAACTGGTATAATTTTTTCCTTAAATGTTTGGTAGAATTCATCAGTAAACCCATCTGGGCCTGGCACTCTTCCTGTTTTGGAAGGTTATTAATCATTGATTCAATTTCTTTCATAAATACAGACCTATTCAGATTGTCTATTTCTTCTTGTGTGAGTTTTAGCAGATTGTGTCTTTCAAGAAATTGGTTCATTTCATCTAGGTTATGAAAGCTGTGGACACAGAGTTGTTAATAATCCTTGACTCTCCCTTTCTTCCTTGACTCACATGTTATTTAGAAGTGTGTTGTTTAATCTCCAAATATTTGGGGATTTTCCAGCTTAGCTTTCTGTTATTGTTTCTTATTTAATTCCACTGTGGTCTGAGAGCAGACACTGTATGATTTCTATTCTTTCAAATTTGTTAAGGTGTGTTTTATGGCCTAGAATATGGTTGTCTTGTGAATGTCTCGTGAGCTTGAGAAGAATGTATATTCTGCTGTTGTTCAATGAAGTAGTCTATAGATGTCGATTATATCCATGTGACTGATGGTGTCATGGAGTTCAACTATGTCCTTACTGATTTTGTTTGCTGGATCTGTCCATTTCTGATGGAGGGATGCTGAAGTCTCCAACTATAACAGTGGCCGCATACTCATTCATTTCTCCTTGATGTTCTATCAGTTTTTGCTTGACATATTTTGACCCTCTGTTCCCAGGCATATGTATACTATTGATTCTTATGTCTTATGGAGAATTGACACCTTTTATTGTGATGTAATGCCTCTCTTTATTCCTGATAACTTTCTTTGTTCTGAAGTCTGCTCTGTATTAATATAACCACCCACTTTTTTGATTAGTGTTAACATGGTCTTTCTCCATCCATTTAATCTATATGTATCTTTATATTTAAAGTGGGTTTTGTAAATAACATATAGTTAGGTCTTGTTTTATTGATCTATTCTGATGCTCTCTTTCAATTAATATTTTTAGTCTATTGATGTTTAAAGTGATTATTGATACAGTTGGATTAGTATTTGCCATATTTGTTGTACTTGTTCTTTGTTCCTACTTTTGTGTTCCACTCTTTTTCTGCCTTTTGTGATAGTATTTGAATGATTCCATTTTCTTTCCTTTCTTATCAGTTATGTTTTTTTAAAACTTTTTAGTAGTTGCCCTAGAGTTTCCAATATACATTTATAATTATTCCAAGTCCACTTTCAAATAACACTATTCTTCCTCTTGTACCATTACCGGCATTCATTTCTCTTACATATAAACATATAAGCATACATAATTGAATACACTGTTGTTATCATTCTGAACAAACTCTTATCTATGCAATTAAGAATAAGAAAAATAAAAGTTTTTATTTTACCTTCATTTACACTTTCTCTGATGCTTTTCCTTTCTTTATGTAGGTCTGAGTCTCTGACCTAGATCATTTTCTTTATCTCTGAAGAAGTCATTTTAACATTTCTTGCAAGGCAAGTCTACTGGCAACAAATGTCCTCAATTTTTGTTTGTTTGAAAAAGACTTTCTCCTTCACTTTGGAAGGATAATTTCACAGGATATAAAATTTTAGGCTGGTGGGTGTTTTTCAATACTTTATAAATATTTCATTCCATTCTCTTCTCGCTTGCATGATTTACAATGAGAAGTCAGAACTAATTCTTATTTTTGTTAACTCTAGGTAACGTGTTTTTCCCTCTGGCTTCTTTCAAGATTCTTTATGTTTAATTTTGTGCAGTTTGAATATGATATGCCTAAGTGTAATATTGGTATTTATCCTGCTTGATGTTCTCTAAGCTTTCTGGATCCATGGTTTAGTGTCTGACATTAGTTTGGGGAAATCCTCAGGCAATACTGCATCAAGTATTGCTTCTATCCCTTTCTCTCTTTTTCTTCTTCTAATATTCCCATTGTGTTTATGTTAGAGTTTCTGTAGTCATCCCACAATTCTTGAATATTCTGTTTAATTTTTTTCAGTATTTCTTTCTCTTTGACTTCCTGTTTTACAAGTTTCTAGTGACATATTCCCAAGCTCAGAGATTCTTTCCTCAGCTGTGTCTACTAATGAGTGCATCAAAGGCATTTTTCATTTCTGTTATGTTGCTTTTGATCTCTAATATTTCTTTTTGTTTCTTAGATTTTCCAGCTCTCTGCTTACATTATCCATCTGTTCTTTTATATTGTCTATGTTATCCATTAAAGCCCTTAGCATATTAATCATAGTTTTTAAATAGATTATTCATCTGATAATTCCAATATCCTGACATATCTGAAACTGGTTCCAATACTTACTCTAGCTCTTCAAACTGTGCTTTTTGCCTTTTAGTCTTCCATGCGCACTTTTTCTTGATAGCTGGACATGATGTACTGGGTGAAAGGAACTGTAATAAATAGGACTTAAGTAATATGGTTGTAAGGTGTGAGGAGAGAGGAAGTGTTCTATAGTTATGATAAAGGTGACAGGTTTGCTTTTAAAAAATTTTTAAGTGTAGTTGACTGGGTCGCAGTCTTTAAGTAAGCTTTGCCCCTTAGCTGTAAACTTTGCAAGTGCTTCTCATTTCTACCCCTTAGGTGGGACAGGATGGCTAGAGCAGGCTGGAGTTGTGTATTTCCCTTCCCCCAATTTGGTTAGGCTCTGATAAAACCCCAATAGTTCAGGCACTGGTACATAGTTTCTTTTGAGGTTAGGTCTGAAGAAGAATAGAATACTTAAGGAACAGAATGGTCTGGTCTATTTCAAAATGGATCCTTTTTCCTCCCCCTGCTGAAAGCACAAGAAGATTATTCTTCGGTCCTCAGTGGGAGAACCTGGTAGAGCTCCAGGAGGTACAACTCACAAAAGTGTGAGCTCCACTATGATTGGGTCCCCCTGGAGTTTTAACTCCGTGACTTGTCCACATTGAACCTCCAGCAATTTGTCAATTACAGTTCAGGTTTCCTAACCCAATACTGGTTCCTAGGGAAGTTTCTGCTCCGTTAAACTGTGGTTCTCTGTATTTTCCTATCTGTCTTTCTCCAATCAAATTGTTGGAGAAAAAGTGTTGTTTTTTTAATCAAAAACAATTTACCACTGTCACTTTAACCATAATTCTAAAAATACTCTGCTACAGTCAACCACAGATTTTAAAAAGGCAAATTAGAAAAAGAATCAGAAGCATACTCCTTCCAGGCATTTACAGTTGACATCACCGCCAGGCCTCTTTAGAGTGGCAGGATGGAAAAACTCCCTAGAGCAAAAGTTAAAGAGCTCTGATGCCAGAGAAAAAGAACAAGGCCATTTCTCTACTATACAGATTAAAAAGGTAATGGTATTCCCATTTTCCCCCTCCATTCTGATGCAAATCTTTTCAGGCAGAAGTCTTAAAGTAGCTCTCAGTGTGGGTCCAGGTTAATTTCAAACAGCTGAGGTACTGCTTGAGGGCAGGAACTACTTACTTAACCTCTTTTGTATCACTCACAGATTTAGCAAAATGAAAGGCATGCTAACAAGAGAGTTTATGTAATATTTCATAAAGTAAGGAAATATGGTAAAAATCAAACACTTTGTGTGTGCATCTGTGCTTTTTGGAGGGGAAACATGGGGATGTGGGTAAAAGAGTTCTTAGGTGCTTATTTCCATAATCATTAGGCAACTAAATAGGAATATATTTGCTAGGGTCACTGGACTGAAAAGAATTAGGCTAAGAGGTTAACTAAGCAATTCATGCTAATGTCTGTAATCAAGACTGTACACTTTAATCAGCTCTGTGAAAGAGGCAACAGACTGACTATTCCCTAGGAATGGAAATTCCCCCTATCTCACTGAATAATTCACTTGATTATTGATTTAATGATTCTCACTATTGAATTGCTTCCTCATATCAGAGTTTAAGTCAGAGTCCTCTTGAAACAGGCAAAAGGTAGAAATGACAACAGCTCTTATTCTCATATCATAAAACAGAAAAGGTTTCCTGAGTTCCATGTGAAAATAAAAAACAAACAACAAAAAAACAAGGATGCTCTACATTTGTGGAGCTGCAATTGATTTCCTGATTTCCAAGAAAATCCAAGGAGTATCCAAGGAGTTGCAGTTTCAACTAAATACCTGTAACTTAAGGGACCAGTGAAATGATGAACCAGAACTAACATTTCTAAACACTTCCTCCCAACAGGCAGATTTTGAAAGTACAGTTCCAAGATCCCTTAATCCAAAAGCATCATGTTCCAGTATCTTTAGTTATTTGACTTATAACTGACAAGAAAATTTGCTTGAAGATCCCTAGTTATACCAGATGTCAAGGCAGTTCACGTTTTAATGAAAGTACAGAGTCAGCCTGTTAAATTTAATGTTAACAGTTAAGATGCTTACAATTCCAGTCCTTAGTAAATCTCTTCTTGACAGTGTATGAGTAACACATGGACATAAGGACAGAGAGCAAAAATGAAAAAGAAGAAAGATTGTGTAAAATCTAATATAAAAGAAAAGAATTTGTCTCTGGATTAGAAAAATGCACAAAAACTTGTGGACTTTCTTCCCATACTATGGTACTTATCACACCATATTGTCAAGTGTCTTTTTATAGTTTTTTCTCTTATGAGCTTATCGAGGGCAGGGATACATTTTTATATTCTCAGCACCTAATAGAGTACTCAGAGCACAGATGATGTACAACGAATGGCACCGTGCTAAATATCCCCTTTAAACTTCATAATAATTGTATGAGGTAGGTAACACCTTACTACTCAAATTTTACAGAAAAAAAAAAAAAAACCAGGAAACATTATAATTAAAGAATATGCCCAAAGTCACACAACTGTCTAACTCCAGAGTATTTGCCCTTAATTACTGTACTATACTATCTGCATAAATGAATGCCTGTTTTGTCCAGTTTCTGTTCAGTTTTAGTAACTAATTTTATCTACTCACTCAGACATCATCTGCATTTGTGCCTTATGTATCAGGATGACTATATGAGCTCAAAATCACCAGAAAAACATAAGATTTGGGGACCAGCCAGATAATTTTAGGAGTGACGAGTCATTTCTAGACTTCACATTTTCAAAGTGTGGTTACAGTTAACATTAGTTATTTCTAAATACAAGAATACTGAATTTTTTTAATGTAAATGACTGTACTATAATTTTAGGAAACAAGCTGGGTAATTTATTTTTTTAATTTAATTTTTTTAAATTTACATCCAAGTTAGTTAGCATATATGGGTAATTTATAATACAGCAAGAGTCGAAACATAAGAACTCTTTAATAAGAAACTTAGAAAGGGCTATGAGGTTAAACTAGCCAGCCTATTTTTTCTTAATTTTTTTTAATGTTTATTTATTTTTGAGAGAGACAGACAGAATGCGAGTGGGCTGGGGCAGAGAGAGAGGGAGGCACAGAATTCGAAGCAGGCTCCAGAGCCTGACAGGGTGCTGGAACTCATGAGCTGTGAGATCATGACCTGAGCCGAAGTCGGCGGCTCAACAGACTGAGCCACCCAGGTGTCCCAGCCAGCCTATTTTAAAGAGAAGAGGGGTGCCTGGGTGGCTCAGTTGGTTAAGTGTCTGACTTTAGCTCAGGTCATGATCTCACAGTTCGTGAGTTTGAGTCCCACATGGGGCTCTGTGCTGACAGCTCAGAGCCTGAAGCCTGCTTGGATTCTGTGTTTCCCCCACCCCCCCTCTCCTGCTAGCACTATCTCTTTCAAAAATAAATAAATATTTTTAAAAATAATAATAAATAAATAAAGAGATCAGGGTCGCCTGGATGCCTCAGTCAGTTAAATGTCCAACTTCTGCTCAGGTCACGATCTCACAGTTCATGTGTCAGGGTGTCTGTGCTGACAGTCCAGAGCCTGGAGCCTGCTTCAGATTCTGTGTGTGTCTCTCTCTCTGTCTCTCTGCCCTTCCCCCACTCACATGCTGTCTCTCTCTAAGAAATAAACATGAAAAAATTAAAACAATAAATAAACAAAGATAAGAGACCAGGAAATAGTTTGTATTAGTTTAATAAACTATTCAATGAAAAAGTTTATATTACTAGACTATGCCAGTATCTCATGTATATGACCCCAAATCAATAAAATTATAAAATAGTTTATAAAACAAATTAATGAAATTATTTAATCTTCCATTCTGCTTAAAAAAACCATTAATTAGGGGCATCTGGGTGGCTCAGTCAGTTGAGCGTCCGGCTTCGGCTCAGGTCATGATCTCACAGTTTGTGAGTTCGAGCCCCACGTCAGGCTCTGTGCTGACAGCTCAGAGCCTGGAGCCTGTTTCAGATTCTGTGTGTGTGTGTCTCTCTCTCTGTCCCTCCCCCGCTATTGCTCCATCTCTCTCTATCAAAAATAAATAAACATAAAAAAAAAAAACCATTAATTAATCTTTTGGGACATCCTACAGTATTATACAAACAGAAATCTTTCCATTCAGAAAAATGTAGGAATTTAGTAACATGTAACAAGGTTTGTAAATAAAAAAATATTTATTTTTCTTCATATCAGAGCCAACAAAGAGTGTGAAGCCAATTTAACACTTACCTAATTCATCCCACATTTTTAATTTCCAAACACACATGTATATACATTACATACAAAATTAATTATGGAACTGTGAGGTATTAATGGAAATCCAGTTAGGCTGATTCAGCAATACTGTAAAAGTCTTCAAAACATGAACAAAATGTAATACAGCTTTAGGAAATCAATATATTTTTCTCCATTTTAGTGAAGATGTTTAAAATGCCAAAAGGGAACTGACATTTATGTACTTTTTGTTGACAGTGAATATCTCTAATTTTCAATTGTTTGGAATATAATGGAATCAAGTACATAATAAAAATTGTCTTTGATTTTTAAAAGTTTGCTTAGAGTGATGGAAATAAAAACTTTTTGGTCGGGGTTTTACATACCTTAAAAGTAGAAAGTCCATAAAGTCTTGTGGTATGAACAGTCTCTTGAGAAATGTTTGTGATGTTAGTTATAAAGTCCTCCAGGTACCTGCAAGCTTGTTCCAGGTGTGTTGTGTTGATGATGATCTGCACCAGCTGGAAAATACAAAATATGTCTGGTGAGATGCAGGTTACATGTACACAAAATCATTTGGTTTTTTATTTTTATTTTTACTATTTTTTTTTCATTTGGTTTTTTAAAATGGATTGTTACTTCCAGCAATTGTGCCATTTTTGTACAATTATAGCTTTATAGGATACAAGGGATTATCTGATTTCAAAAGCCTGCTGCAAATACTATGAATGCTATCACTTAAAAAAAAAATAATCAAGAGTCTGCCAATTGATTTAAAATAACTCTTAAAAGTACTTTTCCAAATTTTATACATTTACCAAGTAAAAAATGAGTATTTTCACTTTTCATGTAAAGTCTGGCAATCATAAATCTACATGTATTTTCTAACATCATCAACCATCTACCATATTCTCCATGTATACCTTTTCCCCTCACATGGTTTGAATTTACACTGACAAAACAAATCTACTTCTACTAATAAATTTAAAATAGAAAGCCAGTTTTACAGGATGATGTTTAGCAATACTTCATAAAACTTTTTGCATATAACGAAACATTTAGCTATTAGTATTTTTTTTTTAACTTACCTCTGTCAAACCTATATGAGGTTTTCTAATAAGGTTCAGTAAACAGCTACTCAAAGTTCTGGTCAGCAGCAAATTTGTAGATTTTCTAAGCATATCATCTATTTCTGTTGAGCTAAAAATAAAGATTGATTATTATTTAGCTTTTCACAAAGGTATGGTTAGCTTCCTAAATAATTTAACACAGTTTACTAAAATAATTTCCTCCACCTCATTCTTTTGTATCTTTAAATAAGTTACTCATATTTATTAAATCCCAAAATTAAATTGTCACAAAAGGGACTTTTTTTTTTTTTTTCAACGTTTTTTATTTATTTTTGGGAGAGAGAGAGACAGAGCATGAACGGGGGAGGGGCAGAGAGAGAGGGAGACACAGAATCGGAAACAGGCTCCAGGCTCCGAGCCATCAGCCCATAGCCTGACGCGGGGCTCGAACTCACGGACCGCGAGATCGTGACCTGGCTGAAGTCGGACGCTTAACCGACTGCGCCACCCAGGCGCCCCCAAAAGGGACATTTTCAATAAAATAGAATGTTCATTTATGGCATAATTTATTTTTTTAAATGTTTTATTTATTTTTGAGGGAGAGAGACACACACACACAGAGTACAAGCGGGGTAGGGTCAGAGAGGGAGACGAAGAATCCGAAGGAGGCTCCAGGTTCTGAACTGTCAGCACAGAGCCCAACGCGGGGCTTGAACTCATGAACCATGAGATCATACCTGAGCTGAAGTCGGATGCTCAGCCAACTGAGCGATCCAGGTGCCCCATTTATGGCATAATTTAAATGTATTCAGTTAACCACCACAGTAAAACCATGGGGTACTTAGTCTAAGGAAATAAAATTATTCTTAAATCATGACTCCACTATGGGACACTTTCAAAAACACTTCAAATACAATACAGCTAAAATTATTATTTTTTTAATGTTTTATTTATTTTTGAGAAAAAGAGCACGAGTGGGGGAGGGCAGAAAGGAAGGAGAATAGAGGATCCAAAGTGAAGCAGGCGCTGCGTTGACAGCAATGAGCCCAACGCAGGGCTTGAGCTCACAAACTGTGAGATCATAACCTGAGCTGAAGTTGGACGCTCAACTGACTGAGCTACCCAGGAGCCCCTACCGGTAAAATTATGTTTAAAATGCAAATTGATGTGAGCTCTTTCTAGATATAAGTAATTACTAGATTTAACTTTAATATAATTAAGCTATCCATTTCCATTGAGATTTTTTTTTTACGATTCAAAGAAATAAACGTAATTACATACACTAAGTTTAATTTGGTATAAAGAAAAAAAACCTCTACAATATTCCTTAACATCTTAAAAACTCCTAGGCTAGCACTAACAAGCTTTTTATTTTCTAGGCCTTCAATTTAAGTAAATAATGACTTCTTCACATATATATGGATATATATAGCTTTGTTATCAGAACAGTTAAACTGTCTTTACACCAAGTTTTCTCAGTCTTAGCACTATTAACATTTTAGGCAAGATAATTCTTTGGCTGTCCTGGGCTTTGAAGCAGCATCCCTGGCCTCTACCTACTAGATGCAAGTAGCACCCTTTTCCCTAGTTGTGACAGCCCCAAATGTCTCTAGACAGTGCCAAATGTACCCTGGAGGGCAAAATTACCCCAGCTGATAACCACTGCATTAAACATAGACTAAAATTTTAGCATTTTATTTTATTTTATTAAAACATTACTCCTGAAGCACAAACATTTACTAGTTTATTTTTTAACTGCAAACAGAGCAAGATTTGACAAAATATACGTGCTTCTCACTACTACTCCAATGTTTTTAATGCAGGCACTCTTTTCAATACCTGCTAACCCTAATTCTGGGAGACCTAAAAAGAATATTTCTCTGATTCTTTACAACTAAAACCAAGACTTCCCAGACATACTCCCAGTGGGGCTTCAGGGTTTCTTGGTATCAAAACTCTCAAACAGAAAACACTTTCTAATCTACCAACAGTGTCCTAGAACAATCAATGTACTCACCCTGATAAAAAGAGGTGGTCGCCCACTCCTCTGGTTTCTTTTCTAACACTCTCAAATTATGCTTAAAGATACCCTGAAAAGCATACTTCCCAGATGAAATATCCTGCAATACTTAGGATAGATAATGCCCTTTGTTTCAATTCCCTGAACTTCCTTGAACGCTGAGTCAATGCATACTTTTTTCTTGCATAAGTAAAAGTAGAGAAAGAAAACCTATCAGCACCTACATCCTATTTGTACCAACAAGATTTACCTGACAATGACCAGTAGTGCCTCCACTACATTTTTATCCCAATTGAGCATTTTTTTTCTTAACTCCTTGTCCTTTGAGCCTATAAGCTGTACTCTTTTGTACTACCTTTAAAAAAAAATTCATGGTAATTAAATCTTAATTATAATAAATCTCCTAAAATTTTTTATAGCTTAACCTCTTCTGCAAACTGAAATTTCTTAAAGATCATATTAGGTCCAGATGTTTCCTCTGCAACTAAATAGTTGAGACTTTGAAGTCTCTTCATGAAGTCATTTCATTCTCCAGTCCTACTTTTATTCAGATATAAAAAGAAAGCCAAACATTTGTACTACAAAGCTCTAAAGCATCTTCTGGTTCTAAAAATCTAACTCCAAAATCTATTTAAACATAACAAAAGAGCTTTAAATCCAGAAAGTGATTTTTCCCATAACTTTTTAATGATAAATAAAAAAACAAAGGAACTCTAATAGCTCAATTTCAGGTCACAGATACAAATTTTTAAAATAAAAATATGTCAGAAAGCTGATAATCTAAATTCAGATTTACATAGTTTTAAAGTAACTATGCTGCATCTGTCTCTGAACTGTTGATTCTCTCATGAGCAAAATGAAAATAGCTGATGTATTTAATAAAGCATAATTTTTAAAAGTGCAAGGATAAGTCTTGTTGAATAAATAACTTATGATCATAGTTCATTAGAATGACTAGATATTGAACTAACAAAAGTAACAAATATTTTATCAAAGATAGAGTCTGGCTGGGGTGCCTCAGTCGTTTAAGCGTCTGACTTCGGCTAGGGTCATGATCTCCTGGTTCATGGGTTCGAGCCCCACATCAGGCTAGATCTATGCTGACAGCTGGCTCAGAGCCTGGAGCCTGTTTTGAATTCTGTGTCTCCTTCTCTCTCTGCCCCTCCCTGTCTCTCTCTCTCTCTCTCTCTCAAAACTAAATAAATGTAAAAAAAAAAAAATTAAAAAGATGAGGGAAAAATTGACAATCTTTTCTGCTGTAGCATTAGTCCACAACATTGACTTTCTAGAAGGCTAGGCATTCACATACTGAAAAAGTCAGAACTGAGGTGGCAATTCTAGTTCTAGTCAGTCATGAGGGAGGCTTTAGGGAAAATTATACATAATATATTACAACTAATGACTTTTATCTTTGGTGTTCTAAATGCAATAAAGAATCAAATAACAATTAGATAGCCAATGTCTCTCCTCTATAAATAAAACAAAAGTTAATTCTAAATTTCTCTACTTTCTACAGTCACTAACCAGCATTTAGATTAGATAATAAAAAGTATGTGTTAGGACCATGCAAATTGTATACACTACCAATTTTAAAAAATGTTAAAGTACTCTACATTTAAAGTAAAAGATGAGGGGAACCAGTATTATAGATTCAAGACTACAACTTCAAGAATAATTCTCAAATAGGGGCGCCTGGGTGGCTCAGTCAGTTGGGCATCTAACTTTGGCTCAGGTCATGATCTCACGGTTCACGAGTTCAAGCCCCACATGGGGCTCTGTGCTGACAGCTCAGAGCCTGAAGCCTGTTTCAGATTCTGTCTCCCTCTCTCTCTGCCCCTCCCCTGCTCGCACTCTGTCTTTCTCTCAAAAATAAATAAACGTTAAAAAAAATTTTTTTAAAAGAATAAGTCTCAAATAGAATATTTGAGCCAAGTTGTAGGATGACTTTTTTTTGCTTATATATATATAATATTTATGTACATAATATATATTAGATATACATATATATACATAATATATATTAGATATACATATATAATATTCATATACATATTAGATATACATATATGATATTTATATCTAATATATATTAGATATACATATATATGTATATCTAATATATTATATATACATATATAATACTTATATTATATATACATATGTAATATTTATATTATATATAATATATACATATATTATATATATATACACACACACATATTTTTTTAATGTTTATTTCTGAGAGAGAGACAGAGTGCAAGTACAAGCAGGGAATGGGCAGAGAGAGAGGGAGACACAGAAACTGAAGCAGGCTCCAGGCCCCGAGCTGTCAGCACAGAGCCTGATGCAGGGCTTGAACCCACGAACTGCGAGATCATGACCTGAGCTGAAGTCAGCTACTTAACCGACTGAGCCACCCAGGCACTCCTGTAGGATGAGTTTTAAAGACATACTTCTTGTTTCTCCCTTTCACTTGCATATGTTTACCTCGAAAGAACAGATGAATACATGCATCATTGTTTCCAAAGATGACTAACTATAACCAGAAACTGAGAGCTTCACCTACAGGTAATCAAATTATTAACTTCCCTTAACTTCTTCATCTAATTATTCACAAGCACAGGTAATATCAGGCTCCTTATGCTCCTCCCTCTTCATCGCCACTGATCCTATTTCAGTCTTTCTTCATCTCTCTTCTTGAACCACTGCCTTCACCAGTTCAACATGACTATTTTTTTTTATCCCCCTCTAACGTATTATCCACATTAAGGTCAGAGTAAACTTTCTAGAATATAACTCTAGTAACGTCATTCCTTACTTAAGAATTCTTCAACAATTCCCTGATGCTTACAAAATAAAATATTAACACTCCAAGTTCCAGTCTCACTTCTAATATTATAGTATCCCATCCTCTCTGAAGTACCTATGTGCCTATCATATGCCAGGCAGTATACCAAGTGCTTTATACACCTGTATTACCTCATTTAATTCTTGCAACCACCCTATGAATTATTTCACTCATTTTACAGGTGAGGAAACTTGTCCAACATCTTACTACAACTGGTGAGTGTCGCCATCAAGATTAAACTAAGGCCTAAGTCTGAAGCTTATATTCTTAACCACTGCATTATACTGCCTCTATCCAGATCAGAAATTTAAAGTATTAAATAAAAAACAAGACAGGCATAAATTATTGGGGGTTCTCAGACCATTTGAGTTCCGCAATTGAAAACTACCGCAATTGAAAACTACCATCATAATCATTTGTTATTTATCTTCAGTTAATATTCATATATATCCATCAGTTTTCAAATGCTGGATTATATGGTGTGTATTGTGTTGTGCCGTATAAGGAACACAGTATCTTTAGTGAGTTTTATGACTGAGGTTAAAAGCTAATGTCTTTAAAATATACCTTTAGAGACTCTTGTATAAGAGGTGGTAGAGTATTATGAAGCTTAAAGCAGTGGTTCTGAAAGTTCAGAATGCATCAGAATTACCCAGACAACTTGGTAAAACCCAGGGCCCCACCCTCAAAGTTTTTACTTCAGTAGGTCTAAGGTGGCATTTCTAACAATTTCCCATGTGATGCTAATGCTGCTGGTCCGGGGACTAAGCTTTGACAATCACTGGCTTGTGAGAAACACATAGCACAGCAGATGCCATGCATTAGGTATTTATCTTCCTTTCTTTTCCTTCCCTCTCAAACTCAGATGTTATTCAGGAACAAAAGTTAAGAAACCTTTTAAACCATCTCTATTCACAAGGAAGAAGCAGTGTAAGACCTAAGATCAGAAAACTCTTTTACCCTGGCAGGGCACACATTTCTTCTTCCATTTATTTATGTGCTCCTTAAATCCAAAATCATGGTAGCTTACAATAAGAGACATGTACAATACAATACAATACAATACAATACAATACAATACAATAAAAACAGCTGTCATTGTTCTGTTTCAACTTGGAAAATAAATATTATATCTGAACTGTCTTCATGCCTTTCTTATGACTTAAAATTCAGAAGAATTTCACACTGAAGGTATTTCCTGCTATCCAATATACAAATTAAGAATGGAATTCAGAGAGGGAGACTATAAAGCCAGCATCACCACTCTCTCCTCCAGAGTGTATTCACAATTAGAAGTATGTGAGTGACTATAATGCATGGTCCATCTAGGTAGCTGGAACAAGGTGTGGCATAAAGATTAATGTTCTTCTAATATTAACTGATTATTCCTTATATGCCAGACACTTTCTCTGATATGGGAGTCTTAAGGCCTGCTCCTTCATCCCAGCTCTCAAACTAACTAGCTGGGTCATTCTGGGTGATGTAGCCCCCCTGAGCTTCAGTTTCCTTATCAGCAAAACAGGGATAATATCACATTTCCCATCTCCATAAATGTAGGGTATTGCTTTCATCACACCAGATAAATGACATTCTCTAGTCTAAATTCAAGTTGGCTACAGCTACCAACAGTTGTTGTGGTGCTCTCCATTACTGAGTATGATACCAATTTGCTACAACCTTCTTTACTTCTATGGATTTTGTTTGAATCCTCATTTTAAACCTAATTAAGGAAAAACAAAACTATTGAGAATATCATCTTTTTAACAAGGGAATGACATAAAGGAGGGATATTGTTTAGCTACTGCTACCTTAGCAATAGAAAAACTAAAAAGCATAAGATCTAAACAACTAAAGAAAAAGGGGAAAAAAAGGAATATTGATAAACAAACTTAACAACAAATCCAAGGTATGAGCCTTATTTGGACCATGATTCAAACATACCAACTGTAGCAGCCCACGTGTCCACTGAGTGGACTAAGTGAAATAAGGCTAAGTGAAATAAGTCAGTTGAGAAGGAAAAATACCGTATGATTTCACTCATATGCGTAATTTAAGAAAAAAACAAACCAGCAGAGGGAAAAAAAAAAAAACAACTGATAGTTCCCAGAGGGGAGGTGAAGGGGGGCGGGGAGGATATGTGAAATAGGCAAAGGGGGTTAAGAGTACACTTATCATGATGAGCACTGAGTGACGTGTAGAATTGTTGAATCACCTATATGGTACACCTGAAACTAATATAACACTGCATGTTACCTATACTGGAATTAAAATTTTTAAACTTAATAAAAAGTTTTTTAAAAGAGTAACAGTATCAAATTGTTATTCACAAACAAACATACCAACAGTAAAAAGACATCCTGGGGACAATCAAGAAAATAGTGATATGGACTAGGGAATGGAATAGTGTTAACTTTAAGTATGAAAGCTGAATAATGAAATGTCTTTATTTTGTTTTAGAAAAACATACTGTTTCTAGGGGTAAAGTGTCATTATTTCTGGAATTTGCTTTAAAATACTTCGGCAAAAAAAGTTAGACAATATGGCAAAATGTTTATTATTGCTACAGATGCTGAGAACTCAGGAGTTTCATATCCTATTATCTCTATTTTTATGAGTTTGAAGATCTACATTATAAAAAATAAAAAAAATATATAACATCAAATTTATAGCAACTTAACTCCAATGTCGCTAAAATATGCAAGCTTTTCCAATGAGATGATAATCCATTAAAGAATCAAGGCCTGCAAATCAAGTGTTACTATTTCACAAAAACAGCTATGATGAAGACACATTTATTAGTAAACTTACCTCCGGTGTAGTGACTCTGAAAATTTAAGGCTAGCATAAATAAATTCTTTAACTTGAATGTAAATATGAGGCACTGACTGAGACATGGGAAATTTCTTTGGGAAAGATTGCTGTAGAAAGAAAAACAAAGTTGATATTGTTTTTGAAATTTTAGAAAAAGATATTCTAATCACCTGAAAGTGTAAAAATTAAATTGCTTTCACATTTGAATAGGAAATGACTGCATCTCAAAGTCTACTGTTACATTTCTTTTTTTTTTTTTTTTTTTTTTAATTTTTTTATTTTTGGGACAGAGAGAGACAGAGCATGAACGGGGGAGGGGCAGAGAGAGAGGGAGACACAGAATCGGAAACAGGCTCCAGGCTCGGAGCCATCAGCCCAGAGCCTGACGCGGGGCTCGAACTCACGGACCGCGAGATCGTGACCTGGCTGAAGTCGGACGCTTAACCGACTGCGCCACCCAGGCGCCCCTACTGTTACATTTCTAATCATGTTTGAGATTTTAAAGAAAACTAAAATATTTCTGAGAAAATAGTGGCAATTTACCTGTTTCTTAAATCCTATTATCAGACTTCTAAGAAGCAGAGAAAGTACATATCAATACCACTGTATGTTCTGATGAGAAACATCCTGCAGAAGAGGTCTAGCTGTCTGTTGCTTTGCATTCATAATACAAGAGTCAGGTTGGCCATGAAAGTTATGGGCCATCTTCCTGGCTCAGTATCATCAATTAATTCTAAGACTCCTCTCACTCACGTTCAGTGAAGGCTTGACACCAACAAGGTATCTATTTCATTCCATAATTCCTGTAATACCTTACAGCAGTGCAGCCAATGGTTTACAGGGTACCTTTTGGATAAAGTGCTTTATCAGCCAAATTTTATTAGCAAATTCTCAGTCTCCAAAAGGTAAATTCTCTCCAAGATTTCTACCCAAAGCTCCTATTTACACTTAATGAATTCTAATTTATACTTCCATCTTCATATTTGTTGCAACATAGTTAACCAGTGAAAGTATTCTCACCAAGGTGACTAGTGACCCCACAGATGTTAAATCCAACAGACTTTGCCAGCTTTCACGTTACCTGATTTATCTGAAATATCTGACACAGTTCCCTCCTGATTCTTAAATGATCTCTCCTTCCTTGGCATCCATGCCCCACATTGATTTTCCTTATTTGTCTACCTTCCCAGCAGCTCTTCCTAGTCTAGCCATCTCTTAATTATTGCTGTGCCTTAGGGTTCTAGCCCACATCTTCTCTCTCTCTCTCTTTTTTTTTTGTTTGTTTGAGAGAGAGCGCACACAGGAAGAGCAGAGAGGGAGAGGAAGAGAATCTCAAGCAGGCTCCACACTGTCAGCACAGAGCCCAATGTGGAGCTCAAACTCAAGACCTGTGAGATCATGACCTAAGCTGAAATCAAAAGTCAGACACTTAACCAACTGAGACACCCACGTGCCCTGCACCACACGTCTTCTCTTCTTACTACACATACTGTCCTTGGATGATGTTGCCTAATATCATGACTTCAATCACCATGCAAGCACCAATATCTCCCAAATCTGTTACTCGAGGCTAACTCTCCTGAAGTCCAAATCCATATATCTAACTGCCACTTGGACACTTCCATTAGGCTGTGACATTTGGGACATATTCAGTAGATCCAATAGTGCAATTACCATCCTTTCCTTCTAAATCTGCTCCTCTGGTATTTCCTATCTTAGTAAATGCTACTACTCTTTAAGGCAGAAACTTGGCTATCATACCTGACCCCTCTATCTTCATCATCCCTCATATGCAAATAACTACCAACTTCTGTTGGTCCCCACTCCTAAACATATCTTAAATCAAATTCCATGGCCATAACTCCCACTCAGGTCACCAATCTCTCTTACCAAGATAACAGCAACAATTCCCTAGCTGGCCTCCCAGCCGCTAGTCTTACTCTTATCTAATCCATTTGCCACACATTGGCCAAAGAGATCTTTCTAAAGCACAAATCAGATTATGTTTTTAGTGGTTAAAACCTTGTTGTGACTTCTCAATAGCCCTCAAGATAAAGGCTGAACTCTCTAACACTGTTTATAAGCTCTAGAATAGTCTGGTCCTTTCCACTTCTTCATCTTCATTTCTTGATCTTCATCTCTTGTACTTTATCAACCTTGCATTTTATACTACAGAAATAAAGCCTTTCTGCATGCTGCTTCCTCTATCTTAAGGAGTGCCAAATTCTGTGAATTGTAATTTCATGTTTATCCCTCACTTGACTGTAAGCTCTTTGACAGCAGAGACTGAAAAACTACCAAATAGCACAATGTCTAGTAGATGAATGATCAACATCTGAATGAACGAAGTATTCTTAGGTACCTCTAGCAGAAGGAAACTTACAACTGGCTGCTGGTGAAACAGTCATATACAGCAGTGTCTCTCCAAAACTGGTAGGTTCAATCTTTCCAAATTTAGAGACTCAATCGGGAGTACTACAAAAACCAACCAAAAAGTTGGTATTCTTTAAAATCACCTGATGATAATGTAAGTGCTAATTCACCTCCAAATTATGCTTTACAGAATAATGAACCCAATACTGTTTAAAAGGCATTTCAGCTTTAAGAACTATTTTAATGACATTAAAGACAGAATATAAATAAGTTCTTCTTTTAGCCAAAGAGTTCTTATCAAATTAGCATAGTTATCTGCAAAAAGACAGATCTTTGCATATATGTTCAGTCTTACTTCTTGCTCACCTATAATATACACTAAAAACACAATTCAAGTTATCTGAGAAGCAGTTTTACATCTTTTCTAATAGTTTTAAATGAAAATTATACTCAAATTAGGAAAAAATTGAATATATAAACACACAACCAAGAGAATGTTACTAAATAATTTTATGAGTTTTTTCAGTTTGCAGATTTAAATCTTCCAAGTGGTTTTTATTTTAACATTAGTTCTTCTTTTCAATAAGTAACACAAGAACCAATGAATATAACTCGTAATGAGCTTAATCCTAAGAGATACTGCATGTTTTGGAAGCACCCTACAAGCAAAGTCAAACTTCCTTTTAACTATAAACCTATTTAGAATGACTTAGTGTAATTAGAAAGGACATTAGAGATTATTTAGTTCGACATGGACAGATGTGGCACAAATGCCTAAATACGGTAAGACATCTGCCCACAAGCTACAGGTAGAGCTGGCATGTGAACCTGGACCAAATCCAATGTTCTTTATATAGATGTTACACCCTGAACAAACTTATTACCAGTAACTAAAACAAAATAAAACCAAGCCACAACATGCAGAATATTCTGGTCTTTTGTGTTCATTAAAATACAACTATTATGTATATGCAGTGGCAGTCTTGGCTATAATCTAAAAGCTATGCATTTAATTACTTGGTCCTATATTTAGTGACTATTATACATAACATGTCTAGTTTATACATACATAAAAAATAACAAAAATTTGGTCATAGTTCACACATTCACTGAGAATTCACTCTTGTTCACTGTGAAGAAATAAAAACATAGAAAAGGACTAAATTATAAAGAGTTAGAAAATAACAAAGAAAAGTAAAGAGAAAAAAAAAACAAGAATAAAAGTGACAATAACAGGAAAGATGATGCTGTTTTCCTGGGAGATCAGATTCTACCCAGAGATACTAGATAGGTTCAAGTGTGTGCTGATGTGTATGGATGATCACACATATGCAATCATGTGTATTCCCACAATACTCTATGTGCTGGTCTCTTTCCTTTCTCTATCCTGTCTTTTGTTAACATACCTTGACTCTAAAAATACATATTCCCATTTCAGGAAAAAATCTACAGGTGGCAACTGCCTTCATACAACCCTATTTAACCAAGATAAACTTTTTGCAGAAGTGTATTTCTAGAAAAGAAAACATAAAATAAGATCTTCCACAATGATGAACACTTCAGATCAATTCTCCTCTCTTTCCCTAGAATATTCTTATTCCTATAATCTACTTGACATTTACTTCATCTAATTTGGAATCTATATAATGTTACTAATACCTGTCCTGGGAATTCACCTAACATTTGGGACAACTGCTCCTAGTATCCCCAGGAAAATCCCTTCTTAACTTCACAAAAACAGTAGTAGTAGTAGTAGTAGTAGTAGAATAGAAGTAGTAACATAATCTTTAACAGTCAACAGAACATAACTGAGTTTCTCAGATAACACAGTAACAACAAAAGCCTCAAAAGAAGCCACTCTCACAATGTCAGGTTAATATTATATAGCAATAGCTATTTATGAATTTGTTTCAGAGAATTCTTAAATTAAAAACTAGCTTATACCTTTTCAAGGTCTGGATCTTGAAAGGGAAATTTACTGATGACTACTTTATATTCTTCTTCATTAACAATAGGGATGGGGCTATAATTATCTTCTTCAAAAATGTCCCTGTTGAGAAAGAAGAGAGACTTGAAAATATAATATTGAAAAGGTATCACTGAAGTGATATAGAACAATACTTTTTTTATAAACCAATTACTACAAAAGCATTTTCATTAGTCAGTTAAAAGTTGAAATAGGAAAACACTGCCTACTCATCCAGAATTCTAAAATTCAATACCAAATAAATCTTGTCCCTCAAAATTCATATGCAGTCTCTTCCTTCCACTTGTTTTACATCCTCTCAGCACCTCAGTTTTAGTTTTTTACTCTAGAACAATTCTTAAGATGCACAGTCTGAACAAACTCATTATCTACAACTAAAACAAAGCCATAAGATGAGTATTACAGTTGTATTTCTTGATAGGGACAATTCTCAAATTGTAAGTCTTTTCTCTCTCTCTCTCTTCTCAATTAGATCATTAAGTGCCCCGAAGATGTAAACAGCGCCTTCGATTTAGTCTTTTCAAAATGCTGTATTTACAAAAGGACCTTTCATATTTAGTAAGGCAATACGATTACTACTCACGCAATATCCCTATGCTCTCCATGTGCTCACACAGCCCCCACACAAACAGGCAGAGACATATCACTAGTTTTGGCCACTGGGTTGAGAGTGGAAGTGACAGGTGTTGCTTCAGGTCCAAAGCATTTATGAGCTAACTGTGTGACTCTCTTTCCCGTGGTAATAGGGAATACTACATGTCAGGAATGTGTAAACACAAATGCAAACAGCCTGGATCTAGGACTACTAGACCCAGTAGGGACTTCTGGGTGAGAAATAAAATGTCTGTACCCACCCGCTGAGATAGCGGGCATTTTTGTTACTATAGCATAACCCAGGCTGTCCAAATATACCTGCTGTCCAATCATCAACTTTCTTTTAACCAATAATTCAGCTTGACTAATATTTATTGAGCACTTATTGTGTGCCAGGAGCTGGAGTAATTGTGATGAAAATTCCCTAATTCACGAAGATAAAAACAAGATCTTTGTTTTCAACCTAACAGAGGAGATAAAGACATGGAAACAAATTATGTTTATAATAATGCGTTATACATAATAAAAGGGGTGCAAGTTTCAGAAATAGCACAAAGGAATAAATGATTAAGTTTATCAGAGTAGGTGGGAGATGATCTCATGGAAAGTTTTATAGAGAAGCCATGGGCTCTGTAGGGCCTTCCAAGATGAAAAAAGAAATAATTCCTTTTTTTTTTTTTTGAAAAAAGAAATACTTCTAATGAGATTATGGAAGAACAGCATTTCAGAAAGATGGAACATAACAAGCAAAAGCATAAGGGGTAAAAAAGTATGAGTGTGGGAGTGAGTAAAACCATAGGTAGTGCAGTACTACCAGAGCGTAAAGTACACAAGGGATACGGTGTACATGAGGCCGGGCAGGGGGACAAACGGAGTCATCCAGATTTTATCCTGTAGGCACTAGAGTACCATTAACAGGTTTTAGGCAGAGAAATGTGGTATGTCCATTATGTGGAGGATAAAGTGGGAGGACAATAATGAACACAGAGGCCAGTGAGAAAGACTGAAGAATAATCTAGATTAAAGGTGATGAGGATCTGAATTAAAGCTGTCCTAGTGGGGACAGAAAGGAGGTGGCAAAAAGAAGAGGTTTAAGAAATAAAATATATACATAGGATTTAAAAACTAAATGAAAATTATGAGGGGAGATATATTCTGGATGAATCTGTAATTTCCAAACAGGGCAAATGGACAAATGATGTATATGGCACCTCATCAGAGACATTTGCTGAAGTATGGAATACAAGAGAAGGATATGATTTCGACTGGATGACTGATATCTCATTGATAAATGGGGTCTGGAGCCTTGATGAGATTGGAAATAAAGGCACAAGTTTGTAAATCCTGATGGTGCACAAAATAGTTACAATAAAACTCTGTTCGGGGTGGGGGAGGAATAAGACTCTGTTTGGCTAGAGGCGCCTGGTGGCTTAGTCAGTGAAGCATCTGACTCTTGATTTCGGCTTGGGTCATGTTCTCATAATTCGTGAGATTGAGTCTTGCATCGGGTTCAGTGCTGACAGTGAGGGGCCTACTTGGGATTCTCTCTCTCTGCCTCTCTCTCTGCCCCTCCCCAGTTCTCTCTCTCTCCTTTTCTCTCTCTCAAAAGAATGAAATCTTGCCATTTGCAACAATGTGGATGTAACTGGAGGGTATTATGCTAAGCAAAGTAAGTCGGTCATAGAAAGACAGATGATTTCACTCATATGTGGAATATGAGAAACTTAACAGATGATCATAGGGGAAGGGAAGGAAAAATAAGATAAAAACAGAGAGGGAGGCAAACCATAAGAGACTCTTAAATACAGAGAACAAACTGAGGGTTGACGGGGGCGAGGTAAATGGGCGATGGGCACTAAGGAGGGCACATTTGGGATGAGCACCGGGTGTTACATGTAAGTGACGAATCACTGGGTTCTACTCCTGAAGCCAAGACTACACTGTATGTTAACTAACTTAAAAGTATAAACAAACAAACAAGATATAAAATAAAAATTTAAAAAAGACACTGTTCACCTAAAGTATCGCGAGAGGTTTCAACTAATCCTACTTCCTTCCTTTTTTTTTAAATTTTTTAAATTTATTTTTTATTTATTTTTAGAGAGTGAGAGAACATGAGCTAGGGAGAGCGAGACGCAGAATCAGAAGCAGGCTTCAAGCTCTAAGCTGTTAGCACAGAGCCCGACATGGGGCTTGAACTCATGAACCTCAAGATCATGACCTGAGCTAAAGCTAGATGCTTAACTGACTGAGCCACCCAGGTGCCCCAATCCTATTTCCTTCTAAATAGTGTTTTAAAATAAGGGTTTAAAAGACAAGTCACACTATAGAGAACAAATAGATGGTTACCAGAGGGAAGGTGGGTGGAAGTATGGGTGAAACAGGTAAAGGGAATTAAGAATACAATGAATTATTATCTTGGGGGCACCTGGATGGCACAGTTGGTTAAACATCTGGTACTTAGTCTCAGCTCAGGTCATGATCTCACTCACAGTTCATGGGTTCGAGCCTCTCGTCAGACTCTGCGCTGTTGACATAGAGCCTGCTTGGGATTCTGTCTCTCTTTCTCTCTGCCCCTCCCCCACTTGTGCTCGCGCTCTCTCTCTCCCTCTCTCTCTTAATAAATACATTTTTAAAAAAGTATACAAGTATCTTGATGAACACTGAGTGACAGAATTGTTGAACCACTATATTGCACACCTGAAACTAATATAATACTGTATGCTAACTATACTGAAATGAAAATCTTTTTAAAAGGCAAGTTACAGGTTAAGAAACTACCAGAAGACCATAAACTACTTACTTTATACAAATGCCAGGGAATCGGTTAATATGAAAGGCAAGATAATTTAATGAATGGTACTTTCACATTCTGAAAATGTTAATGTGGTCTTCAAAGTGACTGTTTACTGAACTGAATTCTATAAACATTTACTGAGTTCCTACTCTGTGTAAAGCACTGTACTTGGGGCTAGGCAATCAAGAATATAAATATAAATAAAACACTGGCGTTCACAATATAGCTGGAGGGAACCATATACACACATAAATAAACTATAACAGATTATAAATTCTATCATGGAAATAGTCAAATCTTAATTATTCAGTACTGATGATAACTTTTACCTCTTAGCCATTGTTGTCACTTCACTACTTGTGAAGTCAAAGTTTATTTTTGAAGATATATAGGTCAGGAATAAGAAAAGCTTAAATTCTGCTATTTTTCCCCCCAAATTTTATTTTTAAGTAATCTCTACACTCAACATGAGGCTTAAACTTAAAACCCTGAGATCAAGAGTCACATGCTCTACCTACTGAGCCAGCCAGGTGTCCCTCTATTACTGCTTAAAAATTTAGGCAAAAGGCATGATCTAGAAGGGTATTAAAAGTAGAAGTAAAAAAAAAAAAAGTAGAAGTCAAAAAACATTTGAGAATTATACAGAAAACAATACATCATGGTTTTTCCCCATCTTGGGCGACAATCTCACTAGTAGAAGTCTTATGATAAATAAGACAGCTGGCTCAATACAAATCTATCAACAATTATAAAAACTTAAACACTCTTCTGAAGACGGCAAGTTATTAACATCAACCCTATAAGTAAAGATTTTATATATAAAGATAGATTACATCACATTACATCAAAGCGTAGACATTATAGATTGCCACCCATCAATAAGCACTACCCATATTTCTAAAATACTGAAGATCAAAAATTGTTGATGCATTGTATGTTTCATCAAGACTGTCAACAGTCCCCTTGAGACAACATCCTGACAATATAACCCCTAAGAAATGTTAATACAAAAAGTGCAAATAAGAATTTATTTGGTTGATGTTAATAAAAGTGAAAATACCTAGTGAACAACTCAGGTATTTTAAAAAGATTTCTATCTGGAGCCCCTGGGCGGCTCAGTCAGTTAAGCATCTGACTTCGGCTCAGGTCATGATCTCACAGCTTGTGGGTTCAAACCCCGCATCGGGCTCTGTGCTGACAGCTCAGAGCCTGGAGCCTGCTTCAGATTCTGTGTCTCCCTCTCTCTTTGTCCCTCCCCTGCTCCCATGCTCTCTCTCTCTCACAAATAAATAAACATTAAAAAAAATTAAAAAGATTTCTATCACAGTATTCAGGTCATCTCTGTTTAGTTTTGAAAACTGATGAGGCAAATGTCAAGCTGATGTTAAATCATTTAACATATTTTCTGTTTTAATCTCATTAAATATTACTGCCACATCATTTCTATATTTGGGTGACCTAGATGTAAGATCTCAAGATTTACATTTTTATTTTTGAAAGAAAGAAAAAAAGAAAGGAAGAGAGGGGAAAGGGGAGGAGGGGGGAGGGAAGGAGGATGGAGGGATAAAGGATTTTAGAATTAGGGAACAGATTTCTCTTTTCATGGCAATACAAAGTTATATACATTATAACAGATTATAAAATACTTTTTCCATACCCTGCAGGCAAGTGATTAAAGCAAAAGTAATTTTCCTAATTAGATGCTTTAAAGATTTTTAATCTAGTTACATTGTTTATAAAAACAGCACTTTCTCCAAACAAATTTTTTTTTATTTTTTTAAGTTTATTTATTTTGTGTGTGTGTGTGTGTGTGTGTGTGTGTGTCGGGGGGGGGGGTGGGGGAGGAGAGAGAGAGAGAGAGAGAGCCCGCGTACGTGTGCAAGCAGGGGAGGAGCAAACAGAGGAGGAGCCTGACAGAGCCCATCAGCAGAGCCCTACTCAGGGCTCAATTTCAGGACTGTGAGATCATGACCTGAACTGAAGACCAAGAGTCAGACGCTTAACCGACTGAGCCACCCAGGAGCCCTTCCAAACAAAATTTAAAAGCTATAAATCTCTGTTTCTAATACTAAATACCTTTGAATACTTACAGCCTTACATCTATCATTTATGGGGGAAAACAAACTACAGAGATTAGAACTAAAAGTAGTTCAATTAAAAATTTATTATAGGGGCACCCGGGTGGCTCAATTGGTTAAGCCTCTGACTTCAGCTCAGGTCATGATCTCACAGCTCATGAGTTCGAGCCCTGTGTTGGGCTCTGTGCTGACAGCTCAGAGCCTGGAGCTTGCTTTGGATTCTGTGTCTCCCTCTCTCTCTGCCTCACCCTACCTGTACTCTGTCTCTCAAAAATGAATATACATTAAAAAAATTTTTTTTTAATTTTATTATAAATCTTTCAGCCATTATGGAAAACAGTATGGCAGTTCCTCAATTTATTAAACATATATCTGCCATATAATCCAGCAATTCCACTTCTGGGTATATTTTCCAAAGAACTGAAAACAGAAACTCAAACATGTATTTATACATCAGTGTTCATAGCAGCATTACTCACAACAGCCAAAAGGTGGAAATGACCCAAATATCAAAGATGAATAAATAGATAAATAAAATGTGGTGATATACATACAGTGGAATATTATTTAGCCTTGAAAAATGAGATTCTGGTACATGCTACAACATGGATGAAACTTGGAAACATTATGCTAAGTGAAATAATCCAGACACACACAAAAAAACAAACACTGTATGAGTCCACTTACATAAAATACAGAGAGTAGTCAAATTCATAGAGACAAACTACAATGGTGATTGCCGGGGCTAGAAGAAGGGACTAGGAGTTAATGTTTAATTGGTACAGTTTCAGTCTGGGAAGATGAAAAATTTCTAAAAGGATAGTGGGGATGGTTGCAACAACATAAATATACTAATGTCACTGAACTGTACATTTTAAAAAGGTTAAAATGGCAAAATTTGTTATGTATATTTTACCACAATAAAAAATAATTATAAGCATTTTTATTGCTAAATGCGAAATAATATAAGCATTTTTATATTCTAAAGTATATAACAAACTTTTTCCTTACATTAAGGTTCCATGGCTTTAGACTAACCTGAAAACTCCAGCCCATTTCTTAAGCAGTGTTTCATTGTACTGATCTCTTATTTCAAATAAAAGGTCGAAAAGTCGGTTCACTGGAAAACCATAACCCTAAAACACAACACAAGCAGATAAACAAGTCAAATAAGTAAAGGTATACATTAGAGAAATGTTGAAAATATTGGAGAACTATTTGCAAGTGATCACTACATCATATTGTATGTCATTCCAACAGCATAAAAATAAGTTATCCTTTTGACTTTCTACTAGGTTGCATGAGATAAGAGAGTTTAGAAAGACTTTTATGAAGCTGGAATAATTTTTCCATTTCTCCTCTCTCTTTTCAGTCTGGATTACATGGTTAACCTTCAAAAGTAGTAGAAGCCAAAACTGGAGAAAAAGTTCAAGATTAGTGACCTGCATATATAATGGTGTCTTGGGAAGTGGCCCTAAAAAGGATAAAAGAAGAAAAGAGAATATATTTTGTCTGAAACACACTAGCTTCATTTTGCACCTTCAATTTAAGATTGACTTCACTGTACAGGGAAAATATACACCTTTCCATCAAATATACACTCTCCAAAACTTTATTCCTTTCGAAATTCATTGAAATCTTACCCATTTCAGGACCAAATATTTCTGCCCACCTTACAGATTTGTCCTTTTTCCCCTTCAAGGTTTCCCTCTTCTTTATTTTTGGTCATACTCTGCTTGCAGGAACTGTTTCATGGATTATTTATTCACCATTGTCTTTAATTTCCACTAGTTCCTTTCCCTTGGCTAAATAAATATGCTAAACGACCTCCCATCTTTAAGCCAAGAAAAATAAGAAAAAACAGTAAGAAAAACAAAAAAGCCTTCCTCAATTTGCTGTGCCTGCCAGCTGCCTCCCTTTGTACTCTCTTCATATAGCCAAACCTACTACAATCTAACTCCCACTGCTATTCCTTTAAAACTTCTCTCAACAATGTCACAGATTACCTCCTAAATATAAAAGTCAATGATCTCTCACTCTACATTACCTCTCTCTTGAAACTTGTCTACTTTGAATTCTGTAACATCACTCTCTCTCTTTGTTCTCCTTTTATCTATGAACAGTTCTTCCAGTTTTCCTTTTTCTTCTATCTCCATCCTTCGATGTTTTTCTTCTAGGTCTCTAGCATAATGTGAAGTCTACTGACTTTAAACACTATTTTCTCTGATTATTCTGAATCTACATCTCTAGTTATTTGGAAACTCCAAATATTTAACTCCAACACCTGTTAGACATCTCCAATGAGGCTGCCAGCAAGCAAACACACTAAAGTTAACTTATCTCTTCCGTTTCTAACTAAACCAAGTGTTTTTCCTATTTCCTATCTCTGTTAATAGTTCTACCATCAATTCAGTTATTAGAAAGAAACTTGAAAAACATTTAAACGACCCAAACACATCATTTAACAAATCCTTTTGATTTTACCTCCTTAACAAATCTCTTTCAAATCCATCATTCTTCTCCACCACTTACTTTCTTTTTTCCAGAAATATTCCCAGTGCCACTGCTTTATTTTGGTCTGCCACATCTCTTGCCTAGACCATTATAAGAGCTTCCTAAACTGAAATTTCAACTATCTGTCTCTTTCAAGTCAATCTATTGCAAAGACTCTCAAGATTATCATTTAAAAGTGCAAATCTGATCACGCCATCCCCCTGGTTAAAAACTACAGAAGACTTACTGAAGTCCCACAAGACCTGCCATAATCTGGGTCAAACTACCTTGTCAGTTTCATTACCACTATTTGCCCTTCTTTGCTCACACCTATCTTCTTTCTATCACCATACTATCCCTCTATCTACAGTTTACACATGGTATTTTATTTCCTTTGTCATTCATGTCCCTTTCCTAGTGTGTATTTGCTGAACTCATCTTTTAAAACCCAACTCCCATTTCAACTTTCTGTACAGACTTTCCCAATCTAGAATTACAGTCAGACATTCCATCTTCTGTGAGCCCAAAGGTTTTTAATATATTGCTATATTAGTATGTTTTATACATCTTATCTGTTTAAACTGTAAATTTATTGAAGAATTTTTATTTCCCTATTGTCTGATTTTTAGGTCTCTATCGTTTTATATATCATCTAGCTACTAGTACATAGTGGGTGCTCAAAAAATGTTAGTAATGAATCATAAATGTTTACTTGTGATTTACTTAATACGTAGTAAGCGGAACTATAATATGTTGGTGTTATTTTTTAATGTTATTGTTTAGTCAGCATTGTTTTAAGTAATAAAATGACATATGAAAAGAAAACTTTCCTTAGGGTGGCAAAGGACCAATTTTAAAAACTAAATATTATGCAATGTTTTCTAGTTTTTATGAAAAGACCCTCCCCAATTCTTTAATTAAAAGGTATAACTTGACCACAGTGTGTAAGACCTACCTAATACTCAGCCTGTCAATTTTCAGTGGAATGAAAATATTGCAGGATTTCTGAATAAGTAATATGGATTGGTTTGTCCTCCTCAATCTTATTTCAAAGCAGTAAGATTAGAAAGGTATGCTTACAAGGGCTTATACACCTATCACTGTTACTTTCTAATGCCTCTATTACCTGAATATTGTCTATTACTCTTCTTTGATTCTCTAGAGAAATCCTTGGAACCATAGCAAATATTCTAGATTCAGTTGTACTTAAAGTGCCAGTTCAAGAACAGTTTGTTATGGCTTACCAAGAGATAAGGAGCTTGCACCAGAATATAAATGAATGAGGCTAACCTACATAGAGAAATTCTTGCTACAAAATATATGCCAACTAAGCTAAATTTTGTACTTAGTAATGTAGTTGATTTACATTCGGACAGAAGCTCCTTTATGTTATGGATCCATAATAAATAATTTGTGGACTAGTAACATTTCCGGACCAGTGACTGGTATTCCCACCATGCTTTAAGTAGCAATGCTTTAAGTCATTAAGGATAGCAAAACTCCCTCAAGTTACTTAGAGCTACACCTAAAAAAATTAAGGTGGTCTCCAATAAAACTTACCAAGTTTTTTTTTTGCAGAGAAAGCAATAATATTACAGGTATATTTGTCACAAAATTTACAAAAACAAAAAATCCACATTATCCTGGTGTTACAGTATAAGGCATACAAATTAATAAAGATATAAGACAATAAAACAATTTACTAAAGGAACTTGTAGAATCTTCTTCAGTTTAAGAACAAAGTAGACAACTATTATTCTAGGATGGAAAAACTCTAATGATGAAGCAAATAGTTTAAATTAGCACTTCCTAAAACATATTACATGAAGCTCTATACCTACAAGATGTCATATGGGGGAAAAAGATTCAAAGCTCAAATATATTGGGAAAATGCTGCATAAGCACCTTCCTTTTGAAATCATATGGCATAAATTTGCTCTGAAGAGGCTATTAGTGAAGAAGTCTGTTTTACTTCACTTATTTCCCAAATGTTTTGACCACAGAACTCCTTTTAAAGTAACATCTATTATCACACTTTGGAAAATGCCAATCTATATTTCAGGAAATTATTCCAACCATAAAAATCCCTTAAGTTTAAACATGAAAACAAAATGCAATCAATTCTTGCCCATCCGTGATCAAGTAAAAGGGACAAGCTTAAAACTTTGATACTGAAAATCACAAAGGCATTGAGTTTTGAGACAATTCAGTTTAAACCTTATTTTTTTTTTAAATTTTTTTAAACGTTTATTGATTTTTGAGACAGAGAGAGACAGAGCATGAACAGGGGAGGAGCAGAGAGAGAGGGAGACACAGAATCCGAAACAGGCTCCAGGCTCTGAGCTGTCAGCACAGAGCCTGATGCGGGGCTCGAACTCATGGACCGTGAGATCATGACCTGAGCCGAAGTCGGACGCTTAACCGACCAAGCCACCCATGCGCCCCTAAACCTTATTTTTAAAAAGAAAAAAAAAAAAAGACACAAAGAAGTAAAGTGATTTGGTCATTGTCATAGTACACCTAAAATTAGGAAGGAAATGAGTGGAAACAGCTTTCAAACTATATGTTTTCTTTTTTTTTTTAATTCAAACTATGTTTTCATATTTATTATCACACTTAAAACAATCCTGAAAACTAATAATAACCCGATTTTCACAAATGAGGATCTAAAGTTTAGAAAACCTATAAACATATAATTAGTCAATAGTAGGGGCAGAATATAAACTCAGGGTCATGTGTGACTTCATAAGGCAGTGCTTATATCTTCTAATTTCTAATTTTTTTTAATGTTTATTTACTTTTTGAGAGAGACAGAGCACGAGTGGGGGAGGGGCAAAGAGAGAAGAAGACACAGAATCCTTAGCAGGCTCCAGGCTCTGAGCTGTCAGCACAGAGCCCGACGCAGGGCTCGAATCCATGAACCATGAGATCATGACCTGAGCCGAAGTCAGATGCCCAACCGACTGAGCCACCCAGGTGCCCCTTTATCTTCTAATTTCTAGTTCAGGGTTCTTTTCACTATAACATGGAGGTTTTTTTTTCTTTAACTACAAAAATAATTTATCTACAAAAGAAATACTTTATCTATTCTCTCTGAATAATCAATATTTTAAAAGACGATAATATTCCCTGAGTTCTGTCCAGGGTTCATAATCAGGAAGGGGGTAAGAATGAAAAGTCATGGGTAATAGGGAATACCAATACATAAGCAAACATCTGGTTACTACTAATTCACCACCACTAATCCATAATAAAATAAATGAGCATGATCTGTATTTTATATATCTTTAAGTGCTCAAATAGTCATAAATTGAATGTTATATTATCACCCACCTGCAAAGTATCTGCAAATAATACAATGAGATTCTTCAGCTCCAGAACAAGATCAGGATCAGTACAATAAGACTGGGGTAGAGGTGGAGGGGTGGAAATACAAACAAAGAAAACAAATATAAACCAGAGTCAAATAAAATATAACCAGAAAACAACATAAACCAGAAAACAAATAAAACCTGAAACATTTTCCTTTAATATGCCAGGCTTATAATAAATTTAAAATCTTGATTATTAGTTAAATCCATGGCTGGCTTCCTGTATCCAGTAAAAATTCTTAGGGCAAGACCATAACATAATTATTCTTTAATATGTTAGAAAAAGTTATAGTTCATTGGACAAACAAGTGTATAAAGAATCTACATTCCTGATAAATAAAAAATGTATATTTACAATCTAAATACTATATGAGCTAATAATCCTTTAAAATATTTTCAATCTCTATTCCTAATAATAAAATTATAAATAATTACAAAATTTTAAGTATGGGGAGATTTTACTGAAGGTAAGCTACTAAAACTGTCTTAAGAAAACATCTACAATAAGCAATTATTAGTTTCAACAGTCTCTATAGTACTAGTATATTATTTCTACAAAAGGTGTATTATGCAAATTTTGATCATTTTACTTTAATGCATAAAAAAATTTCCCATTACATAGAAGTTCATTATTTCAAATGGTTTAAATTTTGACAATTGCATATTTTTAAGAAATCTGTAATTATATTACTGCAAACAAATTATAAACATCGAAGAACAAGTTCTATTGAGTTTTAATGGTGGAGTTTATTTTGGAAACAAAGAATTTGGAATGATAATTAAAAACCCTTTCTTCACGGTGCTTTTCAGTGATCTAATGAAGAGGTCAGTTGAGACTAATGAGACCAGCTTAATTCTTCATTTTCTATTAATGCTGGACTAAAAATGTCTTGGGAAGCCCCAGTCAGTTGCAAAATTACAACCCAGTATAACCAGACAAAAGCCCAACATTACTGCTTCCAAATCTGAGCTGCTACCAAAAATGCAGAATGATGGAGGTACGGTTTTCTTCTGACATCATGCATTTCAGAAGTTCCTGAAGTAACTGAATTAAAAACTTAGTAACATAATTTGGCTGACTTACTGAATGAGCTCTAAGGACAGCAATTATCTTTGAGAGGGCCATGTTCCAAAGTTCATCAGTGTATGCCCTGGTTACTAATCCTTGGGTCACATGTAAAATGTGATCTTCCACCACAAAGAACCTAAAAACAGTAATTACCAACATAGCATGTGTTAAAAAAAAAAAAAAAAATTAAAACCCAAACAGAAAACAAGCAGTTCTGACATTTAACATAATATAAAAATAATATTTATCTCCATTTTAGATACATACCCTACAATTTGAGTGAAATATCTTCTATAGCCATCAACTGTTTCATGCTTTAAATGAAAAATAAAAATCAATTTAAACCAATAAATACCAGTAACAATAAAGTAAGTTCCAAGTCACTACCATATTTATTAACAAATATTTATTGAGGGTCTACTATATGCTGCATACATTTTTAAGGTATCAGGGTTACACTGGTAAAAAGCAAAAAGCCCTTACCCTCATGGAACTTGCATTCAAAAAGAGAAAGACAATAAACAAGTTAAAAAGTAAATATAACTTTAAAACCTTCTTCACAGTAAGCTAGTTCAAGCCACCATAATTTCTCACTTGGGCTATTATATCATTCTCCTACCTAATCTCCCCAGCTTTCAGGCTTGCTCCCTTCAGTCTATTCTCCAGATACCTGCCAGGATGATACTTTTCAAAGAGTAATCAGATCATTATATCTTCCGCTAAAAACCTTCCAATGACTTTATATCTGATTCACAATAAAAGCCAAACTCCTTAAAAATGATCTACAATTGCGTGTTAATAATTGTAACAAAAGGTATACAGGAAAATATTTGACCATTTGAACTTCATTCTTAGAAGTTAATTACATGAAATATTTCATTATTTTAATTACGTTCAAATGCTGTATTTTGCATATTTCATAAATGTGATCAAAATTTTCAAACATCTAAAAAAATTTTTCAAACATCTGGGGTTTTTTTTCAGGTTGTGGGGAAAGAAATAGTTTTACCTTTCAGCTTTAAAATACTATGATCAGAGATGGGGCACCTGGGTGGCTCAGTCAGTTGAGCAAACAACTTCAGCCCAGGTCATGATCTCACAGTGTGTGAGTTCGAGCCCTGCGTCAGGCTCTGTGCTGACAGCTCGGAGCCTGGGGCCTGCTTCTGATTCTGTGTCTCCCCCTCTCTCTATCCCTCCCCTGCTCATGTTCCGTGTCTCTCTTCTTCAATAATAAATACACATTAAAAAATTTTTTTAAATAAATACATAAAATAAAATATGATCAGAGAGAATGGAATCTACATGAGACCAGATGTTTGATATTTCTGGATACTTGCTTTATTAGATAGTATATTAGTCACATTTTATAATAAGCCATGTGTGCTTGAAAAGAAGAGGTTTCTACAGTTGTTGAAACAGGCTTCTATATGGTTTATTAGAACAAGCCTGTTAAGCATGTTGTATACTCTTATTGATATTTTATCTATTTGGTGTATAAGATACTGAGACATGCTTAAAAATCCACTACAGATTTCCCATTTATCCTTTTAGTTTTGGCAATCTTGTATTAAATATTTTGAGTCGATGTTATCAAGTGCTTATAGGTTTCAATTATTTTTTATCAACACTAAGACATGAATATTTCATTTTTTATCATTCTAGATTTTTTTAATATTATATGAAAGTATATATTTTGTTTCCACTCTTTTACTGGTTACCCCAGAAATTGCATTATGCATACTTAAATAATCAAACCCTAAAATCAATCAATATTTTTACTCTTCTGGACAATTTAGAAAACTGTAGTATAGTTTCATTTCATTAACTCCTACCTCACATTTATGCTTTTGTTGTGTATTTTAATTTTATCTTGTTTTAAAGCCCATAATATTTTATTAACATTATTTTCTATGGTTGACATAGATTCACCCACATATTTATACTTTCTTTGCTATTCATCCCTTCCAGCATCTCATATCTTCCATTTGGCACCACTTTCCTTTTGCCTGAAGTAGATTCTTTAGAATTTCCTTAGTAAGGGTGTCTTAGTAACAAACTCTCCTCTTCTTTGTCTGAAAATGTCTATCTTTGCCTTTGTTTCACTGGATATAGAATCCTAGGTTGACAGTTATTTTCCTTTAGCATTTAAAATATGCCACTGTTTTTATTTCTCATGGGTAAAAACCTAGGAGTAAGACGGCTGGGTTGTAGCATAAGTGCATGCTTAACATTGTAACAAATTGACAAACTATTTTCCAAAGAGGCACCATAGTTTTTACACCCACCCGAAGTGCATGAGGGTTCCAGATGCTCCACATCTCACCAGCACTAGCTATGATCAATCTTTTTAATTTTAGCTAGTCTAGTAAGTATGTAGTGGTATCTCACTGTGGTTTTAATTTGCATTTCCCTGATGAAACATTGATATTGAACATCTTTTCATGTGCTTATTTCTCATTTGTATATCTAGACAAATCTCTACTTGGATCTTTTATCCATTAGTTTGGCTTTAATTATTTATAGTTATACAAATTCTTCTATATTCTGAATATAAACCCTTTGTTAGACATGAGTTTTACAAATATTTTCTCTCCATCTGTGTCTTGTCTTTTCACTTTCTTGCCAATGCCTTTTGAAGAGTAGTTTTTCATTTTAATGTTCAATTTAACAATTTCTTTACCTTATGGTTTATGCTTTAGGTATCTCACTTAAGAAAATACTGCCTAACCCAAGGTCACAAAGATTTTACCCTTTGTTTTTTTTCTAAAAGTTTTAAAGTTTCATCTCTTGCGTTTGGGTCCATTTCTTGAATTGCTGATTGAGGTAAAAGTCAGTATTTTTTTGCATATGGATAATTTAATTATCTTGTAGTCAAAAGATTTCAAGTCTTTTATATTTCCTGAGATTTATTTTATAGCCCAGCATTTGATCTACCTTGGTAAACCTTCTATGTGCATTTGAAAAGCATGCGTATTCTGCTATTTGGGGAGGAGTATTCAATAAATGTCAATTAACTAAAGTTAGCAGATACTATTTTTCAGGTCTTCTATTTTCTCTTTATGGTCTGCGATTTCACTATAAGATCTCTCAGAATGTATTTCTTTTTACTTAACTTACTCGGGATTCCTTGGATATGACTCTGTAAAAGTTTATAGTTCTTGTCCATACTGGAAACTTCTCAGCCATTATGCCCTCAAATACTCTTCTGTCTCACTTGTTCTAGCTTCTCTTTCTGAAATTCCAACTAGATATGTTAGACTTGCTATCTGTATCCCCTCTGTCTCTCTTCGGTATTTTTATCCTCTCATCTCTCTGTGAGGCTTTCAAAGTAATCTCTTCAAATCAACTAAGAATTCATCAACTGCTAAACCTATTCATAAAATTTTTAATTTTGATTATTAGATCTTCAATTTCTAGGTATTCCACTTGATTTTTCTTCACTTTGGTAAGTATTTACAGTTTCTTGTTCCCTATTTATATCAGCAAGCTTGCTTTTTATTTAAATATATTCAATAATTACTATATTAAATGGCTAATAATTTGGGGCATCTATCATAAATCTTTTTAATCTTAGTATAGTAGGTAGATAGTGGTATCTCACTGCAGTTTTAATTTGCATTAAATTCACAGTTACTCACAGTTCATGAGTTTGAACTCAGGCTCTGCACTGACAGTGTGGAGCCTGCTTGGGATTCTCTCTCTCTCCCTCTCTCTCTCAAAATAAATAAAAATAAATAAATAAAAATAAGTGGCTAACAATTCAAACACTAAAAGTCTCTTATTAGGATTTATTTCTGTTGCCTACATTATATATTTATGTACACACACACACACACACACACACACACACATATATATATATTTTTTTTTCCAGAGAGAGCACAAGCCGGGGAGAAGGGCAGAAGGAGAATCTTACCCAGGCTCCACAGTCAGCACAGAGCCCAATGCAGGGCTTGACCCCACAACTACAGTACCATGACCTCAGCTGAAATCAAGAGTCAGACACAACTAACTGAGCCACCCAGGAGTCCCTCTGTTGCCAATATCTTTAATGATTCTCAGTTGTTTTATAATTATTTTTGACTGTGATTTGCTAATTTTCCTTGAAATTATGATATGAAAGTTCAGAGATCTGCATTTGTTTCTACTGGCAATATCAGCATAGAAATACTTCAAACTAAATTTTCAACCTGAGATTTTTTTCAATTATCCAAGTAGAATAAATCTGTGTAGCAAACACATGTGAGAATCCACTTGTTATATATTCTCAGAGATTTTTTTCGCCTTGTTCCTTCAGCACCAACATTTAAGATAAGCAATGTCCTTACAGTGTGTGGAGGAAAGAACAGAGAGGTTTTGCTAGATTTTTAAAATATATAACATTGTGTCCATTTGTTTTTTTTAAGTAATCTCTACTTCCAATGTGGGGCTCAAACCCATGACCCCAAGATCAAGAGTCGCATACCCTACTGAGTGAGCCAGCCAGGTGCCCCCAGATGTTTTTTATCTCTAGGTCATCCTAATAATGAGGCTCTAATTCTTTGGAGTCTTAGCTTCACAAGGGAGACAACCTCTTATCAGCTACTTTGGGTGGCTCTCTGTACACCTATGTCCTCAAAATTCATGCTTTCCCATTCAACAGATGCCTCTAAGATAAAAGCCACAATTAGTGCTTAATTAAACCTATCTGGATTTCTGCCTTCATTTAAGTTTCCCTGTTTTATTTGTTCTATAATGGGATATACTGTATAAATTACATACAATAAAACTCACTTTGTCATGCACTGTTTTCACAAACACATCTAGTCATATAATTATCACAAGTGCAATTCCATACAGAGCAATTCCATATTCACTTAGTTTTTCTCCTAACTATACTTTTCTACCAAATCCTCAGTGCAGTTAAAAATAATTTTTAAAATGTTTAAATGTTTTATCCAGCATCTTTAGTTGTTTTGTCAGTAGAACAATTAATCCAAGTACATAGTCTTCCATGTTGTCAGAAACTAATTATCACTCCCTGATACTTTATATATCTTCTTATTTCTCTTTTTATTTATTCACTATTTTATTTGTTTACTATCTATCTCTAATAGAATGTAAGCTCATGAGAGAAGGGACTTACCTGTTTTGTTCACTGCTATACCCTTAGCACCTAAACCAATTATTGGAAATGGTAGATAGTCAATAAATATTTGTTGTTGAATGAATAATGATACATGCTCTGAAGAAATTAAGGTGGGGTAAGAGGTAAAAAATGACAATATAACCAATTCAAAATGTTCACATAACTTACCATATTTGACTGGGGCTGCAATACCAGTCTTGCTTGTTTCTTCCTTTGTTTTCGGTAATAATTTTCAAATGTTTCCTCATCACCCTAAAATAAAATCAGCAGAGTAATGAAACATAAACATACTACAAAACAGATAACTTCTTTACCACTAAGAATCATTTAAATTAAAAAAAAATTTTTTTAACGTGTATTTATTATTGAGAGACAGACACAGAGCATGAGCAGGGGAGGGGCCGAGAGATGGAGAGACAGAATCTGAAGCAGGCTCTGATAGCACAGAGCCCGATGTGGGGCTTGAACTCACAAACCACGAGATCATGACCTGAGCTGAAGTCAGACGCTTAACCAATTGAGCCACCCAGGCGCCCCTCATTTTAAATTTTCTAACAAACGGAATATAACTGAAATGGTATTTCATACTGATGTCAGGAATAAATTTTTGACTTTATAGTTCAAAAAGAGTAACCTTGTTTGTTATCATGACATTTAGGAAGACTAAATGTAAATTCAAGCAATTTAACAGTTGCCCAACTTATCACTAAGGTTTTATAGATTTCTGACTGACTAACTCAAAATATGGCTGTCAGTGAGGAGAACTAAATAAAGAAATTGGCTGTAAAGTCTCAACTTCTGAAAATAATGTATAAGACTCTACATGATCTGGCACCTTCTTCCATTTCCTGCCTCATCTCAGTATATTCAATATAGCATTTTCTTTTCACTTCCAGACTTTTGTACAAGCTATTCTTGAAAAGTGCTTCCCAGTTGTTTCTCTATATGACTTATATTTATCCTTCAGGACTCACTATAGATGTCACTTCCTTTAGAAAGCCTTCCTCAACTTCCTGAGGCTTGCTATTATCCGTGTTATCCCATAGTAATCTGTATATCCATATCACTGCACTTATCAACTGTGTTATAACTTTTTTTTTTTGAGAGAGAGAGAGAGAAAGAGGAGCATGTGCAAGGGGGGGAGGGCAGAGGGAGAGGGAGAGAGAGAATCTCAAGCATGGTCCACTCCTAGCACAAAGCCTGACGCAGTGCTCCATCCCATGACCATGAGATCATGACCTGAGCTGAAACCAAGAGTCAAATGCTCAACCGACTGAGCCACCCAGGTGCCCCTGTGCCATAACTTCTTAATTAGCAGTCTATTGGTCCATTGTCTAATAGCACTTTCTGTGACAATGAACATTTTCTATATCTGCACTGTCTTCTGTGGTAGCCACGAGATAGATATGGCCACTGAGCACTTCAATGTGGCTAATATTACTGAGACTCTGAATTTTAACTTCGTTTAATTTTAATTAATTTAAATTTAAATAGCCACATACAGCTAATAGCTACCACACTGGATAACAGAGATCTATCTTTACTACCTGACTCCAGTCTTTTAGAACATGCTCCTGTCCAACCAGTTGGCCGTTGTATCCTTATTACTTAGCACAACATTTGGTTCATGGAAGGCAATCAATTGCTATTTGTTGAAGGAATGAATGAATGATTGAAATGATATATCCATTTCTTTTGTCTTCCTCTCTGCTTAAAAGGAGAATCCATCCAGAGTGAGAAGAAAGGACTAGGAACCCATTCCCCTACTCAAGACTCCAAACAGAATCCAAAAGAAAAAAAAAATTACTAGGGAAAAAAAAATCAAAACTCCTATTTTCACAGAAAAAAATTTTTTGATAGTTTTACTATTTAAGTAGTTATCCAAAAAAAATGACTTTTAAAGTTTTTTTTTTTTTTAATGTTTATTTTTGAGAGAGCGTGAGCAGACGAGGGGCAGAGAGGGAGACACAGAATCTGAAGCAGGCTCCAGGCTCTGAGCTGTCATCACAGAGCCTGATGCAGGGCTCGAATTCACAAGCCACGAGATCATGACCTGAGCTGAGGTCAGACACTTAACCAACTAAGCCACCCAGGCACCCCAAAAAATGCCTTTTCTTAATGCTACAAAAACTAAACTCACAATGCAAAAAATAAGTTTACCTAGGTAACCCCTAGGGCAGCTCTCCCAGTATTTTTGTACTCAAAGAATTAAAAGAATTTCAAAAAAAACTATGATCCCCCTCACACAGTTTTTATTTTAGTAACTAAATTTTTTCCATTATGAGTTTAAATAAATACAAAGGACGCAATTTCAAGTATATTATAAATAAAACTATTACATCCTCATTTAAACATATCCAATGGTTATCTACAATCATTTAAAAAATATATGAACATGCTCTTCCTTAATATTTAGAAATAAATTACAGTTTTCCTTTTTCTTTTTTAATTAATATTTTCAGACTACCACCCTTATAGATATTTTCTAATTTAATGTGTTTTTTTCTAATACTGTGTATTTTTTTAAGTAAACTCTACCCCTAATGTGGGGCTCGAACTCATGACCTTGGGATCAGGAGTCACATGCTCTACTGACTGAGCCAGGCACCTCTCTAATACTATATTTTCTAGTGTAGTATGTTTGTATTTTTATTTTATTCCTGAGACCATAAAGATTTAGGTGTTAAGGTAGCTTTTTCCTTCTAGGTTGAATTAGCATTACAATTAAGAAAGAACTGATCAATACAATCTAAGTATATTATAATTTTAGATAATTAATAAAACAAAACCTAAATTTTTATTGGAAATTAGTTTCTTAATATGATGAATGGGGCTTTCCTGTTTTTGCACCTAACAACATACTTTTTAGCTAAAAACTCTGAACTACAGATTTAGTGTATTTAATTTATCGATAAAATACCCACCCTAAAACCCAATTAGCAAGGGCAGTCCTCACAATCAAACTATTAAATAAGGCAAGTGTATTAGTATCACAGAAAAAAATCTGACTTCATGTTTTGACTGAAATAAATATGTTAGTATGCACTATGGGATATAACATTATGAAAACCACTGAGAAATAAATTATAAAATTAGTCAAGATTAAGATTATTTAAATCCAAGGTGACTGTTTTATCCATTCATGTACCTTAAAAAGCAAGGTAATAAATCACTTTTCATTACTTAAATGCTGAAGTAATTACTCAGAGTAATTACTGAGAGCATTACTTAATGCTCTCATTACCAAATTTATAATAATGCAATGTAATATACAGATACAATTGTAAGTTACTTACAAAAGGAGGAGTATGATTAAAAAAAATCAATATGCCTTCAGTAAATATGTGGACATACATAAAATTTTGATGTTCAATTTTGGAAATAAAATAAAACCAAGTATAAAAGTCAGGTACGACACATTAATTTTGTTAGATATGGTAGAAACTAATCAGTCTAGCAGCCAGTTTTTATTTTATTTTAATATGAAGTCAAAAATATCACCAATTTGGCAAATGGCTTTTAACAGTTTTTCTGAATCACAACTTACGTGAATATGAAAGAATGGGTTAGTCAATGTAACTTCGAAACTTTAGCAGCCCCAGAAAATACTCCAGTTATATTTAAAAGATCCCACTTCACTAACTCATATTATTTTGGCTGTTTTTCTTTACAGCAAATGACACATCCTAAGGATGAGTATTAAGATTAGCCAAAAGCACTGTCTATATTTAAACACATACATCAGTTTTACATTCAAATTTTCCTATGTTCTTGCTTCTGTACTCTCACAATATTCCCTCTTAAAAAGCAATATATTCACTGTCAACAGCTAGAGAACAAAAGAGATCAGGACCTTAAATGAAAATTGGTCATTACTCCCACCTACCATGTGTCAGAACTAAGAATATCCCAGGGCGCCTGGGTGGCTCAGTCGGTTGAGTGTCCGACTTCTGCTCAGGTCATGATCTCACTGCTCATGGGTTTGAGCCCCCATGCTGACAGCTCAGAGCTGGGAGACTGCTTCGGATTCTGTGTCTCCCTCCCTGTCTGTCCCTCCTCCTGCTTGCACTCTCTCTCCCAAAAACAAAAAACAAAATTAAAACATTAAAATTAAAAATAAAAAGAACTAAGAATATCCCACCACAAGACAAAATATATTTTTTCTAACATGGTTTATCCTTTTCTGCACAAGAAAAGAAAGGCACACTTATGTGTACACACTCCCTTAATTAACCATTAAAGGAGACTTCTTTATTTGGTACACTGGAAGTTTTTACACGACAATGCACAAAGGCAGTTATCAGTGAAGGATCAATACAATGAGTATCAGTGATGGACGTGTCTTTCTTTTATAAAGTTAGTGTGGTAACCTCCAAGATGGCCCCAAAGATCTCTTGCGTAGTCCCATCCCACAGTCCAACCAGGGGTTGATCTATGTCACCAGTAGGATATAGCAGAAGGTATGTCATTTATGATATTAGATTACAAAGGACATTATGTCTTTCCTTTCAGCCTCCCTCAGATCACTCACTCTGGGGAAGCCAGCTGCCATGTCATGAGGATTGTCAGGCAGCCTTGTAGACAGCCTATGTGGCAAGGAACTGAGGCCTTCTGCCAATAGTCATAACAGAGGCAAATCACCCAACCCTTGTCAAGCCTTCAGAGGACTACAGCCCTCACTGACATATTGACTAGAACCCCATGAGAGACTTTGGGCCAGAATGGCCCTGCTAAGCCACTCCCAGATAGCTAACCCTGTAAAATAATAAATGTTTGTTAAGTGCAGCAGTAGATAATTAATATAACATCTTAGGTAGTTTTTCTATAAATAGACACCAAATGATACAATAAGGAAGCATTCAAAAGGGAGACTGTTCCAGAAGTGAGGAAAGCAAGGAAGGACATGAGAGGAAACCAATCAAGAATGCCAGATTCAGAGTCCCTGAACAGCTCAGTCAGTGGAGCATGTGACTCTTGATCTCAGGGTTGTGAGTTCTAGGCCCACGCTGGGTGTAGAGATTATTTAAAAATAACAAAATGTTGAAAGATTTTTTTTAATGTTTATTTATTTTAGAGAGAGAGAGAGCACGCGCATAAGCAGGGTAGGGGGAGGAGGAAAGGAAAAGGCAGAGAAAGAGGGAGACAGAGGATCCAAAGCGGGTTCTGTGCTGACAGCAGAGAGCCCGATGAGGGGCTCAAACTCACAAACTGTAAAATCATGACCTGAGCCAAAGTCAGACACTTAACCAAATGAGTCACCTAGGTTCATTAAGATTAATAACAAAATCTTAAAAAAAAAAAAAAAAAGAGTGCTTGATTCAGGCAAAAAAGTCTTGAAGAGGATAGGCTTCAACTTGATCCCACAGTAAAACTCTAAAGAATAAATTATACTGCAGAGGGATTTTTTTTCTTTTTTGGTTTTTGATTTTTTTTTTTTAGGGGAGTAACCTGTTCTTTTATTGATGCAAGTACCTCCAGTCACACCAAAACTGACATCTTACATTATGGTACAGCTTTGTACTCAGAGTTCATCTCAAAATACCAAATATCATAGTTAGGGTATGCATCAAATTGGGAAAATAAAGGAGAGAATGTAGGCACATGGTCAGGCAGATAACAGAACAGATGACCCAGTTCAGCGCACACTGATGTGAAAGCTCCTTAACACATGTACAGGAAATGTTCTAACATTGTATTCCAAATATATATTCTCAAGTTCTAAGCCCTGATTTATCTCAACTATAAAAACAAAACAGTATGTACAATCTAGAACATCTGAAAAGTGCAAAAACACTGTAACAATACTGTGTAAAGATTTGTGCTCCCCCCAGGGCTGAGGACTCTAAGGAACTTCTAGCTGTTATGAAAAGAGATCCAAGGGGATCTGGGCAGAGCACCAAAAGTAAGAGAAGGTGAGCTGAGGTTCCCAGAGAGATCATTTTTAGGAAAAACCGGAGGATCTAAAAATTCTTTCCTTAAAAATTCTAGGCCAGGACCCTTTGGAAAGCCTATAAAACCCCTAAAAGTCTGAGGACAGCAATTCTCACATTACCTTCAGTATTCCTTATTTTAAGAAAAATGGTCCCTGTACACACAAACTTTATAACATGGCCAGCTAAGGAAATTCACATAGCTCTTAGGATTTCTCAAAGCCTTAAAAATGATAAGCTATATTGTGGTTATTATTTGCAGCATTTTCCAAAGAGAACCTTTTTTCCCCCAGTATACCTATTTTCCTTTCATGGTGCATACATCTGTTCAAACAGAGCTTGGACAATGCTACCTTAAGGATTTTGGACATAGAGTTCTTTGGCTAAAATGGACTTACAACCAAAACACCTAGTCCTTGAAATCATATATATTAATGAAACCCTTCTATGATAATCCTTTTATCATTTACTGAGTGTTACTATATACTGGGCACTACACTAAGCATTTTATTACTTCTATTTACTCTAATATCCAACATAGCTTTATAAATTGTTATCCATATTTTGCAAATAAGAAAATCAACTGAGAAGACTAATTTGCCCAGTTACTACTAGAAAGTAGTGGAATGAAATAACAAATGAAAGGAAAATAATTATAATAATAAAGAGGAATTAGCTTTATCAAATTTTGGTCATAATTTTACTTTTACCAATTTTTGGCCATATATACCAACTAGAAGTTTTCTTGATAATGAAAGTTTATTTACATTTATAGAACAGTAAAACCTTGCTCACACAGTAAAAAAGGGAAAAGGTCTTGCCTGAATTAGTCAAAACTGACATCTTTTAAAATGCAGGTTTCTTAAATTTATAAATTCTTTAAAGAAATAAAAGATATAAAAACATACAGAGAACTAAAAGTAAGTTATCAAAAATTATAAATCAATAGTTCATTATAATAACATAAATTCTGAGACTTTTCATTAATTTGAATATTTGGCTATATGACTCACAGATTCTTTATGAATAATCACAAAGCTGACTGGAGTCTAAAACTTTCTATCATTCTATTGGTTCTCTACCACTGACTTTTGATCATTTTGATAATTTAATTAGGCTTTTGTTTCTTTCATTTTAAATCATGAAAAATGAAACATAATCTAATACCCAGCATATCATTCTCAGGAAAGCCACACTGAAACCTCACATAATATCTGTTGGTTCAACATTTTTTTGCACAAGGTATAAAAGACATATTCTTTCCCAGAGATTAATGCCTGTTGACATAAGCTACCAGGATAAAGATATATGAAATAATGTTATTAACATTTAGTGTGGTGTTAAAGAGCCAATTACTAATTCAGCAAATTTTTATGAAGTATCAGATGCAATGAAAGGCACTAGGGAAAGAACAATAAACAACACTGTCATGGTCACTATCCTTGTGGATCAGGCAGACATAGAACAAGGATAACACAAAGTAACAGAAGTGCCTGTTGGCACTCACTGCAGTTTACTGGGCCCATGTAAGACAGAAAAATTAAGCATTATCAAAGCAAAAAATCATTCTTCTCCACTAAGACCAAAAACCTATAGGGAAAAAAAATCTAATTTGAAAGGAGTTTTTAAAGAATCAAACCACAACACAAGCCACTTTAACGACTGAGATAATTAAGAACCTCATCTTGATTAGAATCCAATATGATCTAATTTGAAAACAAAACAAAGAAAAAAAAGAAAAGAAAAAAGAAAAACTTGAGATCAGACAACTGGAAGCCAATTTTTCTCTTTTTTTTTAATTTTTTTTTAATGTTTATTTATTTTTGATATAGAGAGAAAGACAGCATGAGCAAGGGAGGAGCAGAGAGAGAGGGAGACACAGAATCAGAAACAGGGTCCAGGCTCCAAGCTGTCAGCACGGAGTCCAACGCGGGGCTCAAACTCACAAACCGTGAGCTCATGACCCGAGCTGAAGTTGGATGCTCAACCGACTGAGCCACCCAGGCACCCCTGGAAGCCAATTTTTCAATGTTACTATATATATCAATGTAATCAATGTAATCTTGATGGAACCTATCCTCTCTCTCAGGTTATAAATGTGCGTAAATGTATATACTACTACCTGATATTATAAAAGATAAAACACTAAATTTGAAAAGAATCTAAGCAGTTAAAGTATTTTATAATCACACACACATTTGAAAAATTATTTCATCATAGAATAGACTAAAAGTATGATTGTTTTTACACAATAGTATAATTTAGGGGTGCCTGAGTGGCTCTGTCGGTTAAGCGTCTGACTCTTGGTTTCGGCAACAGTCATAACCTCATGGCTCCTGAGTTTGTGCTGTAAGCATGGAGCCTGCTTGAGATTCTCTCTCTCCCTCTCCTTTTATTTGTCCCCCAATCATGCACATGCATGCATGTTCTCTCTCAAAATAGTAAACTTTAAAAACAAAATAAAAATGATGCTATAATTTATTACAGCTTTACCAACAAAAAAAATTTTATAGGTCTATTCAAGAATGCTCAACACACTTGAAACATCACTAATTTGTAAAACAATACATTTAGATTGATACTGTGCTTATCACTTTTATATTGGCTCATAAGTACAGAGTTGGTCCTGCTTTTACTAGAGAGCTAAAAGAAAAAATTAAGCTAACTAATGAAGATAATGCTATTTGCTCTAATTAACATATTACCATTCCTTTTCAATTATTTTAATTTTAACTTAATCCAATTTCAGTGAGTAATCCAAACCTCAAAACTCCTTACCTATAAATGCCTTCTGTAGATATGGTAAATATAAATGCCTTCCATAGACATATTCTAAGTGCTGAAAGAAAAAGACCAAAAATTCTATATCTAGAAAAACTACTCATAAAAACCAGAGAAGAAATTAAGACATTCCCAGATAAACAAAAACTGAAAGAATTTGATGCTAGTCGACCTCCCTAAAAGAAATACAAAAGGCAGTCCTTGAGGCAAAAATAAAAGGACACTAGACAGTAACTCTAATTAACATGAAGAAATAAAGTCTCAGTAAAGGTAATATAGAGGTAAATATAAAGACAGTATAAACATACTTTTATTTTTGTAATTCCATTCTTCTGATTCAGAAAACAACTATACAAATAAATAGTTATATTATGGTTTATATGTATAAAAATGTAAGTAGTATCTCAATAATAACACAAAAGAGGAAGATTAATATGAACTAGATTGGTTTTTTAATTTTTTTTAATGTTTATTTATTTTTGAGACAGAGACAGAGCGTGAACAGAGGAGGGGCAGAGAGAGAGGGAGACACAGAATCCGAAACAGGCTCCAGGCTCTGAGCTGCCAGCACAGAGCCTGAAGCGGGGCTCGAAACCACGAACCGTGAGATCATGACCTGAGCCGAAGTCGGACGCCTAACCGACTGAGCCACCCAAGAGCCCCTAACTAGATTGTTTTAAGGTAGGATGTAAATTATAATCTCCAGGGCGAACACTAAGGAAATACTATATATATTACATGTGTGTACATATATATGTTAATTATCATATATTACGTTTATTTATATATTTAAACATATTTATATATAATTAACATACATATATATGTAGTTATGTTACTAATATATACATGTTTAGATATGTTAAAAGAAATGACAAGAGAATTAAAATGGTTCATGAGAAAACATCTACTTAATGCAAAAGAAAGTATTGGAGGGATAGAACAAAAAAGAAATAAGATATATTAAAACAAATGGTAGGTACAAATTTGATCTTATCAGTGATTACATTCAACGCAAATGAACTATGGGGCTCCTGGGTGGCTCAGTTGGTTAAGCATCCGACTTTGGCTCAGGTCATGATCTCATGGTTCATGAGTTCGAGCCCTGTGTCGGGCTCTGTGCTGATAGCTCAGAGCCTGGAGCCCGCTTCAGATTCTGTGTCTCCCTCTCTCTCTGCCACTTCTCCACTTATTCTCTGTGTCTGTCTCTCCAAAAATGAATAAACACTAAAATAAAATTAAAAATTAAATTAAAAATGAAATAGAAGCAAATGAATTAAATTAAACACTCCAATCAAAAGGCAGAAATAGGCAGACTGGATTTTTAAAAATTCATCTATATGCTATCTACAAGAGACATACTTTAGATTCTAAAACACAAAGAAATTGAAAATAAAAGGATGGAAAAATATACCATGCCAATAGTAACCAAAAGAGTTAGAGTGGCTATACTAGTATCAGCCAAAATAGACTGTAAGCCAAAAAAAAAGAATACACAAAGAATGACATTTCATAATGAAATAAAGTTAATCCATCATGAAGATATAATAATTATAAATATACATTCACCTAAAAACAAAGCCTCAAAAATACATGAATGAAAAGTGGCAAAACTAAAGGAAAAATAGATAATTCAACAGTTACGATTGGAGACTTCAATATTACCACTTTCAATAACAAATAGGCAGAAGACCAACAAGGAAAGAAGATTTGAGTAACAGTATTAAATCAACTAGACCTAACAGATGTCTACAACACACCACAACAACAGCCAGATACACATTCTTCTCAGATGCACATGGAACATTCTCCAAGATAAACCATATGTTAGGCCATAAAACAAGCCTCCATAAATTTAAAAGGCCTGAAGTCATACAAAGTATGGTCTCTGACCACAGTGAGATAAAATTTGGAATTGGTAACAGAAGAACTTTTGGGAAATTCACAAACATATGGAAATGAAACAACACACCCTTAACTACCTGTTGGGTTAAAGAACAAATAACAAGAAATTAGAAAATATTTTGAGATGAATGGAAACAAAAAAACATACAAAAACTCAAGGAATGCAGCTAAAGCAGTGGTTAGAAGGAAATTTATAGCTGTAAATGTCTGTATTAAAAAACAAAAAAGATCTCAATCAATAACCTAAACTTCCAACTATGTGAAAGAAGCCAAGACACAAAAACCCACATTTACTATGACTCTATTTATATGAAATATCCAGAAGAAGCAAATCTATAGAGATAGAAAGTACATGAGTGGTTGCCAGGGGCTGAGGGTGGGGAGAATGAGGAGTGATTATTAATGGGTAAGAGGTTTCTTTCTTTGATAATGAAATGTTCTGGAATTAGTTTATTTATTTTGAGAGGGAGAGACAGCATGAGCAGGACAGGAGAGAGACAGAGAGTATCCCAAGCAGGCTTAAATTCAAGAACTGTTATATTGTGACCTGAGCCAAAACCAAGAGTCAATGCTTAACTGACTGAGGCACTCAGGCGCCCCAATAATGCTATTATTTTTCGAAAGAATAATTGTTTAATCAAAAATGAATATAATGTTGAAGAAGTAAACATATGTAGAAGCAATATATTTTAAAATAATTATGATGCAACACTAGCACAAATATAAGAAGGGTGAAATGAAAGTATATTGTTAAGGTTCTTCTACTTGAAGTGGTATATCACTTGAAAGCAGATTATGATAATTTATAGAAAAAAGTAAGTGCTTTACTTGCAGGGAATATTTCACAAATATTTATGCATGAAGATTTACAACTCATTGAATTTATGGTAAGCCTTTAGAAAAGCAGGCCTAAAATGTGTACATGTCTTTCTTATTATACAGATATTTATGTGTATATACATACATATGTGCACATATACACAGACACAAACACTATACATATACAAAAGATACTCACCAAAACAGAATAAATGTGTAAACATCGGTAAACAGGAGAAAAATCAACCAGATCCTGAACAGTTAAGACCTGAGAAATAAAACCACATTTTAAATATCAAACTACTAGCTTACTGCTGGATAATGTAAGTTAAAGATAGACAAGGAGACTCATAGACTTCATGTTATAACATTTATCAACTATAAAAATCACATAGTATTAACACAATGCCTTTTAATTGTCTTGGCTTTTATTCAATAGTTCATTCTTTATGTATTAATCATCATTGTTGAGTATTTTAGATTATAAGGTAATTAAAGGACAGAGACTGTATATCACTAACATGCTTGGGAGGAGAGAATATAGAGATTCTCTGAATACCGATTAAGAAAGAACAAAAAAGTAAATTTCAAAACCATTTATTTAATTTCCAGAGACTAATCAGGACTCACTAATTCCACATTAAGAAGACACTAAACTGTCTTAGGCAGTTTATTTGTCTGTATTCAGTACAGTATCAGACTCCACAACATATGCATATACATACAAATACATGTGTGTACATACACACATACATGGAGATACACACACATAAATGCATATAGTCTCACTCATCTTCAGGCATATAGTAGAAACATACATACTGAACATTCAGTTGTTTTCAAAGCACAGAGAAGACCATGGGCATACATTCATATGGTTTATCAGTTAATTAAAAGTTCTACTATGCCCTGACTAGGACCTTAGAAACAGAATTTAAAATCTCAATGACAAAGCAAAACTTAACAGCCTCCTCATGGTATGAACTAAATTCAAAAAACATTCAAAGGAAAAGACAGAAAGTAGGCTCAACTGAAGACTTTGTGTACAGAGTAAGATTAGGAATAAATTTGGATATAGAGGATGAAAGAAAGTGAATATTTAAGAATAATTTCAAGTTTTCTAGACATAAAACTTTTTCAAGAATTAAAAAACTTGCACCATATTAGAATCATTCTGTAATATCTCAGCACTAATGGGGGGTGGGGGAAGGTGGGCTTTCCAGAATTAGTCTAAACAAGGTCAAGCCATCATGAAATTAAAAGTTTGCCACAGATAATTAAAATGAGTGATCACTACAAAAAAAAATCATTACATTTACAATTTTACTGCTAATTATGGCAGAACACCCAGGTTCAACTACCTATGGCTTATAAATGTAATCTAGAATATATCCTGTTTCTCTGTCAATTAGGCAGTCTATTATTTCAGATGACACATTGCTCTAATAGCTCATTACAAACTGATCTACATAAATTCAATTTGCACATAGGAAGACTGACAGTCACAAAGATGTACATCACAACTGAAAAGAAGAAATTCGTGGAAAAAAAAAAAGAAAGAAAGGGAAGAAGAAGAGGGAGGGAGAGAAGGAGGGAAAAAGGAAGGAACTCCTGTCACCTCTTCTTCATTCTCATCCTCTTCCTCAAATGCACGTTTCAATTCAACTTCATTCCTTTCTTCTGGAATTCTACCATTGAAGTGCATATTCTTCCCAAATTGTACACGATTTTGCTTCTGCAAAGCAACACTGAAGGTTTTCTGCTGTTGTGCCTATATTGGAAAAAGAAAAATTCAGATTATTACAACAATTATTATGATCAAAATCAGTTCAAGAATTTGTTCATATTTTCCCATCTTTTTAATGGGCTTGGGTAAAGGATTTAGAGTAATGTCTCATTTTTTATTCATGATTTATGTTCTCAGTCTTCTTTCTGGACAGTTGTGCCAGGGTTTATCAATATTATTTGAAAAGACTAAGAACCAATTTTTGGCTTTGTTGATCCTCCCTAATGTATTTTGTTTTCTATTATGTTGATTTCTATTCTTGATTATTTCCTTCCATTTTTTTTTAATTTTATCTTACTGTGGTAAGTGTACTTAACATGAAATTTACTCTTAACAAATTTTTAAGTGTATATGCATTTACACATACTAATATTAATATATTAATACATTGCTGACTATAGGTACAAGGTTATGCAGCAGACCTCTAGAGCTTATTCATCTTGCCTAACTGAAACTTTAGGTTTGCTGATGAGTAACTCATTTCCTCTTTGCCCCAGTTCCTGGCAACCACGATTCCACTCTGTGAGTCTATGAATTTGACTATTTTAGATACGTCACAATTTCCTTTTTAAAGACCGTATACCACATACCACTATACGTATATACCACATTTTCTTAATCCACTCATCTGTCAATGGACATCTGTATTATTTCTGTATCTTGGATATTATGAACAATGATGCAATAAGCATGGGAAGTGCTAATCTCTCTCAAGATTCTGATTTCAATTCGTTTGGACTGATATCTATCTAGGATTGCTGGATCATACTGTAGTTCTATTTTTAACTTTTTGACTCCCCCTCTCTCTGCCCTTCCCTCACTCATGCTCTGTCTCTCTCTCTCTCAAAAATAAACATTAAAAAAAAATTAATAACTTTTTGAGGAACCTCCTCAAAATAGCAACTATACTATTTTGCATTTCCTCAACAGTATGCAAGGCTCTGATTTCTCCACACACCTGCCAACATTAGTTGTCTTTTGTTTGATAACAGCAATCATGAGAGGGGGGAGGTGATATATCCCACAGTGATTTTGATTTGCATTTCCCTAATGGTTAGTGATATTGAGCATTTTTTCATATACCTGCTGGCAACCTGTATGTCTTCTTTGGAGCAATGTCTATCCAAATCCCTAGCTGATATAAAAAATTTTTTTTTCTTTAATCTCTATTTATTTTTGAGAGAGAGAGAGAGAGAGAGAGAGAGAGACAGAGTGAGAGTGGGGAAGGGACAGGCAGAGAGGGAGATACAGAATCTGAAGCAGGCTCCAGGCTCCGAGCTGTCAATACAAAGCCCAATGCGGGGCTCGAACTCAAACTGGCTTGAACTCAAACCATGAGATCATGACCTGAGCCCAAGTCCCCCTCTGAACCAACTGAGCCACCCAGGCGCTCCCCCTAGCTGATTTTTAAATCAGGTCATTAAGGTTTCTTGCTATTGAGTTGTATGTAATCCTTATATATTGTGGAAATTAACCCCTAATCAGACCTAAAGTTTGCAACTATTTTCTCCCATTTTGTTGATTGTCTTTTCACACTGTTAATTGCTTCCTTTGATGTGTAGAAGCTTTTTAGTTTGGTATAAACCCACTTGTTTTGTTTTTGTTACCTGTGCTGTTTGGGTCATATCCTTCTATTTTCTTTGAATTTGTTTATTGTTTCTCTAACTCCTTGAGATGAATATTTATGTCACTGATTTCAGCCTTTCTTTCCTAATTCATAAATTTAAGGCTTTAAATTTCCCTTAAATGTGACTTTTGCTGCACCCTACAAGTTTTGTCATACTTTCGTTATAATTCAAAATATTTTCTGGTTTAAATTGAGTTTCTTCTTTGATCTATGGATTATTTAGAATTTTACTTCTTAATTTCCAAACCTACAGAGATGTTCTACTTACCTATTTTTTCTGATTTCTGGAATAATTCCAATATGGTCAGAGAACATACTATCATTTCAATCCTTTTAAATTTACTGACATTTGCTCCATGAACCAGAATGTAATCAATTTTGGTAAATGTTCTTTAAAAAATGTATATTCTGAAATCATGCAATATACTGACATATGTCAAGTAGGCCAGTGTTGTTAATCATATAATTTGAAAGGACTGTGTATTAATTTTGTCTACTGTTCTAGCATTTACTGAGAGAAGTGTATTATTAATATCTCCCATTATGATCAAGTTGTCAATTTCTTTTAATTCTGACAATTTTTGCTTTATAAATTTTATTTTATTATGGGAACAAATTTAGAATTATTTTCTTGATGAACTGAGTATTTTTATCTCTATGAAATGTTCCTCTTTCTTCTACTAATAATTTTGTCTTCAAGCCTGCTTTGATATTAATACATACAAATTTTTGCTTTATATATTTTGAGACTACATTATTATGGGAAAAAATTTAGAACTGTTTATTTTCTTGATTAACTGAATCTTTTTATCACTATGAAGTGTTCCTCTTTCTTCTAATAATTTTGTTTTAAAGGCTGCTTTGATATTAATACACACACATCAGTTTTTTTAATTGATGTTTGCATGAGGTACCTTTTCCATCCCTTTGCTTTCAACCTCTCTATATGTTTACATGTAAGGTATGTCTCCTATAAGCAGAATAACTTAATAGAAATTTTCAAACCCATATCAATTCTCCTTCTAACTTATATGTGGTTGTTGTCTTGCACTATTTTAAATAAAGGGGCAAAGGTAAGAGTTGATAGTAGCTGAATCTTATCAAAGTAAATATAATACAGGTATGTGAGAGGGAAAGGTATTATCCTTGTGCAAGTCATGATTTAGAGGTAGTGTGGGTCCAAAACCAACATGCCAGCAAAATAGTTGTCATAAAATAGTTTCTATAAATATGTAAATCCTATGTTTTTGTTTTACACAGCCAATATAATATATGCAATTTTACCCAAAATAGTTGTCCTGTTTACCTGTAACATCTCTGGGTTTTTAACTGGGATCATTTTCTGTCTGAAAATAGTATTTCTTTTATGTAGGTGTGCTAGAAATAAATTCTCTAGGTATTGTTTATCTGAAAAATATCTCCATTTCATCTCAATTTCTTTTTTTTTTAAGTAAACTCTATCTCCAACTTCTTTCTTTCTTTCTTTCTTTCTTTTTTTTAAGTAAACTCTAACCCCAACATGGGGCTCGAATTCATGATCCCAAGGTCATGTCTACCAAGATGCGTCACACGTCATACTAACTGAGCCAGCCAGGTGCTCCCATTTCACGTCCATTTCTAAAAGACATTTTTTGGTGGGTAAACAATTCTAGGTTGACAGATAAGATTTGTTAGCACTTCAGATATATTAGCTCACTGTCTTTTGGTTTCCATTGATTCTGCTGAGAAGTCAGCTATAAATTAGTATTATTACTGTTCTTTTAAAGATAACAAATTTTCCCCTCTGGCTGCTTTTAAGATTTTTCTTCTTTTCTTTACTTTTCTAACATTTTACTATTCTATGCCTAAGTATGGGATTTCTGTATTTCTCCCACTTAGAATTCACAACACTTTTTGAATCCATGGCTTCAAGGTCTATCCATATTATTTATGTCCATCTCTCTTTCTTCCCTTTTGGGACTATAATTACACATATGTTAAACTTTTCCATCTTATCTCATATGTCTTTAAACTCTTTATTTTCTATCCTTCTGTTTCTCTGAGCTTCAATTTGGATAACTTCCTCTGACCTACCTTCTGGTTAATTAATTCTCTCTTTAGCTGTGTCTAAGCTGTTCTGCCAACTATACACTGAGTTCTTAATATGTTCATATATTTTCAGTTCTGAATTTACAGATGGTTTGCTTTATGGTTTTAACTGATCTGCCAAAATTCTTAATCTTGTCTTATAGTGCTTTGACTATGCTAACTTTAAAGTCCATGTCTAACAGTTCCATTGCTTAGACTTTGGTTCTCATCCTAGAGTTAGCTTTATATGAATTACCACAGCATATATTCCTCTTCATTTCAATGAGTCAAGTTAAATAATGATTCAACTATTTTAATGACCTTCGGTTTGGAATATTGTCAGTTTTACAAAAGAATTCCCACTAATTCTTTCTTAAGTGAAAAACCAGCCACATAAAATCTAAAATACCAGAAAAATTAAAAAGATATACATGCATGAATGTACATAAAATATGCTGCCTTAACTTCAATTGATTATTGCTAGTGAAAAAAAAAGTTTAATTTTCTGAAGCCCTAAAGTTACATGGGACCATTTACTTCCTGAGCTGGCATGTGTGTCTGTTGGTGGGAGGGAGTGGTTCACTCTTTGGCCAAAATCCCAACTCTATGAAATATCCACTAACCAACCTCACGGAAGGAACTACAGTATCAAGCTGTCCAAACTAACTTTGTCAAGGGTTTTCTGTTTTCAGAGAAGTATAAATCATTTTTTAAAAGCACTGCTTCCAAACTGTGTTGTACGCAAAACTAGCAGTATCAACAAGTATTTCTTGAGAAAAGGTTCTATACTCATTTAAGTTAAATAAACATTATATACTGTATCCCTTTTCAAGAGATTTAGAATTCATAACTGAAGAAATATGCTTAAAATTAACTCAGGCTTCCAAAAGTTATTTGACCATTTAGTCCCCTGTTTTCCACTATTAAAATGTGTGCCAGAAAATATAATATGGAAAGTGTTAACTGAGACTATGAATTTTAGGTATTTAATTGTTAATTAAACATTACTCTACTCACAGTGGGCTCATCTCTCACATTAGAAAGAGGGGGGAAAAACTACAAGTACTGTAGTACTACAAGTACTACAAGTTTTGTTTTTCACCTTACAAATTTTCTCTGGGGACACCTGGGTGGCTCAGTCAGTTAAACATCTGACTCGATTTTGGCTCAGGTCATGATCTCACAGTCATGAGGTGGAGCCCCATGTCAAGCTCTGCACTGAGTGAGGTAGCTGCTTAAGATTCTCTCTCCTTCTCCCTCTGCTCCTCCCCTGCATTCTCTCTCTCAAAAAATTTAAAAAATTTTTAAAAACAAAAAATTCTCCCCAAAGAAGCTAAAACTCAACTCTAAGATCCTTTAAAAAAATAACTTTTTGTGCGACTCAATTTGAGCATGGTACTAGATCCCAGGAAGTTAAAAATAAATTGGATATAACCCATCACTTAAAAAGCTTACTGCCTAGTTAAGGATACAAAATTAAGCAATTATAATGTAGTGTGAAAAGTATACAGGATATAGACTGAGGAGGAAGTGACCATCTCTTGCTGGCAAGAGTGAGACAGAGAAAGGCAGATTCCATAAACTAGGAGATGCTTAAGCCAGCTTTTGGGGGAAAATGCAGGAATTCAGCAGAAAGGAAATTTGGAAAAATGGAAGGCATTCTAAATAGAGGAAACAAACTGTGTATTCAAAAATTTGTAAGAAATCCATTACTGCTATATCACAGGAAGGAGTACCAGGAGATGAGGCTTTTGTTTCACGCTGAAGAATTCAGATTTAGGTAAAGGGTCACTGGGAGTCACTGAAGAGAAAGTTGTCATACTCACATTTTAGAATAGCAAGCAAAAGACTAGAGATAAGGAGAATAATTAATTTGATATAACAACAGTCTAGGTACACAGAAAGGAGGATACAGAATCGATAGAAATTGAGAAGCAGAACTGATCGTTACCGAGTAGAATTTAGTAACAAATTACATAAAGAATATAAATACTCCTGAAAAGTCTAAAGTGTTCCCCAGTTTCTGCCTTGTGAAAACTGGACATATTACTCTGTGACATAATAAACATAGGAAAAATCAATACATTTTGTAAGAAGATAGTTTACTTTTAGAAATGCTAGATTCGATGTGCCTACACGATACTCAAGCAAATATATAACAAGTAAATCCACAAATGGGACATTAGATAATGGAATTAAGACATGATTAGGAAAGGTTTCTGTGATGAAAGGTCTGTTTAAGTTGCAGAGGTAGGGAGCTTGACGCTTTTTACAAGAAAATAATGGTAATAAACTCGGAAGAGTCCATTCCCTTTCAGTAGGAAATTCTCATAAACCTGAAATCCTAGGGCCCATGACTTGGTGGACTGCCTCAGTAGAAAGAGTCCAAAGCTGATTCATGAAAAAGAGGTCTGAGAAGATAAGTTTAATAACGAAACTTAGTTAAAACTGACTATATAATAGAACATGAACTTTAAGTGGTTTTTGTTTTGTTTTGTTTTGTTTGTTTGAGAGAGTGCAAGAGGGGGAGGGGCAGAGAGAGAGAGGGTCAGAGGGTCCAAAGTGGGCTCTGCACTGATAGCAGTGAGCCTGATGTGGGGCTTGAACTCATGAACCGCAAGATCATGACACTCAACTGACCGAACCACCTAGGTGCCCCTAGAACATGAACTTTAAACTATCATTGATATCCTTGTGCTGAAAATACCTTACCAAGTGATTATGGGTTTTTTATCCCCATTACATACACAGAACTCCTTGCTCTTAGGAGACTTAGGAGAAAAAGTACTGAAGACATTGTGATGCTGAAAGCAAGAATGTAATGTTGAAGAACTCTCCAGTGTAGAAGAACACTCACTGATCAGAGACAATCAGTCAAAAGGACTTTCTTTATATCCTGAGAAGAAATGGGAGATGCTACAAGAAGAATCAGAGGCTCCCCTGATTCTCATTTTATTTATTTATTTTTTAAACCAAGAGTTGGATTTTTTTTTTAATGTTTATTTATTTTTGAGACAGAGAGAGACAGAGCATGAGCAGGGGAGGAGCAGAGAGAGAGGCAGACACAGAATCTGAAGCAGGCTCCAGGCTCTGAGCTGTCAGCACAGAGCCTGATGCGGGGCTCAAACTCACAGACGGTGAGATCATGACCTGAGCCGAAGTCGGACGCTTAACCGACTGAGCCACCCAGGCGCCCCCCCCCCCCCCCGATTCTCATTTTATTATAGAATGCATCAGTCCTATTAAGTATCTCTTGAAGTGTCAACAGTGAAGGACAAAGATGATCACTTCAGAGAAAAGCTATGACATCTCATACTTTATTCCACCTGAATAGTGAGGTAATATCCAATCTTTTTGGTTCCACTTTCCTGGGGCTTTCTTTTATTTTTTTTTTAAATGCTTATTTTATTTTTGAGAGAGAGAAGGGGACAGAGGACCTGAAGCGGGCTCTGTGCAGACAGCAGAGAGCCCGATGCAGAGTTCACTCTTAGGAACCATAAGATCATGACCTAAGCTGAAGTCAGATGCTTAACCGACGGACCCACCCACTCGTCTTTCCTGGGGCTTTCTTAACGGATGTAGTTCTCTGGGATAATGACAGTCTCTAGATTCAGCATCTCTGGATTCTTCTGAACTCTAGCTTCAAACCTTATTCTCTCATACTTACTTAGTCTTTATCTTTTCCAGGCTATTAATCTAAGGTTCCAACTCTAGCCTGCTGGCCAACACTTCTACCACTTCTTTTCCTATGCTACTGCCCACAATGAATCACATTTCTATCATTCCAATGGTAAGGAAAATGGCCTCAGACGTAGCTTCCAAAGGAAAGACAGGAAATTAACTTTGGCTTAAATTATCTTTTGTAGCTTTTGTTTATTCACAGAAAACAAATATATATTTTTATCAACCAAGTATTTATCTGAACAAAAGATGCTATCGAAAATAATTTGGGGGGTGCCTGGGTGGCTCAGTCGGTTGGGCGTCTGACTTCGGCTCAGGTCATGATTTCACTGCTTGTGAGTTCGAGCCCCACATCGGGCTCTGTGCTGATAGCTCAGAGCCTGGAGCCTGCTTTGGATTCTGTGTCTCCCTCTCTCTCTCTGTCCCTCCCTCGTTCATGCTCTGTGTCTCTCTCTCTCTCAAGAATAAATAAAACATTTAAAAAAATGTTAAAAATAATAATTTGAAAATCAAATCTGCTATAGCCCACCTGTAGATAAGCTACAGATAAGCAACAGTTAACGGGAAATTCTTTAAAAAGAAACAACTTTAAAAAACATTATTGCACAAATCTTACATTATTATATATGGTTTTCATTTATTATTAAAGTATATTGATCCTGATAAAGAATTTTCAAAATCTATACATCCCCAAAATAAACAATTTACTAAACAAATTTATTAAATCTGTTAAACAAATTAACACAGAATACTGTGCAAAGCTGAAATGATTAATAGGAATATAATGGAGATTATCTGATTTGAAGATAATTCTGGAAAAAGTTAAAGTAGAGGGGCACCTGGGTGACTCAGTCAGTTAACCATCTGACTTTGGCTAAGGTCATGATCTTGTGGTTCATGAATTTGAGCCCCACACTGGGTTCTGCACTGGTGGTGTTGAGCCTGCTTGGGATTCTCTCTCTTTCCCTCTCTCTCTCTGCCCCTTCCCCACTTTCTCTCTCTCTCTCTCTCAAAATAAATAAATAAACAAAAATAACTAATTAAAAAATAAGTAGGGAAAAAGTTCATATACTGAATTTTAATTTCCTCTGTTGTGACAGTCTGATACAGATACATTGCTTTAATTAAAAAATAAAATAGGGGCACCTGGGTGGCTCAGTCAGTAAAGCGGCCGACTTCAGCTCAGGTCATGATCTCGCAGTCTGTGATCGAGCCCCACATTGGGCTCTGTGCTGACAGCTCAGAGCCTGGAGCCTGTTTCAGATTCTGTGTCTCCCTCTCTCTCTGACCCTCCCCTGTTCATGCTTTGTCTCTCTCTGTCTCAAAAATAAATAAATGTTTTAAAAAATTTTTTTTTAAAAAATAAAAAAATAAAATAAAATAAAATAGAGGCACTGGGTGACTCAGTTGGTTAAGCATCTGCCTTAGGCTCAGGTCATGATCTCACAGTTTGTGAGTTCGAGCCCCACATTGGGCTCTCTGCTGTCAGCCCAGAGCCCACTTCAGATCCTCTGTCCCTCTCTCTCTCTCTCTTTCTGCCCCTCCACTGCTCCTGCAGGCACATGCATGCACTCTCTTTCTCTCTCTCTTTCAGAAATAAATAAATAAACTTTTAAAAAATAATAAAATAAAGTAAAAAGCTTCTCTGGAAGCCCTGGCAGGAGAAGGAAGCGAAGGTCGCACCTGCAGGGCACTCTCTGGCTCTCAGCTCAGGTGCTACCCAGTCTGCCTCCCTCTGCCCCACCCTGCCCCACCCTGCCCCACCCTGCAACAGAGTTGCTGTGAACATCACAAGGACATGTTTTCATTTCTCACTGGAATTATCTGGAAGAACTGCTGATTCAAAAGGTAGGTACCTCAAGCTTCTCTAAAGTAGTTTCTAATACTTGAGAAAAAAAATTAGGAGGACTGTTTTATTTTTATGACACTGTGATTATTAGAAGTTTTAGTTAAGAAATTTTAAAGTATAATCACTTTAAAACTTTTTACTAAAAATTTCAAATATAAACAAAGTGAACAGATTAATATAATTAACTCCCAAGTACTCATCACCTACCTTCAACAATATTTATACATTCTTGTGTCATCTATGTATCTTTACCCACTCAGTGCACAAACACACACACACACACACACACACACACACACACACACACACACCAATGATTTTTTACAAATTTCTTTGAGGTCAGATTTATATATGCTGAGATGTATAGACCTTAACTGCACAATTTTGACAAGTGGATGCACTTTTAGCATAAGACAAAACATTTCCATCTCCCCAGAAAGTCCCTTCATGTCCCTTTCCAGGCAATCTCCCCAACCAGAGGCAACCATTGCTCTGATTTTTTTTTAAGTTTTATTTTAGTTTTGAGAGATACAGAGCATGTGTAAGCAAGCAGGGAAGGGGCAGAGAGGTGGGGGGAGGAGGGGTGGGGGAACATAGAGATCTGAAGCAGGCTCCATGCTGACAGCAGAGAGCCCAATGTGGGGTTCGAACTCCTGAACCCTGAGATCATGACCTGAGCTTAAGTCAGACACTTAACGCACTGAGCCACCCAGGCACCCCATGACTTTTTCCCTTTGGTTTCTCCTGCTTTACAACTGCAATATAAATGGAATCCCACAACCTGTGCTTTTTTGTGTGTCCAGCTTCTGTAGTTTAGCATAATGCCCAGGAGATTAATATTTGTTTTTGTACATATCAGTAATTTCATTCCTTTTTATTGCTAAGTAATACTCCATTATATTTTTATACAGCACAATTTGTTTATCCACTCCCCTGTTGATGCCCCTTTGGGTTGTTTCCAGTTTGGGGCTAATCGTGAACAGAGTTGCTGTGAACATCACAAGGACATGTTTTCATTTCTCACTGGAATTATCTGGAAGAACTGCTGATTCAAAAGGTAGGTACATTAACTTTATAACTGCCAAATCTTGTCTACTATTTTTTCTTCTTCTTATTGACCTGCAGGAGTTGTCAACTCAAAGATAATACTTTTAAGGAGACAGTAATTTAAAATCTTATGATAAAAGGAATCCCATTTGCCTCTGTTTGTGGTTCAGCTAATTTTACAGCAAATTTGTCTGCTGGCACAAGTTAATATTATACCTGACTTAACCAGGAGAAAGGCTGGTGAGTCAAGTTAGATTGACTTTACTTAAATACAGAATAACTGCAAACCAAAAGAAAATGCTGATTAAATCCATTCCAAGCAAGATTCAGGAAAAATAAGAAAAGGGTTAAGCTAAACAAAAATAAGCATTTTAGGTAACTAAAAAAAAAAAAAGGTAAACTTTGGATATATTCTATAACTTACACCACTGAATAACATTAAATTAGGGGCTCCTGGGCGGCTCAGTCGGTTGAGTGTCCGACTTTGGCTCAGGTCATGATCTCGCAGTCTGTGAGTTCGAGCCCTGCGTCGGGCTCTGTGCTGAGAGCTCGGAGCCTGGAGCCTGTGTCAGATTGTGTCTCCCTCTCACTCTGCCCCTCCCCCACTCATGCTCTGCCTCTCTCTCTCTCTCTGTCAAAAATAGATATTTAAAAAAAAATTTTTTTAAACATTAAGTTAAGAATTTTCTTTTTATTCTCACCTGTTTCATTGCTGTTTCACCTATTTTGTCAGAATGTTTTCGAATGCTTTCCAAAAAGTCTTTGAGATCAGACATGGAAATTTCCTTAATATCCTCACGGAGTTTAGGAAGATTTTCTATCATTAGCTGACAAAACCGGTATTGACTAACCCGGGGAAAATACACATTTTCTAATTGTTCCATAGTTTTTAGAGCAGAATAATACCTGTGAAAAGTTAAAAATAAAACTCTATAAAAAGTTATTACATTAATTTTACAAAATAATCAGTCCAAACACTCCAATCAAAAAGGACACAGTTATAGTTAAAATAGGAAAAATTAATATTTATTTCTATTTACACAAACTATAAACCATATGAACAAGTTTGCAGGCTGAAAATTCATGACTTATACTACCATACAGCTTCCTTATTTCATTTCATCTAAATCTATAACACCATAAGCAGTATCATAGTCATCACAGTACGTTAAATGTATACCTTTAAAAAGTTCCAAAATTTTTAATGAGAATATTTAGTTATTTGACATGTGCTTTCATAATATCTCTCCCATCCATGTACTGTAACATAAATAATGTACGGATTTAATTCAAATGAAAGTAAAATGTATACTAAGGAGATTTTTTTTTTAATTTTACACTATTTAAAGCACTTAGTAATAATAATAGGCATCATAAAAAACAAGTAAAAAACCACAGATTGATTTATCTTCAACCCAACAAATATATACTGAATGACACAGTGAGTATGCAGTAATTAGTAAAATACAGCCTATGCCCCAGAGAAACTGCTGTGTATTTTCATATACATACTTTGATTTTCTCTAGTCTTCTATGAGGTAGATGTCTATGGCAGACATTACTATTTACACTCTATAGATGAGAAACTGAAACACAAAGAGTATATAATTCGGCGAAGATATTATTTTTTTTTAAATATTTTTTTTTAACATTTATTCATTGTTGAGACAGAGAGAGACAGAGCATGAACGGGGGAGGGTCAGAGAGAGGGAGACACAGAATCTGAAACAGGCTCCAGGCTCTGAGCTGTCAGCACAGAGCCTGACGCGGGGCTCGAACCCACGAACTGTGAGATCATGACCTGAGCCGAAGTTGGCCGCTCAACCGACTGAGCCACCCAGGCGCCCCTCGGTGAAGATATTATAATTAATTGGTAGAGAAAACAAAACTCTCAGTTTCCTACAATAATATTCACCACCAAAATCCACTGAAAGTAGGTAGAGGGATTTTTTTTTTAATATGAAATTTATTGTCAAATTGGTTTTCATACAACACCCAGTGCTCATCCCAACAGGTGCCCTCTTCAATACCCATCACCCAACCTGCCCTCTCTCCCACCCCCCATCAACCCTCAGTTTGTTCTCAGTTTTTAAGAGTCTCTTATGTTTTGGCTAGAGGGATTTTTTTTTAATTAATCAAATAATATTTGACACTTTCCCATTGATTTGGATATTAAAAATGAGGAAAGGCACTATCTAGAGAACAAAAATTACAGGTGCCTGGGTGGCTCAGTCAGTTGAGCATCCTGACTTTGGCTCAGGTCATGATCTTATGAGTTCAAGCCCTGTGCCAGGCTCTGTACCGACAGCTTGGGGCCTGGAGCCTCCTTCAGATTCTGTGTCTCTGTTCTCTCTGCCCCACCTATGCTCGTACTGTTTTTTTCTCTCTCTCTCAAAAATAAACAGTAAAAAAAAAATTTTTTAATTCAGTTTAAAGATATTTGTTGATTCTCCAGCCTATATTCCCAAAGATAGAGTATATTTTGCAAACTGTCACAAAATCTACCACTAATTTAAAAATTAGATGACTAGGGGTGCCTGGGTGGCTCAGTTGGCTAAGCATTCAACTTAGGCTCAGGTCACGATCTCAGCACCACCTGATGCTACCATGTAGTAATTACCTCAATTTGGCCACGATTACATCTAGTCAATATCTACAACAATTCCAGATCTATATGCTTACATCCTATTTTAAAACATATCATGGAAATTATCTTTAAAATTATTCTAGAACAGATTAATACCTACTTGTAAGTCAATTGCAATAATCTAGTGATGTCCTCATTATTGGCATTTTTTATTTTTTATAAATACTAAAATAAATTTCTCCCTATATTAAACCTCTACTAAGATGTCTGCTTTTATAAGTATGAGACATTTCAAAAAAATTATGTGTCATTCTTAAAGGGAAAACATGTGAATACTCTAATGGTTCTCCAGCCCACAGGGTACAAATTATGTCACTGTTCTTACTTTATTTGCCCTCCCTGAGCATTTCCAATTCACCAGATTTTTAATTATCATAGAAGTTGTTACTTCAGTCTCTACTATCCTAAATACAATATCCTACATATAAGAAAAAATTACAAGATACATAAATAAGTAGAAAACTGTGACCCAAAAGTAAAAGAAAAAAGTCAACAGAAGTATACATACAGGTGGCCTAGAGCTTGTAATTAACAGATGAAACTTTAACAACAATATGTATTATAGAATCTAATAAAAAAATAGTAGTTAATAATCATGAAGAGATGGGGAAGTGTAGTGGAGAAACAGATATTATAACAAAGAATCAAAAGAAAAAGCTGAAAATAAAATATCATAATGAAGAATTCATTCACTCAATGGACTATTTAATAGCAGACTAGATATGGAAGAAAAAACTATTCATAAATGTGAAGACAACTAAACAGACATTATGCAAAATGCACAAATACATACACACAAAGAAAAAAACAGGATCTCAGAATACTGTGAGATCAATAAAAATAGGCTCAGTAAAGTTTAAGATAGGTCCAAAAATTTATCCAGTATGAAACAGAAAAGAGAAAAGGAGAGTTCCTAGAAATTACGGACATTAAATGATCAAACATACATATAACTGGAGTTCCCAAAAGAAAGGAGAGAGAGAAAATAATGGTGAAGAAATATTTGAAGAAATAAGAGTCCCCAAATTTTCTAAATTGATGAAAAGTATCAACTCACAGATTCAAAATAAGCTAAATAACCTCCAAGTAATATAACTGCAAAGAAAATCACACCTAAGCACATCACAGTCAAACTTATAAAAACAAAACATATGAAGTAAAATCATAAAAGTAGCCAGAGGAAAAAAGATCTAATTACAAATCTAATATACAAATCTAATTACATTTGTAATGTGTGAAATAAACACATTTCCAGATACACAAAGCAAGAAACTTTTCTTCAGAAGACAGATGTGTACTACAATAAATACTAAACAAAATTTATCATGCTAAAGACAATTATACCAGTTAGAAGTCTGTATCTGCAAAAAGGGAAAAAGAGCAACAGAAAGGTTAAGTGGGTAAGTTTTATTAAAAACTCTCTTTTAATTATGGTTAATAGGTGTATGATATATATAACATATATGTATATCATAAGTAAATTATGTTAAAACAAAAACACAACAAACAGAGGGCGGGAATAAATACAATTATACTGTTATAAGTTTTATATTTTGATGAAGTCTAACAACATTATTTGAAAGTGAACTGTGGTGAGTTAAACATGCATATTGTGCTCTCTAGAGTAGCTGCTAAAATGTTTAACAAAGATATATACTAGTAAGTGAACAGAGTTAGAGATAAATATATATACTAAAAAAACTTAGTCATAAAAAGGAAGGAAGGAAGGAAGGAAGGAAGGAAGGAAGGAAGGAAGGAAGGAAGGAATCAGACAAACAGAAAACAGCAAGATTAAAAAGTCAACCATAATAATATTAAATAATTGTAAATGGTCTAGAACAAAGTAGAGATTGCCTACTGGATGAAAAAAAGTAACACCCAGCTATATGCTATTGGTAAGAAACACATTTTAAATATAAAGACTGAGGTTAAAAGTAAAAAAAAAAGTCAAAGATACATCATGAAACATCTAGTATAAGCATGCTGGAATAACTAAAATGACCACATCAACACCAGGCAAAGTTGAATTCAAGACACAGAATATCACCAAAGATAAAGAAGGACATTTCATATGATACAGAGTCAAACAGTAAGATTATAAAACAATCATAAATGTGAATGCATTTAATAACAGAGCTTTGAAATACATAAAAGAACATTTAAAGAACTAAAGGGAAGATAGACATACCACAATAGTTGAAAACTTAACACCCTTTTCTTACCCCTGATAGAACTGGCCAACAAAACAAAACACTAAGGGAAAAGAAAATTTGAACTGTTTTAACACTAACACAACCTAACTGGTATTTCTAGAACATTAAAGCCACAACTGCAAAATACACAGTCTCTTCAAGCACACGTGAAATATTCATCAAGACAGGTGATATGCTGGGTCACTAAACAAGTCTCAATAAATGTCAAAGGTCTGAAATCATACAGAGTATGTTCACTCACCCAATAGTATTAAACTAGAAATTAATAATAAAGATCATAATATATCCCAAAAATCTTCCAAGTACTTGAAAAGTAAACAATACACTTGTAAATAACCCAAAAGTAAAAAAAAAAAAAAAAAAAAAAAAAAGAAAATATTTTAAACTAAAAGATAGTAAAAACAACATTTCAAAAGTTGTGGGGTGCAAATAAAGCAGTTCTCAGAGGAAAATGTATAACTTTAAATGTGTGTAATAAAAAAGAAAGCCATAAAATCACTGTTCTAAATTTCCACTGTCTGAAGAAAGAAAAAGAACAAATTAAACCCCAAGTATAACAATGGAAATAATAAAAACAAAAACAGAAATCAAAGAGTAAATAAACTCAAATGTTAGATCTTTGAAAATATCCATAAAATAGGCGCCTGGATGGCTCAGTCAGTTGAGCGTCCAACTCTTGATTTTGGCTAGGGCATGATCCCAGAGCCATGAGATCAAGGCCTGCATGGTTTCTGGCTCCACGCCCAAGTTGGGCTCCAAGCTAGGTGTGGAGCCTGAGGATTCTCTCTCCCTCATCTTCTGCCCTTCCCCCACTCGAGCATGTGTGAGAGCTCTTTCTCTCTCAAAAAAAAAAAAAAGAAAAGAAAAGAAAACATCCATAAAATTGATAAGCCTTGTTTCATACAAATCAAGGCAAATTAATACAAATTGCTAACACTGAAAATGACAAAGATGAACATTTCTACAGATCCTGCAGACATTAAAAGGATAAAAGTTTATGCCAATAAATTAACTCAGATAAAGTGGTCAAAGTCCTTCATAAAACATAAGATATGAAAACTGTCCCAAGAAGAAATACCGGACTTCAAGCTGCATTACAAAGCTGTAATCATCAAGACAGTATGGTACTGGCACAAAAACAGACACTCAGATCAATGGAACAGAATAGAGAACCCAGAAATGGACCTACAAACATATCGCCAACTAATCTTTGACAAAGCAGGAAAGAATAGCCAATGGAATAAAGATAGTCTCTTCAGCAAGTGGTGCTGGGAAAACTGGACTGTGACATGCAGAAGAATGAACCTGGACCACTTTCTTACACCATACACAAAAATAAACTCAAAATGGATGAAAGACCTAAATTTAAGACCCGAAGCCCTCAAAATCCTTGAGGAGAAAGCAGGCAAAAACCTCTTCGAACTTGGCTGCAGCAACTTCTTACTCAACATGTCTCTGGAGGCAAGAGAAACAAAATCAAAAATGGACTACTGGGACCTCATCAAAATAAAAAGCCTCTGCACAGCAAAGGAAACAATCAGCAAAACTAAAAGGCAACAGACAGAATGGGACAAGATATTTGCAAACAACATATCAGACAAAGGGTTAGTATCCAAAATCTATAAAGAACTTATCAAACTCAACACCCAAAAATCAAATAATCCAGTGAAGAAATAGGCAAAAGACATGGATAGACACTTCTCCAAAGAAGACATCCAGATGGCCAACTGACACATGAAAAAATGCTCAACATCACTCATCATCAGGGAACTACAAATCAAAACCACAATGAGATACCACCTCACACTAGTCAGAATGGCTAACATTAACAACTCAGGCAACAACGGATGCTGGTGAGGATGTGGAGAAAGAGGATCTCTTTTGCACTGTTGGTGGGAGTGCAAACTGGTGCAGCCATTCTGGAAAACAGTATGGAGGTTCCTCAAAAAATTAAAAATAGAACTACCCTACAACCCAGAAATTGCACTACTAGGTATTTATCCAAGGGATACAGGTATGCTGTTTTGAAGGGGCACATGCACCCCAATGTTTAAAGCAGCACTACTGAAAACAGCCAAAGTATGGAAAGAGCCCAAATGTCCATCAATGGATGAATGGATAAAGATGTGGTACATATATACAATGGAGTATTACTCGGCAATCAAAAAGAATGCAATCTTGCCATTCACAACTACGTGGGTGGAACTGGAGGGTATTATGCTAAGCGAAATAAGTCAGTCAGAGAAAGACAAATATCATATGACTTCACTCATATGAGGACTTTAAGATACAGAACAGATGAACATAAGGGAAGGGAAGCAAAAATCATATAAACACGGAGGGAGACAAAACAGAAGAGACTCTTAAATATGGAGAACAGAGGGTCACTGGAGGGGTGCTGGGAGGGGGGATGGGCTAAATGGGTAAGGGGCATTAAGGAATCTACTACTGAAATCATTGTTGCACTACAGGCTAACTAACTTGGATGCAAATTAAAAAAATAAATAATTTAGGGTAAAAAAAAAAAGAAGAACAAACAAAAAAGCTATTAAGCTTAACATCTATTGAAGTAATGGGATTCATATCAAAATTTTGCCAGCGGGCCTTTGCTAAGAATACACTTAGGGCTTATTTCAAACTGGTTACTTTTTTCTTTCTCGGTTGGTATTTTTCTGTGATCTTCACTGGTAGGGCTCCACCAGATCTAGACTCTGGTAGGGCTCCTGAAGCTAAAACTCATTAAAGAGTAGTGGACTTCCTGGGCCCCTCCAAATTTTTATCTCTGAAGCCAGAACATGCTCAATCACCTTTAAATGTTCCTACCAAGCTCCAGCAGGGGCTTCTGCTCTCAGTAAACTGTGAGAGCCTCTATTGCCTGTCTCTCTAATTCGGGGTGTAGCAGATTGCCCTATAATTTCAGTTTTCCAATGGATCTAAAAAAGGTTTTTTATTTTCAGTTTAACTTCTTGTTGTAAAGACAGGAATGATTACTACAAGGCTCTTTTACATGTCAGAACAGAAACTAGAAGTTCCTATTTTCATTCTTTTTTTTCCTTTTTCTTATTAATTTGTAAAAGCTCTTTACATATTATGGCTATGAGTCCTGTCACAAAAAAATAATCTTTCAAATGTTTTCTCCTAGTCTGTGGCTTGCCTACCAATTTTCTTACAAGAGTCTTTTGATAAATAAGTTTTTATTTGAAGTCCAATTTTCAATTTTGTATAGCTTTTTGTGATCCTTCTAAAAAATATCTTTGCTTACCCCAGTATTACGAAGAGAAACTCCTATATTTTCTTATAGAAGTTCTACAATTCTAGGTGGAGAACAAACACAAGATGCAACCATATGTTGCATCAAAGGAATACTTTAAATATAAAAATACAAGAGAGATTAAAAGTAAAGGGATGGAAAAAGATACACTATGGTAACACTAATCAAAAGAACACTGGAGTAGCTATATTAATTTCAGATAAAGCAGACTTCAGAGCAAGGAAAATTATGAGATAGAAGTATTACATAATGATAAAATGATCAGTATCTAAAAAGACATAACAATCCTTAATGTGCATGTACCTAATAACAAAGTATCAAAATATGTGAGGCAAAAATTGATAGAACAGCAAGGAAAACAAATAAATCCACTAATATAGTTGAAGACCTCAAAACTCCTCTGGTAATCGACAGATCCAGCAGCCAGAAATTCAGTTAAGGATATGGTTGAACTAAAGAGCATTATCAGTCAACTGGGTTTCACGGACATTTACAGAATATACTTCATCCAACAACAGAATATATATTCTTCTCAAGCTCACATAGAACATTCGCCAATATAGGCCATATTCTGGGCTATAAAACACACCTTAAATTTAAAAGAATAAAAATCATACAAAACTAACATCATACTTAGTGGTGAGAAACGTAATGCTTCTCCCCATGAGATCAGAAACAGGCAAGGATGTTCCTCCTCACCACTCCTATTTAACCATCATACTGATATTCATTGCTAATTCAATAAGAGAAAAAGTAATAAAAGGTATTCATATTAGGAAGGAAGAAAGAAAAGCCTTGTCTGCAGATGACATGATTGTCCATGTACAAAACCCCAAACAATCAACAACAAAAAAATTCCCAGAACTAGTCAGTGATTATAGGAAGGTTGCAGGATACCAGGCTAACATACCAAAGTCAACTGCCTTTCTGTAAACCAGCAAGGAACAACTGGAATTTGAAATTAAAAACACAATACCATTTACTTTAGCACCAAAAAAATGAATTATGTATAAATCTAACCAAATATATACAAGATCTATGTGAAGAAAACCACAAAACTCTGATGAAAGAAATCAAAGAAAATCTAAATAAATGGAGAGATATTCCATGTTCATGAATGGATTTCACAAAAATTAACTCATAATGGATCACAGACATAAATGTAAGACACAAAACTCTAGAAAATAACACAGAAGAAAATCTAAGTGACCTTGGATTTGGCAGTGAGTATCTTCTGTTCTAAAAAGACATTGTTAAGAGACTAAAAAGATAAGCTACAGAATGGGAGAGGATATTTTCAAAACACATAGTACTATAAAATATAAAAAAAAACACTTAGAAGTCAACAATAAGAAAACCAACAACCATATTTAAAAGTGTAGGGGCGTCTGGGTGGCTGAGTCGGTTAAGTGTCCAACTCTTGATTTCAGCTCATGTCATGATCTCGTGGTTTGAGTTTGAGCCTGGCATCAGGCTCTGTGCTGACTGTGTGGAGCCTGCTTGGGATTCTTTCTCTCCCTCTGCCCCTCTCTCTCTCAAAATAAATAAATAAACTTAAAAAAATTGAAAATAAATAAAAATAAAAGTGTACAAAAGATCTGAACAGATACCTCACCAAAGAATATATGCACATAGCAAAGAAGCATGCGAAAAAAATGCTATCACATGCCAATACGGAATTGCAAGTTAAAACAAGATACTACCACGCATCTATTAGAATGGCTAAAATCCAAAACACTGACAACACCAAATCCTGGTGACGGTGTGGAGCAACAGAACTCCCATTGATTAGTGCTGAGAATGTAAAATAGTAAAGCCACTCTGGAAGACAGTTTGGCTGTTTCTTACAAAGCTAAATACAGCCTCTCTCTATGATCTAGCAACTGTACCCCCAGGTATTTACCTAAATGAACTGAAAAGTTATGTCCACACAAACCTGCACACAAACGTTTACAGCAGCTTTATTTTTAACTGCCAGAAATTAGAAGCAACCAAGATGTCCTTCAATAGGTGAATGGTGCATCCATACAATGCAATATTTTTCATCAATAAAAACAAATAAGCTATCAAGCCATAAAAAGACATGGAGGAATCTTAAATGCATATTGTTAAGTGAACAAAGCCAGTCTGAACAGAACACATATTGTATGATCCCAACTATAGGACATTATGAAAAAGGCAAAACTATAGAAAGGTCAGTGATTGGCAGGGGTTTGGTAAGGGAGAGATGGGGAAAGAGATGAAGCACAAGGGATTTTTCAGGCAATAAAGCTATTCTGTATAATGTTGTCACGGTAGATGTGACACTATGCATTTGTCAAAATCAACAAAACTGTACGATATAAGAGTGAACCCTAAACCCTATTATAAACTGTAGACTTAAAAACGTGTCAATATTGGTTCTTGAATTGTAGGAAATGTACTATACTCATACAAGAAACTGTGAGGGAGAGGAAGGCATATGGGAATTCTGTACTTTCTGCTCAATACGTCTCTAAACCTGGGGCGCCTGGGTGGCTCAGTTGGTTAAGCATCCGACGTCAGCTCACGTCATCATCTCACGATTCATGGGGTCAAGCCCTGCGTCAGGCTCTGTGCTGACAGCTCAGAGCCTGGAGCCCGCTTCAGATTCTGTGTCTCCCTCTCTTTCTCTGCCTCTCCCCTGCTCACGTTTTGTCTCTCTCTCTCTCCCTGAAATAAACATTAAAAAATATTTTTTAATGTGTCTCTAAACCTAAAATTATAAGCAAAGGACTTGAACTGACATTTTACAAAAGAAAATACACAAATGAATAGCAAATGAAAAGGCACTCAACATCAGTCATCAGAGAAATGTAAATTGAAACCACACTGAGATATCATTCTATATGTATCAAAATGGCTCATCTAGAACAGACTTACAGTATTGTATGTTGGCAAGGATGTGTAGTATCTAAAATTCTCATTGCTGATTGGAGTACAAAATGGTACAACCATTTGAAAAAATAAAAAGGTAGCCTACACCTACACTATAACCCAGCAATTCTACTCCTGTGCATATATTAAAGAGAAATATAAACATCTGCCTACAAAGACTTGTACACTAATTTTATAATAGTCTTATTCATAACACCTCCGAACTAAAAACAACCCAAATACCCACCAACCGGTAAATGGGTAAACAAATTCTTAGAACTGAATACTACTCAGCAATGAAAAGAAACAAACAATTGGTATATGCAATAATACGGATGAATCTCAAAACATTTGGAGTGAAAAGTACTAGACAAGAAAAAATATATATTCTATGATTCTATTTATATCACTTCTGAGAAAATGTTAAACTAACCATTGGTGACAGAAATCAGAAAGAAGTTACCTCTGGAGGAGGGAGGAAGAACCGATTAGAATGGGGCATAAAAGGGTGATGGAAGTGTTCTAAATCTTGTTTGGGGTAATGACTGGAATAGAGTATGAGAAAAGCTTTTGGGGTAGAAATAATGTTCAAATCTTGATCTTGGTGGTTATAAATAAAGGTGTATTTGCTTTTTAAAAATTCATGGGGCTACAGGGGCACCTGTGTGGCTCAGTCAGTTAAACATCAGCCTTCAGCTCAGCTCATGATCTCGCAGTTCATGAGTTTGATACCCACATTGGGCTCTCTGCTGTCAGCACAGAGCCTGCTTTGGATCCTCTGTCGCCCCCTCTATCTCTGCCCCTGCCCCATTCACACTCTCTCTCTCTCTCTTAAAAATAAATAAATAGGGGCGCCTGGGTGGCGCAGTCGGTTAAGCGTCCGACTTCAGCCAGGTCACGATCTCGCGGTCCGTGAGTTCGAGCCCCGCGTCAGGCTCTGGGCTGATGGCTCGGAGCCTGGAGCCTGTTTCCGATTCTGTGTCTCCCTCTCTCTGCCCCTCCCCCGTTTATGCTCTGTCTCTCTCTGTCCCAAAAATAAATAAAAAACGTTGAAAAAAAATTTAAAAAAAAAAATAAATAAATAAATAAATAAATAAATAAACTTTAAAAAATGTATATAAAAAAAATTCATGGAGCTACAGACTTATGATTTGTGTATCTGGGTCTAAAAAAACCACTAAACAAAAAACTTAAAAAAATAAAAAACTGCACCACAGAGTAAATATTTTACAACACGTGACAGAAAAGGGACCAACCCTCAAAATATGCAAAGATTTTAAACCTGTTGCAGACATGTTGAACTTGAGATAGTGGAATATCCATGTGAAAAGACTCAACAAGAATCAGAGATGTCAAAACCAAGCTCAGGATTCAAGCTTTGGGAGTCATCAGAACACAAATCCAGACATCTCTTAAAGAATGTGAAGTGATAGTAACTAACAAAAAACATTTTTTTTTTACATTTTGCAAATCAAACCAAATATATCTGTGGGCCAGTTTGATTCTGCAGGTCACTAATTTGCAACCTCTAATGATCACCAGGAATAACATCTGCTCACGCCCTTTATTACTCCATATGGATATTTATCTTGACAAAAATATGGCAAGACACCAGAAGTGGGGTCCTAGGTATCTAGTGCAATGGCAGCCTGAATACATGCTTTTTACCTTGACTCCTTCCTGAAATTCCAATAAACTAACATGAAGAGATTTTTTAAAAAAGCATAAGCCCACACAGATAAAAAGAAAAGGAGAAGAGAGAACAAAATTTTAGAATGTTGAAAGCTGATGGACATGTGGTTAAAAAAAAAAAAAAAAACTCAGCATATCTTAGAAAACTAAATTCTAAGTCAATAGTTGAGAAGCCAAGAATATTCTCTAGAATCTCCAAAAATGTCAATAATTTATAGGAATTCCACTACTTAGGGAAGAGGGAGTGAAAGGAGAGCTGAAGTAAGGAATATTGGTTGAAAATGTGTTTAAGAAGCAAACTCCACTTAGTCATCTGAGTCACCTTTCTGCATTTTGGCAAAATACTAAAGAGACTAAAATAGATAATCTCTGAACAGGGGAAGACCACCCAAGGCTGAGGGCAGTAGTACTGATATGAAAACAAGAGGATTAACAGAGTTTATATATACCAAATGCCCTCTTCACCACCTCAGATCCCAGAATGCTGGCAGTCAGATCTTTACCCTCCAGACAAGAGACAGGAAAAGTCTCCTCTAGGGAATCTGAGGGGCCCCAGAAGAAATAACTCCAGATATTAACATCAAAGGCTCACCAACTAAACAGCCCAGCTAGGTAATCTCACAGTGAAATTCACAATCAACAAGTCCCACCCACATACCAAAGCTTCCAATCAGCTATGTCCACTGTATTTAAATATGAGCAGTCAACCAAGGAATTACCAGATCTGAGAAACACCTCTACCAACAAAGTCAGAGATTAAAGAAAAAAATAAACAAAACAAAAATGCGGGGGGGGGGGGGGGGGGGGTGGAGGTACTCTGTGGAAACAGACTATATGCAAGGAGAGATATAAATAATAGATCTAAAATCTCAGAGGTAAGACAAAATACTGTTAGCAATGAATCAATAACAGGTTAAGAAAGAAAGAAAGAAAGAAAGAAAGAAAGAAAGAGTACAAAGAAATATTTGGAGATCAAAACACAGTTCTTAGAAATTAAAAATCAGAGAGCAGAAATGAAATAAAATCAGCATTATTTTTTAGGAAATAAAAATGAAGAAATATCCTAGAAACTGAGTAGAGAGTCAAAAAAAATTGTTAAAGAAGAGTAAAGAAAATAAGAGGGCCAATCTAGAAGACTAAACATCACTATCTGTTCTAGAATCAAGAAAACAGAAAGACAGGGGTGCCCGGGTGGCTCAGTGGGTTAAGTGTCCAACTTCAGCTCGGGTCATGATGTCACGGTTTGTGGGTTCAAGCCCCACATCAGGTTTTGTGCTGACAGTTCAGAACCTGGAGCCTGCTTTGGATTCTGTGTCTCCCTCTCTCTCTGCCCCTCCCCCACTTGCACTGTACCTCTCTATCTCAAAATGAATAAACATTCAAAAAAATTTAAAAAAAGAAAACAGGCAAAAATAATTCAAGAAAATGTCCTAGAACTTAAAGACATTATCAGATCAAAGAACAGTTTCCAGGTTAAATTCCAGACAGGTTCACCAAGTACCCAGCACAATGGAAGTAAACAGACCCACATCAAAGCACATCATCAGGAAACTGCAGACCACAGAAGAGAAGATTATTCTATTTTTTTTAATGTTTATTACTTTTGAGAGAGAGACAGAGAGCAAGCAGAAAAGGGGCAGAGAGAGAGGGAGTCACAGAATCAGAAGCAGGCTCCAGGCTCTGAGCTGTCAGCACAGAGCCCGACGCGGGGCTCGAACTCACAGACCGCGAGATTATGACCTGAGCTGTAGTTGGCTGCCCAACAGACCAAGCCACCCAGGCACCCCGAGAAGATTATTCTAAAAGAGAAAAAAAACAGATCACAAACTAAAGAAATCAGAATGGCTTCAAACTTTTCAACGGCAACCCTGGAAGCTAGAGGGCATGAGAGGTGTGTGTCTGGGGGAGGGGGGGGTAATAAGCCCACCTAGCAAGCAGATCTGTTTCTAAATACATTTCTTTACTAAAAGGAACTAGGGTACCTTAGGGGCACCTGGGTGGCTGAGTCGGTTAAGCATCCAACTTCGGCTCAGGTCATGATCTCACGGTTCGTGGGTTCAAGCCCCAAGTTGGGCTCTGTACTGACAGCTCAGCCTGCTTCGAATTCTGTGTCTCCCGTCTCTCTCTGCCCCTCCCCCACTCATACTCTGTCTCTCTCTCAAAAATAAATAAACATTAGGAAAAAAAACAAGGAACTAGGGTATCTTGGAAAATGGCTATTCTAGGTCTAGGGCAAGAAAAGGAAAATGTGAGCTTGGAACATGTGTGATAAACAAGAAAGTATTCAAAGACAAATGAGGACACAGAAATTGGCCTGAGGGGTTCCCCTAGCCAAATATGGGACAAATTTGAACATAAAAAAAAGAAAAGATTATAACTATTTATTTTCTTTTTTAAGGTTTACTTATGTTTGAGAGACAGAGAGAGCAAGCAAGCATGAGCAGGGGAGGGGCAGAGAAAGAGGGGGACAGAGGATCCAAAGTGGGCTGTGCAATGACAGCAGTGAGCCCGATACAGGACTCGAACTCCCAAACTCCGAGATTGTGACCTGAGCCGAAGTCAGACGCTCAACCAACTGAACCACCCAGGTGTCTCAATACATTTATTTTTTTAAAAAAATCCATGAGTCCATAGTGATAATCAGAAAAAGGAAAAAAAAAGTAAAGGGAAATAAAAAGGAAGAGCTAAAAAAAAGAAAAGCTTCTTTATATTAAGAAAAATAGCTAATAAATGTCAAAAGAATGATAAAATTATTTAAAAAAATCACCATTTTGGAATGACAGAATTATAAAACATCACCATTTTGTAATCCCAATATAATAACTGATTAAAGCAAGAATCCTAAAACTAGTGGGTGAAAGGTTGTTAAGGAAATAGGACTCAAAATATCACCCCACAGATTACTTAGTAAATGCAAAGAGAAAAGATACCTCTCAAGTGATCTGTAGTCATCCTCTTAACCAAATGATCCAATTTAGCATAACCTAGAGACAATCTAACAGTATACGCCTTCTGATCTCATAGAGTAAGAGGTACACAATATCATTTATGTCATACTCATACCAAAAATATTTCATCTGAATCTAATCGTGAGAAAATAAACAAATCCAAAATGGCTTGGTCTACAAGACAACTAACCTGGACCCTTTCAGGAAAAACAAAGTAGGAAGACTGTTGCAGGTTAAAGGGACAAAAAAGTACATACCAACCAATGTTTCAGGAAAGGAAAGAAAATATAAGATATCTGGGGGGGGGGGGGGGGGAGTGGGGGAACTGAATATAAATATTAGATTATGGGGGTGCCTGGGTGGCTCAGTTGGTTAAGTGCCCTACTTTAACTCAGGTCATGATCTCACAGCTCGTGAGTTCGAGCCCCGCATCGGGCTCTGTGCTGACAGCTCAGAGCCTGGAGCCTGCTTCAGATTCTGTGTCTCCCTCTCTCTCTGCCCCTCCCCTGCTCGTGCTCTGTCTCTAGCCCTCTCTCTCTCAAAAATAACTAAACATTAAAAAAATTTGTTTAATATTAGATTATGTTATTGAAAAAATATATAATGCCCTAAATTGGAAAACAGTGAAGAAACAATAGAAGTTAGTTATTTAAAGGCATAAATGTAAATATCAAAATAATCCCTTAAAAGAGGTCAAAGGTTTTGCCCCTAGCAAGGAGGAATGATGAATGGAAGTAGGGAAGATGATATCTGTTTTTCTGCAACAAATACACAGAACTATTACCTGGATCTTTAAAATGTGAAGACATACAACTCAGATAGAAAAAGAAAATATATTCATTATATATATAAAACAAAACACTTTCAGGATAATTTACGGTTCACGTATTAAGAATGAAAAAAATGGGGCGCCTGGGTGGCGCAGTCGGTTAAGCGTCCGACTTCAGCCAGGTCACGATCTCGCGGTCCGTGAGTTCGAGCCCCGCGTCAGGCTCTGGGCTGATGGCTCGGAGCCTGGAGCCTGTTTCCGATTCTGTGTCTCCCTCTCTCTCTGCCCCTCCCCCGTTCATGCTCTGTCTCTCTCTGTCCCAAAAATAAATAAAAAAAAAAAAAAAAAACGTTGAAAAAAAGAAAAAAAAAAAAAAATTAAAAAAAAAAAAAAAGAATGAAAAAAATAATTCTACTAATTAGTATCAATTGGTAAAGGCCAATAAAATTCAATGTTTAGTACTATAAAGCAGGATATACACAGATCTTTAAGTATAGATTTGTATATAATGTACTGTGATAATTAAGCAGTTATTAATAAACTAAGAGGAAATCACTACTTCCCTATTCTAAATGTGGAATATTCTCATTTATTCTGATTTTTCTGTTACTTTAAAATTGCTCATCTTTAAAACATTTTAAACATTATTACATCTAATGATTCTATGGTAATCAATAAAGTACTGCAAATTATTTTCATATGTCATGTATTCATTTTTTGTTATAATACAGAACATGACTGGCCTACACTGTCAAAATATAACTACCTACACTGCTTCCATTGTGATCCCACAACACACTTAGCTTTTGATTGTATGCAATGTTAACACAGAAGCTAATCAATATTTTTTCACTCCTGTTCAGTTGTCTGTTTGTCCTTCATCAATATTATCAATCTTTGATTTCACTTATAAAGGACAAGGATCCACAAATCAGTGGCTAAGAATTGTTTTATTAAATGATCCTGACGGGCAAATTGCATGAAAAGGAATAAAGGTAGAGAGCAAAACTTCACATGACTCACTATAATTTATACTAAGTTTATCCATGCTTTCTTTAATAGAAAAAGAAGATTCCTATGAAAAATAAGAAAGAAACAACTCACCGTTTTGCACTCATCTGTTCTTTTAGCTTACTGTACATTTCCAGCACTGCATTAAAAAATAACTTATTTTAGCTTTCAAAATAAAAAAAAGTTGAGATGAAAAAATTAAAGGGAAGAACCTATTATAAATTCATCACTTTTCTCTGTACTTTAATTCAGGCTTATATTTTCAAATAAAATGTTATACTTCAAATAAATAAAAGACATTTTAATGTCTATGTATATTAAACATTACATTATTTATACACATTATCTGGAATTTGGAATACTTCCATATGCAGACACCTATAACTGAGGCTTTAACCAACTGATAATTATCATATTCAGAAACTTATATATCTTCTCTGCGGTGGAATTAGAAGTTTGGACTTTAGTTACTCAGGAAACAAAGCTGGTTGAGATTAATTTTGATTCAATATCTCAAATAATATTCATATACCAAACACAAGCGTGTTATAGCTCACTAAGCAAAATTTTACACCAAATTGACATAGAAAAAAACCCTCAAAAGTGTACAGCAGAGAGTGAATTATAATAAAATCATAAATAAACATAACAAAGCAACTTTGTTTTACCATTTCTATTATGGACTCAGAAATGCAATTAGTCAATAAAAGTTGTTATAAGCTTCAGCAAGAAGCATTCAGCTTTGCCACCAAAAAAGGTTTTAATGCAACTATGCAGATTACCATTTATCCTTAGTAGAATTTCAAAGTATAAAGTGAGTAAGTTATTATTGACTCATCAAGCCAGCTCACATTTTCACAGACCAGAAAGACAGAATACTTTTTTCCCAGATTTTCTATTTTGGCTACTTCCCAGGGGTCTTCAAGTTCATAGAAGACATTGTTCATTTATCTGAAATCCGTAATACTGCGATGGTGGCAACAGTGAACCACCTCAACCCTGTGGTCCCTATGTGTATCTCTATCACAGCCCCTATATTGCAAGCAAGTATTTCTCATATTTTCCAACCAAAGCATTACAGTGAACACATAACCTGGGAAAAAGCCTAAAACTGCTGCTACAAGTATAAACTTTCTTTGAAGTCTCCTGTTTTACCTCAACAACTCCTGCAACTTTCTTATCTATCTTATATTATTTCCATATAAAAATAATACTCTCCTCAAAAATAATCAAGTAAAACTAATGTACCAGGAAAATACATTGTTTACCCTATGACTTCTTATACCCTCTCATACTCCTAATCCAAGGAGGAGTTAAGCAATTGTACAATAATTAATAGCTTATTTGTCTTTATTCACATTAGACTGTAGGACTCTTCAGGGCTGGGAATGTCTCATTTTCAAATTTATACTTCCAATATCTACCATAATGGCTGACACAAAAAAGTATTTACGACTGGATAATTAGATAAAAGGCTAATAGAGGAAAGGAGGTAGTTCTCAATGTGGCTATTAGGAACACAATGTTTACATAAACTCAGATCACCTGCCCAGCCTTGAAAGCAAAAACAGTAGCAGTAACAAAAGTCTAATGTGTACTTCCCTTTATTTTTCTATTCCAAATAGCTGCATAGGGGAATAAGCCCAATTCAGCTTTCTCATTCTATCAGTACCCAAATTTTTAGGCTTATTACCATTTAGGGACAAAGCAATCAAACTTAGAGACTGTCTTCATGGCTACTTCACTGTATCTGATGGTGGCAAAGACATATTATTAAACATTACTAGAAGGAAGTACATTCTCAATCCTGAAACTGAACATAATAAGCATTTTATTTACTCAAAGTTAGTGTGCAAGCATCCAAGATTAAACTGAGAATTTCAGTGATTCTAAAAAAAAAAGAAAAGTTAATCTCACAAAGTCAGAAAACAATGTTTTTTAGCTAATAAGATCTGACAGTTTTTGGGTGCCTGTGTGGTTCAGTCTGTTAAGCATCCGACTTTGGCTCAGGTCATGATCCCGCGGTTCTTGAGTTCAAGCCCCGCATCGGGCTCTGTGCTGACAGCTCAGAGCCTGGAGCCTGTTTCAGATTCTGTGTCTCCCTCTCTCTCTGCCCCTCCCCCACTCACACTTTCTCTCTCTCTCTCAAAAATAGACATTAAAAAAATTGTTTAATAAAATAAAATCTGACAGTTTTAACATATAATTTGTGTTCAAAGGTAATTTTATATTATATAAATATCACACAAAGCATCTCATTCTATTCTCCAGGATAAAGGTTCAGGTTCTTTCCTAAAAAAAAATAAGTTTAGAAGATGGGACACTAAGATGGATTCAGTTTACTATATGAAGAAAAGAGGACATACACATGCTTCCTTTTGTCTGAACAGGATACATCAGGGGAAAGAAAATACTGGTTAGTTTCTTCAGAATTTATTTGATGTCCCAGTAATATCTGAGCTGTAACAGAGAGATCAAAAACTCAGAAACCTAAAAAGTCAGTCTTTCCAAAACATAGGAGTAAAGGCAAGACCAAAGAAGTGAGAAGACCTAGCACTTTTGGATGTTTGCTTATTTTATCAGCAAAATGAGACTGTGAGCAAAGCAACACCAACCTGCTTAAATGACAAACAGAAAACAATGGAAAACTAGTTATAAAAAATGAGGCAAATTAGGAAAAGGCAAGGAAACGTAATGAAAAGACACTCTCCTCCATGGGAAAGTATTCTGAGGAAAAACAAAAAAGCAGTGGGAGGGGGGTGAGGGACAAAGGACAAACTAGGCGGGAGGAAATGGGAGAGGGAGAGGTGCAGGTTTTTCTAGGAACCTGATGTGACAGATCATCAAACAGGGACTTTATAAGATAAGAAGACCATGAAAATTCAAGGGCTAAAATGGGCAAGGAAGATAACCATGAGCTTTTGGGGGCAATCACCAAATAATCTGTAATTCCCATAATGAATAATGACCAAACACTATCATTAGATCATAATTTTACCAAGCCAAGCATTACACTGTAGACAAGTTTAACTCACCTGGAAGACATAACTGCAATTTTTCTACTACTGTTGTAATATTCCTCTGCTGAATTCTACATCGAATAATATCTTCAGTCTGGACTATCACCTTAGAAAAGAAGAAATGTTCATATTTTTAAGCAAACAGTTAAACTGCATCCACAAATTGAGCATACAAGAAATATATCATATTCTCACCTCCTTTCCAGCATCTTGAAATTTTCGGTTGGTATCAGTAACTTGTACCTTAAAAATAATTTCACCTTAGTTAGACAAATATGCATAAAACTTCCCTGATATAACTGCTCACCCTTGTAATTAGATCATGCTTCATGAGAAACTTAGAACAAAGAAATGCAAATTCAAATTAACTCTACAGCTTGAACTTGAACTTTTGATTGAAAAGGGCTTTTGTTAACTTCAATTACTTATGACAGTTCTTTTTAACAGATTCTGTGGCAAACTTCTCAAATTTAATCTAGATTTTTGAACTTTACTTGCTTCTCTAAGTCTGTCAAACAATTCAAATCACTGACCCAATTGACCACTGGTCCCTTTTTGATAACTTCAATGAGGTCTATGTGCCATTCATTGTCTGTAGGAAATGGTGATTGCATTTTATGGTAATTAAACATTCATACTTTGCTGAATGCAAACACTGGGTGGTTGATTAACATCAAACACGGAAATCTCAATCCACAGCAACATTTTAATGCTGCAGGTGCAGACAAAGCTCAACTTCAAATTTTCCCACATATTAAGTGACTCATTAGGTCATCATCGTAAGGAAGCACATTCTAGTTTATTAAAAATCTCATTAATTTCTGAACAAAGATGCTCAGTGACCTCATTGATGCTGTATTTGGTCTCTTGTTATCTGAATATCCTTTATATAATGGTTTTTTAATCATAACCTTTGGTGAACCAGGGTCATTTTATCTGCTAAATTCTCCAAATGTAAAGAAAGATAAATAGCACAATTCTTAGAACTAAATATTTTGAATTCTGGCTAAACAAATCCAGGTCTCATTTAATAAATAACGTTTTTGCTCTGTGGCAGAAAATGCACACCAACTTTCTTTAAGAAAATTATGCTTTGCTATTAAACTAAGTTTCAATATTATTAAATAATTTTGAGAACATAATCACTTATAGTAAGTTTTTAAAGGTTTTTAGAGGATAGTTTTTATCATTATTGTACTAATTGTCTTTTTAAAATTCTAAAACTGCAAATGAGGTCTTTCACTGTATGAATTCTTTTCGTTCATTTCCCTGCATGGAAAGAAATCCTGTTAAGTCAATGCATTACTTGCTTTACAAAAAAGAGATTACTCCTGTCATTAGCATGACAACTATGTTAATAGAGCATAAAGAGCATTCCCAAATATACACACTAACTCACTTCTTGAAAATAGTACATTTAATAATTATTTGTACATATGCACTACAAACTAATACTTCAGTAATTTAATGACAGCAAAGGTAAAGAGAATTTTTTTTAAATAACTTTCTTTTATTTTAAGTTTATTTATTTATTTTAGGAGAGAACGCGGGCGCACAAGCAGGGAAGGAGCGAGAGAAAGGGAAGACAGAGAATCCCACTCAGGCTCCACACTGGCAGCATGGAGCCCCATGTGGGACTCATCATGCCTAAGCTGAAACCAAGAGTCGGATGCTTAACCAACTGAGCCACCCAGGCACCCCAAAGGTTAAGAGAATTTTAAAACATTTCTTACCTTCAGTTTTTCTGCATCAGTCCTTACTTTAAGGAGTTCTGTAATAGCATCTACAAAACCCTGATGATGAAAATTACACATCTTTTCAATTTCCTTGTCATGATTACGGATACAAGCATCTAACTTTTCCATAAACTTCTTGTGTGCATTTGGTTGGTCATCATAAACAGACCTAAATGTATACAAAAAGAAAGCTAACATTAACTTCCCAGTTCACCAAAATTTATTCTTTATTAGCCCATTCTTTGAAACAGCTAATATATTTTGGTTTTTTGCTTTGTAATCAGTATATTAAGGTGATATTCATACATTTCAAGAATTGCTTAATTCTGATATCCAGATTTAAGCCTGTGAACATGACTTTTTTTTTTTTTAACATTTTTAAAGTTTTACTCATTTATTTATTTTGAGAGGGGGGAAGGCAGAGATAGGGAGAGAAAAAATCCCAAGCAGGCTCCGTGCTGTCAACACAGAGCCCAACATGGGCCTTGAACTCATGAACTGTGAGACTGTCTCACGTTCAAGTCCCAATGTGGGGCTTGAACTCTCAAACTGTGAGATCTTGACAACTGAGTCAAGATCAAAAGTCAAGACGCTTAACCAGCTGAGCCACCCAGGCACCCCATGAATATGACTTTTAAACATACAATTAAAGCTATTAATAATAATTTGCTATAGTAGCAATATTACATTACAGTTACTTTGGAGCATAAGTTAAATGTTTAAAGTAAGCCTATAACATACCTAAAAAATACCTTCCTATCTCTTACATGTAAATTACTTCTCCCATGTAAAGGTCTCTTCACAAAGTTCTGCTCCCAAAGTCACTACCCTGAAGCTTTTCATGGTCCAAAGAGAAGGAAAAAAAGGATAATCAGGACTGATTTAAAAACAAAACAAAACAAAACAAAACATGGCACAGGAGAAGGGAATGCAATTCTACAAGTGCAAGCCCTCAAGCGGCAGCGTATTAGGATAAAGCCCTTCTTTAGAAAGATATCATTTCTATCATGGATACCACAGGCCAGATGACATAGCATGCCTTCAAGTAACAGCTGAAGCCACAGAACAGATGCAGAAGTATCACAATGAATTCCACTTAATGTACTATGGTTCAGCACTTCTCTCCAAATTAAGTTATTTGACTGACTGCCAGTTAAATACAAATTTTAACTTCATAGCAACAGCTGATAATCTTTTTTTTTAATGTTTACTTATTTCTGAGAGAGAGAAAGAGAGCCGGAGTAGGTGAGGGGCAGAGAGAGATGGGGGACAGAGGATCTGAAGTGAGCTCTGTGCTGACAGCAGAGAGCCTGATGTGGGGCTAAACTCACAAACTGTGATATCATAGCCTGAGCCGAAGTCAAACGCTTCAACTACTGAGCCATTCAGGCGCCCTGCAACAGCTGATAATCTTAAAACAAAACTGAGTTAATAGTACTGCCAATAGTAAAAATCATTTGTGCGAAAAATTATTTAATTTCTTTTTGAACATGTTAATATTAAATCAGTCACAAACCCTGTAGATACCTGGAAACTGCCTAGGTATCTAGAACTCAAGGTCTGAGGCTCAGAACATACTAGTCTTTAACTAGTCTTTAACATACTAGTGCTCAAAAAAGAATCACTGAGTAAATGATTAAGGACATGATGATGAATTTCATCATTAATGATGAACAAACTCCTGATTTCTATAGCATTTACTATGTCAGGACATACACTAAGTACTTTGTACAGTAATTCCTCACAACAAGCCTATAAAGAAGGTGTTGTTACTACCCTTGCTTTACTGATGTTATAGATTATATAACTGCCATAAATTCCATAGCTAGCAAAGGGCAGCTGGGATATAAATCCTGGCACTATGTCTCCAGAGTTCATATTCTCAAGTACAAGGCCATATTGCAGTCACCACGATGTTCTCTAAACATGGTGTACACATTCCTACTGTATCTCAGCTCATGCTTTCTCCACATAGAGGGCACCACCCTCCCAGCCAACCACCATGCAGAAAAAATTAACCTTACCCAAAGAAAGGTTTGGCCCTTGTCCCCAGCTCCTGGGAGGTAAATCTCTGGGATGTCCTGATAGTTGTCTTTGTTTACTTGAGGGTCTTGGGCAATGCCAAATAATCTTAAGCTAGCAATGTGATTTACAATGTGACTTACAGTGGATGGGGACCTTGGGGCCACATCATATCAGCTCTGGAGAGTCCATAGATTAAGGGTAAACAACTCACAGCAGTGTGTCATGTGTATGTGACCAAACCCTAGGAAAAACCCTGGACACCACAGCTTAAGTGAGCTTCCCTGGCCAGCAATATTCCATGACTACTGCCACACATCATTGCTGGGAGAAGTTAAGGGGTGTCTATATGACCACTGGGAAAGGACAATGGGGAGCCCCCACTTAAAACTCTCCTAGACCCTGACTTATGTGCCTCTTCCTGATGTTAATTTTAATGTTTCTTTTGCTGTAACAAACAGCAACTGTGAATATAGAAGCTTTCTAAATTCTGTGAGTCCTCCTTCTAAATTACTGAACTTCAGAGTAGTCTTGGGGACCTCCCAATCTGTGCCCCCCAATCTGTTCCTCATTATTTGAGATTTAGTTCAATTCTCATTTCCTCCAACAGACCTTCGTCAATCATTTCCATGCCAAGTAATCTCTTCATCTGCAGAATAGGTAAATTTACAGTCCTTTCCACTCATTGTGACATGTAATTATATATTATCCTTTTACTGTAATTTAAGCCTTTCAAATATATGTCCTATATTTTATTTCTTCGTATCATCCAAAAGCTTCCTGAGGGGCAGCCTCCATGTTATAGGATTTTAATGAGTATCTATTAATAATACTAGAGACAGCAATATTGGATAGCTATTATCAAGAATTTGAGCCTTGGGGCACCTGGGTGGCTCATCTGGTTGAGTGTCCAACTTCAGCTCGGGTCATGATCTCGCAGTTTGTGGGTTCGAGCCCCATGTCAGGCTCTGTGCTGTCAGCCTGAGCCTGGAGCCTGCTTCAGATTCTGTCTCCCTCTCTCTCTGCCCTTCCCCCACTCATTCTCTCTCTCCAAGAAATAAACATTAAAAAAAAAAAAAAATTGAGCCTTTAAGACCTGAGCTAGAACTAGGCTCTAATCTTGGACATCTTCTCTTTTCTACCTATACTATTCTCTCAATCTCATCCAGATTTGGAGCTTATTATTCCATAAACAAATGGACACCTCCCAAATGTATGATTCTAGCCCCAACCTCTCCCCTAAACTTCAAACTCATATATTTCTCCACCTGGGTATGTGATAAGCACCTCAAATATGTTCAAAATGAATCCCTACCTTCTTCCTCAAAACCTGCTCCTCCCACGGTCTTCCTCCATCTCAGTAAACCTCACTCTTCTAGTTGCTCTGGCAAAAAGCCTTGAAATCACCCCTGACTGTTTGCATTCTCTCACCCTCACTGCCAAAACAATCCAGCAAATCCAACCACATCTCACAACCTTTACTGGTGCCATCATGGACTAAGCCACCATTATGTCTTGCCTAGAATTCTGCCAACTGCTTCTGCAATCAGTCTCCTTGATTTCACCCTTGGTCCCCTTCAGTCTGTTTACAACACAGTAGACAGAATGATGCCATTAAAATATAAATCAGATCCCGTATCTCCCTTCTGCTCAAAACCCTATTTCTCTTATAATAGCCCATAAATCACTATATAATTTTGCCCCATGTTATCTCACTGACCTCACTTCCTAATACTTACTCTCCACTTTATTCTGTGCCAGCAACACTGGCCTCCCTGTAGTTCCTGCAACACACCAAGCACATTCCTGTCCTATGCTTTACACACACACTATTTCCTTTACCTGGATCACACTTCTCACATGTGGGATGCCTCCCTTACCAATTTCAGGGTTTTTTTTTTATCCCCTTCCTGATGAGGCCCTTTCTGGCTACAATATCTACATTATAAACACACACACACAAAATTCCCTTCCCTGCTTTACTTTTTTCTGTTTTCTGAAACAAAGTAGTTTACTTTATCACTGTATCACTCTTACCACTATACTCGAATATATGCTCAATTGCATACTTTTATTTATTTTGTCTTTGCCCACTGGAATGTAAGTTATATGACGGAAGAGCTTTTTGTCTGTTTTGTTCCCCAATGAATGCTCAGCACTAGAATAAATAATACTTATCACATAGCAGATGCTTAATAAATAATTGATGAATAACTCGATGGATAAATGGATGGAGACAGATGGAATCAGAACGGACACTGACTAACTGTTCTATGTCAGAAAAGCCCCTTCTCTAAATCGCAACTTTCTCAACAATAAAATAGGGATGAAAAATAGTAGCTACATCAGAGAGTTATAAGGATTAAATTAGTAAACACATGAAAGATTCTTAGCAGTAACTGACATATGGTAAGTGCTCAATATATACACTGGCTACTAGCATAATATGCACATAAAAAACAACCAAATCCTTATTAAAGAGTGAACTGGCTGTTGAATAGGTACTGGTTGCAATATCAAATATAGCTACCCCATACTAAAGGAGCTGACTACCACTAATACTTGACATCTGCATGGGGCCTTCTGTATTTTTTATATCCAATGTTTTATTTCTTATACAGCACCAGAGAAAATATTGCCTCCTTTTCACAAGTGAGGGAGTAGGCATAGAAATGGCAAATGGTGGGGTGCCTGGGTGACTCAGGTCGTGATCTCACAGTCTGTGGGTTCGACAACTATCAGCACAGAACCTGCTTTGGATCCTTTGTCCTTTGTCCCCTCTTTCTCTGCACCTCCCTTGCTCACTCTCTCTCAAAAAGAAAAAAAAAAAAAAAAGAATTGGCAAATGGCTTGCTCATTTGCTAGTTATTAGTAAGGGACTGAGGCAATACTACAATTCCCAGGATACTTTTTTGCTTCCCTTGTGCTTTTCCTATAATTAATACATATAATAAGAATTCTTAAACAAACATTACTCCACAGGAAAAACCACATGCAAGAGAAAGTTAACCTGATATTGGTGTGCTATAAACAAATTTGTATTTCATAACTTTGAACACTTTATTAAAGTAATATATATACTCATTTCTAATTTTTTTTTACCTATTTGAATAAAAGTTTGAAATTTATCTGACTCTTAAAATACCAGGTAGTAAACAAACATACCAAAACAACTGTCCTCTCTTTTTTTTTTTCCTGTTACAGCTGTAGCACTGTACCAAAAATCTAAGAGATATTTTAGAACGACCCTACTACAATGTCTCTCCAAAGAGGATTTGACTCTGTTTGTGAGTGCAAAGGGCAATATTATTACCTCTTTTAAAAATAGTAATAACAGGGGTGCCTGGGTGGCTCAGTCAGTTAAGCATCCGACTCTTGATTTCGGCTTAGGTCATGATCTCGCAGTTCGTGAGTTCGAGCCCTGCATTGGGCTCCACACTGAGAATGTGGAGCCTGTTTGGGGTTCTCTCTCTCTGCCCCTCCCTCCCTCTCTCAAAATAAACAAACTTAAAGCTGCCTTTTAAAAAACAGTAATAACATATAAACAGAAAGAAAAAAAGTTATTTTCCAGAAGTCTATTTTATTCTAGAAAGTTCTTAAAGCCCATCTTCTAGTATATCTTTCTAATTTATTCTCCAGGATTTTAAAGCAAAACCACTCCTGTCTTATAGTAATTCAGGACACTGCCAGTGCATCTATTATAGCATCACAGGTGAATGACTCTTTCTCTACAAAGTACATCAGAACATACGCAATACCCACCCACCATTAATAGAAAACCAAAGCCTGAAATGGGTGAACTATTTACATTCCATGCCTTCTGCTGTTAGAACTGTAAGCCCCAATAAAGGAAATAAAAATAACATAAAGGAATCAGTACTGTGAATGATCCACCTATAACTAAGTCTTAGTCTCTCTTGACTGTTACACCACTGATAACCACTTGCTGTTACAGACATAAATACAAGCTGCAGTCCAAGCTGATATAACCACACATCACCCATAATCTACACCAATGAGATCATCCTGAACAGAACGCACAGGAATAAAGAAGCAGAGATGAGGAAACGTTCTAAATCACAGGAATAAAATGCATTTTTTTAAAAGCACTGACGGTTCAAGCAAGTGCCAGAATCCACAATTCATGATTAGACAGAATTTGGCCTTAAAAACGACCCTAGAAAGTTCCTAGTTCTGACTTTCTTAACTTCGTAGATGCAGCACAAATCTAAAAGCCAAACGCAAGCACTCAAAACGGAATTAATCAATACATGTAGTTGATTTAACCCTCTACCCACTCTGATGAAAAATTATATTCGAAATAACTAGTCTGATAATTTGCTAATAAAGCCAACAATAAATAGCTGGGTGAATAGAGAGAAACAGGAAGGGAGAAAGGGTGGGTATGTATAAGATCCCTGGAAAAAGGAAGAAAGCAGAAACAATACCTCTCCCAAGTATTTCTTGACACCAGAGGCATAGTAGGAATTATCCATCTTTTCTCTGAAGAAGCCTATGTTTAATTATAGAGATAATTTGGAGAGACGGTGGAGGAAGGATACGGAAAGCAAAAAAAGGTGTGCACTCCCTATCAACAATTCCCCACAGTGACTAAACTGACTAAAGAGGAGTCATATATCTATTGCTTCTGGCTTAATGTGGTAAACATCGAAAAACAGTTAACAACCAAGATTTACTATTAAGTACTTTGCATGCATTACCTCATTATATTCACTACAGCTTTACAACATAGATTCTATTAGCATCCCCATTTACAAATGTAGTTTGGGAAGATTAAGACTTTAGGTCCAAAGTCACACAGTAGTAGAGCCAAGATTTAACCCCAAGTCTACCTGACTCCAAATCAGTGCTCTTAACCATTATGTCATACAGACTCTCCGACCAGAAATGGGTGATAAGCAGCATGAAATGCAGAGAAGTTACGAGTATAGCAACTAACCAGATCACCTTTGAAGATCAACAATTGAGAATGACTCAATAGGGAATCCCTGATGTGCACTGTTGCACCCATCAGGTGAAATCATCCAATGGACAGAAAAAAAGGATGAGAACTGAGGCATAGCTAATTGTTAGGCAGTATTAAATTACAAATGCAACAAAATAAAGAGGAGCAAAATATGAAGTAGAGAAATCTAAGGGCCCCATACTCATCTAACCTTAGGCAGAGACTCTGAAAAGTCTATTTTTTTTGTCTCTAAATGACAATCATTACTCTTTGAAATTTTAATTTGCAGGATAAGAAAGGAAATGCCATGCAGTGCTATTCACTCTTTGAATACTAAATTGGTTAACAGTTTTATCCATCTAATTATTAATGTGCAGATATATTACTGATCTAGCTTTCAAGCAATATATAATTTTAATGAAAATAATTTTTCTTCTTTCAAAATGTCCCTCAGAATGCTATAATGTCTACTGCAGGCCTAATTCAAATCCTATAAATAAATACACACAGATATATGGCAGAACCAGGAAGAGTGAACATCAAAAAGTTGGTAAATTTTCCACCATCCCACATCCACTAAGCTTGTAAATTAGTGCTCCATATACAGAGGAAACTTGAACAACAAGGATGTGAACTGAGCAGGTACACTTACAAATTTTCTTCAATACAGTATGGTACTGGAAATGTATTTTCTCTTCCTTACAATTTTCTTAATAACATTTTCTTTTCTCTAGCTTACATGATTGCAAGAATGCACTATCTATAAACATATAAAATATGTGTTAATTGACCGTTTATGGTATTAAGGCTTCTGGTCAACAGTAGGTTATTAGTAGTTAAATCTTTGGGGAGTCAAAAGTTATATGCAGATTTCCAACTGCACAGGGGGTCAGTGCCCTTAACCCACACATTGTTCAAGGGTCAAGTGTACATATAATAACTTCAGGGTAAGAGAGTTCAGTCTTCCCTTCCAAAAGCTCAGCACAATAAAATCTTATTTCTACCAAAATGTAATGCTAATCAGGCCAAAATGCAATGTAAAATCAATTTTAAAAGAAGAGATGATTTAAAAACTTCATGTGAAGATAAAGATGGACCATGATACACTAAAGATTTTAATTTACATATTTTAATTTTAGCAAGTAGGAATGCATAAAAATAATGTAGGTCTTAAAAAAGCATAGCTTAAAAATTCTTTTAAGTACACATTTTCTATCTTCATTATATCTAATCTTCCACACCAAAGCAAAATGTTGAAATATGAGTTATCATACATTATTTGATCATCTGATGTATCAGGTTTATGGCTTTTAAACAAGTAAATCAGCTTTCAGAAATGCCTTCTTGAATTGTATGCACAGGGCTCCACCTAGTGGTAATAAAATAGATACAAGAAAAACCAAAATATCATTAAAATGTTAAAATTGGCTCTTTAAAAATTAATGTTACCAAATAAAATGTCTTAATGGAGGAACTCAGGCTACTTCGAGTTTTTGGACAGATGCTATATTATTTATTAATCATATTCAAGGTTTCTTTTCTTTCCTTTTTTTAAGGAAAACCTCCTTCTTTCTGACAAAACAACATTCTTTTTTTTTTTTTTTTAAATTTTTTTTTTTCAACGTTTTTTATTTATTTTTGGGACAGAGAGAGACAGAGCATGAACGGGGGAGGGGCAGAGAGAGAGGGAGACACAGAATCGGAAACAGGCTCCAGGCTCCGAGCCATCAGCCCAGAGCCTGACGCGGGGCTCGAACTCACGGACCGCGAGATCGTGACCTGGCTGAAGTCGGACGCTTAACCGACTGCGCCACCCAGGCGCCCCTGACAAAACAACATTCTTAAGATATTACGTGAACAAGGGCTTTCTTATTACTGGTAACATACCAGGATATTTTTTGCCAAAAGGCACATAATATCCTCATACCATTTTTGGTACCTGTTTCTTTCACTATATTTTCACTGTAAAAAAAAAAAGCCGTCACAATAATTAAAAAGAATAAAATGCACATGTTTCTCCTACTATTGGAAAGTAGAGAGCTCCCATGAAACAGGAATGGTATAAAGTGAAGAAGCCATTACTCCTAATTTCTATGGAAAATTTTTTTAGCATTCCCAGACGCACAAAATAACCTCTCTTAGGCTTTTCTGATATACTTTAGGAAACATCTTGTTAACAGATGCACAAAATAAATCAAGATAAAACACACATGCTCACACAGTTCAGAGCTATGGTGGCTTGACACTGAGTACAGGTCCCCAGAAAAGAACCTGACATTGCCACTTTTGATGCTTATGCTGCTGAACACAATTTTCACTTTTTGCCTTTTTCCTAAAAAGCAAAAATCTTCTTTGGATTTCTTTCAGTTAGTGGAAATCGGTACTTATTTAGGTCTTTTATAAAAGTGAACTGATGGGGCGCTTGGGTGGCTCAGTCGGTTGAGCGTCCGACTTCAGCTCAGGTCACGATCTCACGGTTCGTGAGCTCTGGGCTGACAGCTCAGAGCCTGGAGCCTGCTTCTGATTCTGTGTCTCCCTCTCTCTCTGCCCCTCCCCCATTCATGCTCTGTCTCTCTCTGTCTCAAAAATAAATAAACATTAAAAAAAAAATTAAAAAAAAAAGTGAACTGATGAAACACAAACTTTCAAAGAGCAGGGGATACCTGTATTTATTTGCTGAGAAATGACTTTTTAACTTTTAATAAAATGTTTATATTTTTTAAAAAATTGATAAAATCTCAATATACCCAATCCAATTTCTCTAACCTACCTATGTTTACTGGAGCACCATAGTTCCTTTTCTAGACAAAATAAAAATGGCTTTTCTCTATCTCAGAATCCTGTGTTCTCCAATAGCATGGATATGCTGGTGCACAACCACAAAAGAACAGAGCAAAGCCCTACACAGAATAATGTGAAGATATTCCCCTAAAGTGACTACCATTAAAATATTGGACATTGGCAGACTTTCCTATGAATCTTTGAAAAAATATACATAATTCTACGTAGCAATATAAAATAGAAAGAAAAAAAGCAGTCAATATAAAATTATCATACCTAGTACTCCTCTAACATTTTCCCAACCATTTTATCAAATATATCAAGCATGAATAACAACATTCTCATTAACTTTCCCTGACACCCTGTAATCCAGGAGCAAATAAGAAATGAAATAGCTCCAAGACAGTAACACCTGGATAAAAGACAAAGGAGTATTCTTTCCAACAATACTCAATATTTATTAAGTACTGACTGTAAGCAATAGAAACTGAAAATCAAGTGCAGAAACAACTCTTTAACTTCTATTTATTTGTATATCACTATCTTTTTAAAAATTCATCTTTCGGAGCACCTGGGTGGCTCAGTCGGTTGAGCTTCCGACTTCGGCTCAGGTCATGATCTCATGGTCTGTGGGTTCGAGCCCCACGTCGGGCTCTGTGCTGACAGCTCGGAGCCTGGAGCCTGCTTCAGATTCTGTGTCTCCCTCTCTCTCTGACCCTCCCCTGTTCATGCTCTGTCTCTGTCTCAAAAATAAATGAACATTAAAAAAAAAATTCATCTTTCATTTATTTGTACCTTTTATTTGTGTAACACAAAAAATTTATTTTCTAATTATTTAGTGTATATTTCATCTTCCAATCTCCTTGAGAACTAAAGGTGTCTTCTATTTCTATATTCAGTTCACAAGTGCCAAAATGATGCAAACTGCAAACCTTAATAAAAAGAACAGGCTCACTAGAGGGCACCCTTCACCAAAAAGTAAAAATCCAAATATTTTCTTTGACTATTGCATCAAAGTATGGTGTGAATCGCATATTCAACCTAATTAACAAATAAAAACTATGAAATCAAAATAACATTTCCTCTTTTTTGAAGCTGCTTTATCCTGATATCTACTGCTTTAATGTAATGGTTAAAAATAGCAGAAATGAACCATAAACACCATAAAAATTCTCTGGCAATTCTAGGCTCATAATAATTTTTGGAGGTCCTAGAAAAGATACCAACATAAACATATCCGAAGTAAAAACAAGAACTCGGGGCACCTGGGTGGCTCAGTCAGTTAAGCATCCAACTCTTTTAATTTTGGCTCAGGTCATGATCTCACTGTTCCTAGGATCAAACCCTGCATTGGGCTCTGTGCTGACAGCAGGGAGTCTGCTTGGGATTCTCTCTCTCCTCTCTCTTTGCCCACCCTCGCCTCTGTCCTCGCTCATGAACACGCTTACACACTCTAACACGATTACACACTCTCACACGCTTACACACTCTCACTCTCTTAAAATAAACATTTTTAAATAAAAAGTAACAGTAAAAACAAGACCTTTACTAAAATGTACAATATATTAAAAATGAAAGCCAGATGTATTTAATTTGAACTTTGGAAGAAAGCATTCAGAACTATGCATTTAAAAAATAAATATATACTAACTAGTATTAATTTGATTTTTATAATGTGTTTTTCAAAAGACAAAAAAAAATTGCCAAGTAAGTGTAATTTGTAAGTAGTATGGAGGAAAACAGAAACATGGTTACCCTGATATAAGGCTGATCCAAATTCACATTGATCCTGACCATACAATCCACTGCTGTACAGAGAAAGTCACAGCTTTGCAGAAAAACAGTAAGTTGAGAAAAACAATTCTGTGTCCACTCAAAAACAGAATGTAAGTAACAGAAATAAATAAATAAATAAATAAATAAATAAATAAATAAATAAAAATAAGCTTTTACCTTTGTATTAGTGTTTTGCAATCTACAAAGCCATTTTGCACAGTACATCATTGCATTTGATTCCAAGAACCCTTGGGAAGTAGACAGGGTTTTATTTCTATCTCACAGATGAAGGAACTGAAATTTTGAGAAGTTAAAGGATTTGCTCAACACCATGTCCCTACTTTTTAGGCCAGAGCCAGGTATACAACCCAAGTCTTGGACTTATAAGAAGTGTTGGAAACTATTGTACAAAAAAGGTAAAAGCAGCTCACTGCACACAAATCACCATCCGATTACTGAAATTATTTACCTTAAATCTGTCAGTTAAATATTCATTGCTCATTCCCAGAGTACCTTTCTTATTATCAATCATGACAATGCCTCTATTAACTTAGTCTGTCAAAATTAAGCTCCTTTATAATAAGGTTGGCCATACCCAGGCATCAACAATACATACACACACTCTCAGAAACCACACAAAAACTAGTTGCCTGCCTTCACATTCAGACATGAAAGCAAAAAAACACACCGTTGTACACAGATTCTATTAGGCCTGGTCTACCAAACTGAAAAGAACCAGCCCTTCTAGTAAGACAGGCCTAAAAGCAAACCTGATTTATGTTCTTTTTACCATAGGAATGAATGAAAGTATAGGAATGAAAGGGGTAGGTAGGCAAAGTTGGTGGTATTTTGTTTTTTCCATCATTTAAAACTGAAAAAAGGTATGGAGAAGATATAAGGTCAGGGATTTTGCTTGCATCAAGCAGCCCCTTAAAGTTACCAGAGCCCTCTATCTATCTGGGAGCTGCAGAGGAATAAGCGACCTACATCACTTTTTTTGTGAGTTAATTTCAGTATCTGAGCCTCCTCTGACCTAGCACAAGTTTAAAATACAGTACCTTCCCTCCCTGAGTACAGCCCTGGTCATATTCCTTAGTGTTCCAAATCTTAATGTAAACCTTTCCATTTACTTTTAAGTTAAAATTTAATACAGCTTTTACACTACATCTTTAATTATCTGATATTCTAAATTAGAAGGCAAAACATAATGATTAAGAGTACAGATAGGCTCTGGGGTAGGCGCCTGGGTGCCTCAGTTGGTTAAGCGTCCAACTCTAGATTTCAGCTTAGGTCATGATCGCACAGTTTGTGTGCTCGAGCCCCACATTCGGCTCCATGCTGGCAGTGTGGAGCCTGTTTGGGATTCTCTTTCTTTCCCTCTCTCAGACTCTCCCCAGCTTTCTCTCTCTATCTCAAAGTAAATAAAGTTAAAAAAAAAAAAAAAAAAAGTATAGATAGGCTCAGAGGCCAAATGGCCTATGTTCACATCAAGCTCCACCACTTACTATGTGCCTGGAGCTAATGACCTAATCTATCTCTACCCCAATTTCTTTATCTATAGAATAGGTATGTAATAATGGTACCTCATTTGCTTTTTGTGAAGATTAAATAATACACTTAAGTGTTTAAAAAACAGGCACACAGTAAATGTTCAATAGATGTTAGCTATTACCTATTATCTACATGATTACTTTTGCTTTGGGAACAAAGAACCTAAAAAATTATTTTAGAATTAATATCATTGTTTATAGAATTTGATAAAAATAAGAACCACTCTAAAGGTACAATAATAAGGAAATAATTAAACAGGATGAAAATTTTATACAATGCAATTGGAACCTCATTTAACAAATATTTAATACTCAAAATTTAACATGTTGAATAGCAGAAATCCTTTCAATAAACATTCAACAAATAAAAAATATTTGTCATTTCTAATCTAAGAATTAACTAGAATTAATGTCAATTGTGATTGTTCTTCCGTAGTAGGAAACAAGTGTTTTTTTCACCTCTCTATTCTTCTATATTTAAGTTTTCTATAAAACAAAAAGGGGTTTGCTTTTCATTAATTCAGTTCAAAAAGTATTTATTGAAAGTCTGCTGTACCCAAGGCATTATACTATGTAACATGGTCGAAACTAATCAGGTATGTGTTGACAATCATAGGCCTCAGGGACAATTTCATTAGACCTGCATTTAAGATGTTTGTTTAAAATATACATACTAAAACATATATTCACAAACAACTAAATAACATTGTACAGCATTTAAAAAGTCCATGGCGTAAGAATTCAGACACAAGAAAAAAATACATATATATATATATATATGAATATACAAATATATCCACCTATAATGCTGTGTTCTAAGATGCAAAGATTTCATGGAGGAGGTTAGACCTAAAATGAGAATTGAACGATAGGTAATATGTGAGTAGGTGGAGAAATAAAGACAGGGTAATCAATCATGGTAAACATAGGCAGAAAAGAACATGGCACTGTGAAAAAGGCAAACAGTTTAACTAATTTGAAGGATGTACTAAGTAGTAGGAATTCTTTTTTTTTTTAATTTTTTTAAATGTTTATTTATTTTTGAGAGACACACACAGTGTGAGCAGGGGAGGGCAGAGAGAGAGGGAGACACAGAATCTGAAGCAGGCTCCAGACTCTGAGCTGTCAGCACAGAGCCCGACGTGGGGCTTGAACTCATGAACCACGAGATCATGACCTCAGCCAAAGTGGGAGGATTAACCGACTGAGGCACCCAGACACCCCTAAGTAGTGGGAATTCTATTATAACTCTTAGATCAGTTAATCTTTATTTGGACAGTGGCCTGGGAGTGACCAGATCCTCCTCTATGATTTTGATCAAAGTTGGATCTTCTCCCCAAAAAAGTTCGCAAACACAACTGTAATAGACACTTTCTCTCCGAGAACTGATGACCAACTACAAAGTTGGAAAAGCAATATAGCGTCTTCCATTCACAGGTACATTGCCCCAGAGGGGTACAACTGATCCAAACTGGTTCAATCAGATACACTCTTTCATGAATTCTGAATTGGAATTCAGAGACAGTCAGCTATATGTACCAACTGACACATGGAAGCTGTAGGTGGTCATCCCCCACTAATTGCAGAGAGGAGAGAAAGCTCCACTTCAGAGGAAAATGAAGACAGAGCGAAGCAGGAAGGAGAAAGAAACAGTCTTCTACCTCTTTGTCTTTTAAGAAGCATGTCTGTCTTAAGAATTTTGTGAGATACCCAGAAAGCTTTCATTCTTTTTTTTCCAGATTTCCTCAAGCTAACTCAATTTGGTTTGGTACCTACAACAACGACAAATCCCTAAGACGCCTATCCTTGCACACATTTCACACATACACAAGCATTTCTTAAAATTATAAGGGGTTTAAAAACCCCCTCATCTGACCCACACACTAGAGTACATCTTCCCAACTGAATAGGTTATAGACATATATAATGATCATCTCTCAATCTAACTTTCTGGTTGTGCCATGACATAAAAAATGTGGGAAGCATTACCACAAAATAATCCATAAATAAGGGTCCCATAAAGGCATAGGTTAAGTTAATAGACACCTGAGGAAATGAACATGTTCACATGTCAAATGGGGTGGGGGGAGGAGGAGGAAGAGAAAGAGGGGTAGGAGGAAGAGGAGGAGGAGGAGGTGAGGGAAGAGAAGGTGGAAGAGGAGGATCAGCAGCTGCCACCACCATGTAGCTTTTACACAGTACTTTTAATTTTTCCAAAACATCCACAACACTGTACAGCTAAGTAAAGAATTTGGGATATGCTAAGTATCTTAAAATACCACTGTCAGGTAGCTAAACCAAGTAGGTATCCTGAATATCCAAAGCAAGTGAGTTTCTAGCAACTCCAGAAGAAAAAAAAAAAAAAAGTATAAACACAGAATCCAATTCCTTGCATCACAGAATACTGAAAAAGATTTCTTATTTACAAAATATTCACCTTCTGTGTTATTTTCCCATGAAACATTTCATCTAGTTTGCCACATGCATTCTTAGAATGCTTTACAAAATAATGCTCAGGTGCTTCCTCTTAATTCAACTGGAGACATTCAATTGATATTCTGTCAAACAATTTTTTAAATGACAAAGTTGACAGACCATAATTTTTTTAAAAAAGGATACAACCATATCTTAAAGGATTATACAACCTGTCAAAGCATCAAGATCAGGCAAAGGCAAAAAATACAGGATGATGTTCCCTCTATTTCTGATTTTGAATTTTATTTGCCTTGTTTCCCTCCATATGCAATTTCTGTGACTGGTTCTCACTAACAGTATCCTGTTCCCATGCATAGGCAAGAGCCTAGTACAGTCTGTTAGTTAACATTACTTCTTATAACTAGGGTCAACATTCTATAACATTGACATTAATGCTTACTGTTAATTCTGGGTAACAACAAAGTGCAATGCTAATCGCTAATGGACATCCTCTAGAGTGCAACCTAAATTGATAATCGGCTAACACAGATTTGCAATAGACTTCCTCCTTCCTGTTTTTACACTCCTGACCAGAGATGTCTCTTCCTGTTGACTTGTGTTACTTGGTAAAATGCAAAAGATGAGAAATGGAAACACCCAATACATACAAAATTGTATTTGTCCTCTAGGATTACAAATTGAAATGCTAAACAAATTTTAACTGAAAATGCTTAAAGCAGATTAATGACTGCAGATGTAGACTGCTTTCTTAGACTTTGGAAAGTCAAACAAAATATGTTAAACTGTCTAAAGCAGATCTAATGTGATGTCTGCCTAATAGCTTAAAAGATAATCTATATACTGGAGAGTACTATGCTAAGTGAAGTCAGAGAAAGACAAATACCACATGATTTCACTTATATGTGGAATCTAAAAAACAAATGAATAAACAAACAAAAAGCAGAATCAAATCTATACTTTTATACATATACAGAACAAACTGAGAGTTGCCAGAGGGGAAGGGGGGAAGGAGGAGGGGCAAAATGGGTAAAGGAGAGTAGGAGATACAGGCTGCCAGTTATGGAATGAATGAGTCATGGGAATGAAAGGTACAACATAGGGAATACAGTCAATGGTACTGTAATAGCATTGTATGGTGACAGATGGTAGCTACCCTTGTAAACATAGCATAAGCATAGAAATGTTGACTCGGATGCTGCACACATTAAACTAATATGTCAACTATACTCAAATAATGATAATGACAAAAAACTTTTTAAATTAAAAAATAGGTAGAATCACTGGGAACCCCCTGAAAAAGGAGCAATGAGGTGAAGGTAGCCCCACCACATAAAACAATAAAGTCTCTATAATTGAAAGTATGAATAGACATACAGACAATGAACAGAATGAAGAATCAAGAGAAAGACCCACCACATATGAAAATTCAATAAATGATAATGGCAGCATCTCAAATCAAGGTGAAAAAAATATGTTTTTTAAATAAAAAGTGTTAGGATAGTTGGACTGCCATACAAAAAAAATTTTTTTTTAGGTAAAACCAGGGCACCTAGCTGGCTCAGTTGGAAGAGCGCAAGACTCGTGATCTCAAGGTCATGAGTTTGAGCCCCATGCTGGGTGTAGAGATTACTTAAATAAATAAATAAACTTAAAAAAAAAAAAAGATAAAACCTGGAGCCATTCATTATACCATACCCAAAGAAAATTAAAAAAAAAAAAAAAACCAGAAATGTAAAGGTAAAAAATAAACCATACAAATACCAAAAGAAAACATAAGTAGATTTCTCTATAACCTGGTACTACGGAAAACTCTCCTATGGCTCAAAATCTAGAAGAAAAAGATTGATAAATTTCATTTTCATAAAAATTAAAACCTTTGACATGGCAAAAAAAAAAAGGCAAGCATAGTAAAAAAACAAAATGAAAAAAAAAAGATTTCCAATAATGGCAAAAAAAATTGTGAAAAATTTTGAAGTGGATGAAAAGGATTACTCTTACACATTTTCTGTGCCTTTCACTGTCTGGCCTATTTTACATCTCTATACATTGTGGAACTGATAGTAAAGCAAGTTATTCTTGTTCATGGAAATACAAAACATTTCAGCCTATGGAATGCAAGTAATTACTGCCCTGCAGATAGTCACCACTTATGTCTCTATTTATAAATCTATTTCAGCATTCCCAAATGCCTGTACTGTTTTCTGCCATTGTTTTTGAAACCGTTGTTAATGCCTTATTAGATCCCTCAATAATTAACAAGTTAAATAAAACCTTTGACATGTATTAATTTTATATCTGTATGAGAGTCATGATTTTATCTTTTTTGAAAACTCTCTTTTAAGTTTTGGAAGTTTCACCAAAGTGCCCAGTGGATTCGCCTGACACAGTCAGGAAACTGGACTGCCAGAGAATTGTACCTCACGAGCTGCCTAAGCTTAGGCACCTCTTTTCTTGGATCCCAGAAGTAAAACCCAAGTGGAAATACACATTTAACTTTGCTGACTCTTACTTCTCTGCTTGTTGTTACCGCTTCTTCTCCACAGATTGTATGTTTTGGTTTGATTTTTAATTACTGCGTGGCCAATACATTATTACCCTAAGTGCTAACAATGACTAAGAATTTGGTTTCATGGCTTAACCATTTATTTGGTGATCCCAAACATGGATGACAGAGATCTCTTGGGTAAAAGATAAAAGACACACTCTGGCTTGATAATCTTTTTTTGTCTATTTAGAATTTTATGCCCACCAAGAATAAGTTTTTGGTATCTGGACCAGTGAGGTTTTTTGTTTGTTTTTAAGCTCCACAATTCATGTCTCTAGACCGGTAGGTGAAATCATAGACACAAAGCTATAAAGCTCTGTATCTGCAGTTCAGAAAGTTTTACCTCTCATTAAAGGAACTCTGTTTTCACTGGCTCAGTGGTTAAAAATAATAATAAGTACTTGTATAAATAGATTATAAAACTCCCAGAAAACAAGTAAATTAAACTTCTTATAGTTTATTTAAATGTGTTAGACTTAATAAATTATTCTTACAGGAATTAACTCAGAAATATTTTTAAATTTTTTCATTTTTATTTTTTTAAGTAGACTCCATGCCCAACATGGGGCATGAACTAAATACCCTGAGATCAAGAGTCACATGTTCTACCGACCCAGCCAGCCAGGTGGCCCTAAGAAACATTTAAAAAGTCCAAGTTCACATAAGTAAAGTACAACTTTGATACAAGTCTAGTTTAATAACTCTGCTTTAAGAAAAAAGCTATTTATTTTCTCTGATTGATCATTTTATTCTACTTAGGTTTGTTTTTCCTAAATGCATAAACATTTACTTTTCAGATAAGCTAACATTAGCCTATATAAATATTTTATTTAAATAGCTAAAATGTAAATTTGTGTTCAACTAAGTTGAATCATTGTTCTGACAAACTTTTTATTACAACATGTATTGACACTGATTTCCAAGATCTTTTAGGTAGCTTATAACTTTGATATTAAGGGGCACCTGGCTGGCTCAATTGGAAGAGCATGTGACTCTTGATCTCAGTGGCGTGAGTTAAACTAATAACCATTGGTCATCTAATTTTTTTAAATGGTAGAATTTTAGAAGAGGGATTACTACCCATAATTTACTCTATATACTGTTTCTTATTTTTATAGACAAGCTATATTTGCTATAGACAAGCTATATTTGGAGGACGTGCTAATAAAAGTGTTCATTTTTGCCACTTTAAGAAAGTATAAAAGGGACATTAGTGTCTGCAGGGAGTTGTACTGGGTGTGCCCATGAGCTTTGCTAGTCTGATAAAATGCTGGTTGTATGTAACAGACAGTTCTCAATGTTCCACCTCAGTGTTTCAATGTGAAATGTAAATTAAATATAGTTTTGGTTAAAAGTTTAAATCATTACCAGGGGCGCCTGGGTGGCTCAGTCAGTTGAGCGTCTGACCTCAGCTCAGGTCATGATCTCACAGCTCATGAGTTCGAGCCCCGCATCAGACTCTGTGCTTACAGCTTGGAGCCTGGAGCCTGCTTCTGATACTGTGCCTCCCTCTCCCTCCCTCCCTCTCTCTCTCTCTCTCAAAAATAAACAAACATTACAATTTTTTTAAAAATAATAAAATAAAATGAAATTTTGCAACATTTGCTCAATTTTATTGGGTTTGCTTCCTTGGTTTACCAGTTAATGACATGCTTATAATATGAAAGGTTATTCTTTATCTTCCGTACAATTTGCCTAGGTAGCAGCAGTGGGTCTATTTTGCCAAAATAATTTTCTGTTCTTCACATGGACTTTATTATATTCTTGATTATTTAATAAATAATTTTCCTCTCACTTATGAAAGAACTAAGGTTCTTTACAATCAAGTTACCTATGTTTATTTTTTAAATACTTCACCTTCACTTTAATTAAATAAGTACCCAAGTATTGCTTCTCAGACAATATCTGGTAACTGTTTTGATTTTATTTTCTTTCTTTCATTTATTTATTTATTTATTTATTTATTTATTTATTTCTGAGACAGGGACAGAGCATGAGTGGGGGAGGGGCAGAGACAGAGGGAGACACAGAATCAGAAGCAGGCTCCAGGCTCTGAGCTGTCAGCACAGAGCCCGACGCGGGGAGGGGTTCGAACTCACAAACCATGAGATCATGACCCGAGCTGAAGTCAGTCGCTCAACTGACTGAGCCACCCAGGCGCCCCAGTTTTGATTTTGTTTTCTAAAATTTGGAGCCTAAATAAAGAAAAAAAATAAAACTTTCAAGATATGTTTTACACCTAAAACTGTCTTTGAGATTTCCCAAAGCAACTCTGTAAGAGCATAGTTAGTTGTTTACTTTCAACTTACAAAAAGATATGCTAGAAATAATTAGGTTTGTTGTACTACTGTAGTAAAACTTGCACTGGAAAAGTCAAATTAGAAGAGATGCTCAGCCTTCCTACATTAAATTTGTATAGGTAAAAAGTGTCATAATACAAACATTTCTGAAATTGTGCTCTTTATGGGAAGTCCCTAAAGATTTGTCAATTTGCTAGCTGTGATTATGTTTCCACTAGCCAAAAATGTTTAAAATAGTAATGCACTGTACATTACAGAAAATTTCACCATTCCAATATTAGTTATAGTAATAAGTTAAACATAACCATTAAGTCTAACATGGATAGTTTTTGTTTTACTCTGATGCTTGCCTAAATTACCTCTGCTAAAAGCTGTAAGTCAGAGTTTGCGTCTTCAATAATGAAGGACAGTATTATAGCCTCATGTCAAATTACTGATATTCCATAAAATACACTTTTTTTTAAGTTAAACACAGAATAACTATATGACCCAGCAATGCCATTCTTAGGTATATACAAAAAAAAAATATTGAAACCAGTATTCAAACAAAACCTTGTACATGAATGTTCATAGCATATTCGTAACACCCAAAAGACAGAAACAATCCAAATGTTCATCAATTGATGGATGGATACACAAAATGTGGAATAGCCATACCACAAAATATTGGTCAGTCTTAAAAAAGAAAGAGGTATTGATACATGCTACAACACTGACGAATCCCCAAAACATCATGGAGTGAAAGAAGCCAAACAGAAAGTCACATATTATATGCTTCTATTTAAATGAAATATCCAGAATAAGTAAATCCACACAGAGACAAAGCAGAATAGTGGTTGCCAGGGGCTAAAAGAAGAGGAGGAATGGGGAATGACTGCTTATTCCTTCTGCAATAATGAAAGTTTTGGAATTAGACAGAGGTGATGGTTATACTTTGTTAATGTACTATAAATTCAGTACTAAATGTCACTGAATTAAACCTTTAAAAATAGCTTATTTTGTTTTGTGAAATTTACCACTATTAAAAACAAGAAGCTTCCAGAACTCACAAAGCTGTTTCCTAGTAAAACAACCATACTTAGTAAAAATTATTTAAAACAAACAAACAAAAAAAATTCTAAAGTCTCTGGAGGTTGTTCTAAGAGCATACAGCAAATGAAGAAACATTTATTCAAGAAAATCTACTAAACGCTAAATAAGAACAGTAAGTCTGTGGACCTTGAACCATGACCCACATCCTTCCTCTGTAACCCCCAGCTCAGCATGAAAGAAGCTCCATCCTGGGTGGGTGTGGCTAAGAAGGCAGGGTTTCCTCTCCCCCTAGGTTTCAGTCAAGGGTGGAAAAAAAGGACAGACATCCAGCATTTCCCATCCTCCCTCCCACCAACTTTGTGTTCCAGGTAAGTGTGGCCAAGAAGGTTGGGGGCTCCCTTCTTCTACCCAGTCTCCCTTCCTCCACTCAGCCCCCTGAAAGGGTCACAGAACGCAGCCAGGAATATTAGGCTCCTAAATGCCTCACTACAGCTCACTCACAGGACAGAGGCTCTGAGCACACCAGAATTTACTCCCATATCCAGAGTCCTGCTCTTAAAGCAAGGGTGTCTAAGAGAACCAAGCCACTGTTCCTAACCCAGCTTTGGAGAAGTGGCTCCCACAGGGAGATACAGGAGGTAAGTGCAGACAGCTGCAAAGCTCTCCCCAAAGAAAGCGACTTTATCTAAAACAGAGTGTAGAGAAGTTCAAACATAAGGGCACTCTTGAAAACAATGGCGATTTTGGTAGCACACAATTGAAAAAGGAGGCTCACAGGTCGCCTAGTTTACCAAAGAGAACTATGGAAAGAAAAGATTGAGAGCCCTCCTGCAGTCAAAACACATCTCAGACACTGGCCTGAAAAACCTCCACTGCACTCAAACACATATTTGTACAACATGCTCATAGCAGCATTATTCATAACAACCAAAAGATGGAACCAATACTAGTATGTATTGATGAATGATAAACAAAAAATAATGTATACATGCAATGCAGTATTAGCCAGCCTTAAAAGGAAGGAAATTCTCACACATGCTACAACATGGATGAATCCTGAAGGCATTATGCTAAGTGAAACAAGTCAGTCACAAAAGGACAAATGTTATATGATTCCATATATATGAAGTATCTGGAGTATTCAAATTCACAGAGACAGAAATAGAACGGTCATTGCCAGGGGCTGGTGGGAAAAGGGAATGGGGAGTTAGTGTTTTAATGAACACACTTCCAGCTGGGGAAGATGAACACATTCTGAGGATGAATGGTAGTGATGGCTACAGAATAACTGTGAATGTACTTAATGACACAGTATATTTAAAAACTGCTAAAATGGCAAATTTTATACAATGTATATTTTATCATAATTTTGAAAAACAGGGGTGCCCGGGTGGCTCAGTCAGTTGAACAGTCACCTCTGAATTTTGGCTCAGTTCATAATCTCATGGTTCATGAGATCAACCCCCGGGTCGGGCTCATGCTGACAGCCTGGAGCCTGCCTGGGATTCTCTGTCTCCCTCTCTCTCTGTACCCCACCCCCACATGCTCTCGCTCCTGCTCTCTCTCTCTCTCAGTAAATAAATAAAAACTTTTTTAAAAATAATAATTTTGGAAAACAAGATACAAAAATGAAGATTAGAAAATTAGAGGATTTCACCCCCCAGAAAAATCATTAAGCCAGGAATAAATGTAAAAACTAGAGAGATAAATAAAAAAGTTATACCATTTATTCCTTTGACATTTATTGAGTACAATCTGCTTAGATGGGTTCTAGCTGCTGGAGTGTGCAATAAATCCCTGTTACCTGAGGGTGCATTCATCTCCCAGCTGCTGAGGACTCCCAGCTGCACCCTCCTCTGGAGACCAACAAGTGGGAAGCACGTGGAAGTCATGCCACACAACACACACACACTCTAGGGGCAACCTGCAGCAGATGAGAAATTTGTGGAGATGAGGGAAAAGAGAAGCCCTGTGGCTCAAAGGAGAACAACTCCCTGATGTCATTCAAGCTCCAGAGCTACCCTTAGACTCAGGTGATAGTCAGTATCAAGAGTTACTACAATATATTATCTAAGCTTTCTAGTTTTCTACAACAACAAATTATGAGATAAACAAAGAAACAGGAACTGTGAGTCATACAAAGAAAAAGAAACAGGCCCCATGAGATGGCTCAGATGTTGGATTTCACAAAGGCTTCAAAGTACTATAATTCATAATAGTGAAAAGAACTTAAATTAGTAAATGAAGGTGTGATGACAATGTCTAATAAAAGACAATATTGATAAAGATAGGTATTATTTCAGGGGCATCTGGGTGGCTCAGTCAATTAAGCATCTGACTTTTGATTTTAGCTCAGGTCAGAATCTCATGGTTCATGAGATCAAACCCCACATTAGGCTCTGCACTGACAGCACAGAGCCTGCTTGGGATTCTCTCTCTACCTCTCTCTGCCCATCCCATGCTCTCACATGAGCACAGCTCTCTCCCTTTCAAAAATAAACATTAAAAAAAGAAATTATTTTTAAAAATGGAAATTCCAGGGGCACCTGGGTGGCCCAGTCGGTTGAGCATCCGACTTTGGCTCAGGTCATGATCTTGCGGTTCCTGAGTTCGAGCCCTGTGTCGGGCTCTGTGCTGACAGCTCAGAGCCTGAAGCCTGCTTCAGATTCTGTGTCCCCCTCTCTCTCTGCCCCACTCCTGCTTGTGCTCTGTCTCTGTCTTTCAAAAATGAATAAACATAAAAAAAATTTTTAATGGAAATTTTGGAGTCGAAAATCAGCAATAGAAATGAAAAAGGCATTAGAGGATGTCAACATTAGATGTGAACTGGCAAAAGAAAGACTATTTGAAAACAGACTAATAGAGATTATACAATCCAAAGAACAGAGAGAAAAAAAAATGAAGAAAATGAACAGCACCTCAGACAAACGTAAATGCCATTAAGCACATCAACATATACATGATGAGGGCACCACAGTAATATTTTATGATGGTAAAAAAGTCAGAAAGAATGTTTGAGGAATATTTGATGGAATTATGACTAAAATTCCCAATATGCTAAAAAATAATAATCTGGACATCGAAGATAACCAAGGAACTCCAAGAAGGATAACACAAAGAGATCCATACCCAAGCACATCATAGTAAAAATAATGAAAGACAAATAGAACATCTTGAAAGTAGTAAGAGAAAAACCACTTATCACATACAAGGTTATACCAATAAGGTTAACAGAAACAATGGAGGCCAAAAAACAGTGGGATGACATATTCTAAGTGCTAAAAGAAAAAACTGTCAACCAAGAGTCTAATATCCAACAAAACTGTCCTTGAAAAGTGAAGGTGAAACAAGAATGTTCCCAGATCAACAAAAACTGGGAGAATTAGTTAACAGCAGACCAGCTTATAAGAAAAACTAATGGAAGTTCTTCACAATCAAAAAAGTGAGCCCAGATGTCAATATAACCACACACACACACACACACACACACACACACAGACGTAGACACACACACACACACACACACACACACAGAGAAAGAGAGAGAGAGAGAGAGAGAGAGAGAACACTAGTAAAGCTAACTGTGTAATTATAAAAGATAGTATAAATAGCATCTCTCTTAACTGACTTAAAAAGCAATTGCAAAAAACAACATGTGCATAGTTCTATTTGTGGGCCTAACATACATAAATGTAATATATTTGACAGTAAGAGCAAAAAGGAGGTGTAGGAGCAAAGCTGTATTGGAGTAAGAAAATGACACAAGATGACATCCTACAACCCAGCAAAAAATAAAGACAATCAGAAATGGTAATTAAGGGTTAATACTGTTGTAACAAACTCTATAAATACATACTTGCTCTTCTTTCTTCTCTCAGCTTCTTTAAAAAACAGAAAGTTATATAAAGTAACAATTACAACAATGTACTGTTGGGTTTGTAACATATATAGACGTAAGACCTATAACAAAATAGGACAAAAAAGGGAAAGAGAAAATAGAGATATAAAGAATTAACATTTCTGTATTTCACTGGAATTAAGTTAGAATAAACCTGAAATTGATCCTGAGAACCACCACTAAGAAATAACTTTTAAAAAAAAATTTTTTTTCAACGTTTATTTATTTTTGAGACAGAGAGAGACAGAGCATGAACAGGGGAGGGGCAGAGACAGAGGGAGACACAGAATCTGAAACAGGCTGCAGGCTCTGAGCGGTCAGCACAGAGCCCGACGCGGGGCTCGAACTCACGGGCCGTGAGATCATGACCTGACCCGAAGTCGGCCGCTTAACCGACCAAGTCACCCAGGCGCCCCAAGAAATAACTTTTTAAAAGATACTGAAAAACATCATTAAATTAAAATGTTATACTGTAAAATATTCACGTAATAAAAAAGAGTGCTGAAAAAAGGAACAATGAAGCAAAAAGGAAATGTGACATATAGAAAACAATAAGTAAAATGTCAGTAAAATAAATATAACTAGATAAATAACAACATTAAATCCATAAATGGATTAAACAAAAGGCAGAATGTTAAAATGGGTGACAAACAAGATCCAACAATATGCTATCTATAGGAGGCAATCTTTAGATTTAAGTATAAAAACAGGCTGAAATTAAAAGTACAGAAAAAGACATATGATGCAAAAAGCCACCATAAAAAAGCTAGTGGCTTAACTAATATCAGACAAAATAGACTTTAAAACAAGTCTACAGATAAAGAATATTTTATGATAGTAGAAAAGTCTATCAATCAGGGATATATGACAATTATGCACATACAGCGCATACCAACAACAGGGTCCAAAACAACACAAAATAAAAGCTATCCATTATCTAACAATGGACATTCCTCTCAAGTGCACATGGAACATTCTCCAGAACAGACCATATGTTAGGCCATAAAAGAAGCCTCAATAAAATTAAAAGAACTGAAATTATTCAAAGTATGATTTCCAACCACAATGTAATGAAATTAGAAATTAATAGAAAGACACTTGAGAAATTCACAAATATGTGGACATTAACACACTTCTAAGTAACCAATGAGTCAAAGAAGAAATCATAAAAGAAATTTTAAAAATACTTCAGGACGAAGTTAAAGCAGTGCTCAGAGGGAAATTTATAGCTGCAAAAGCCTGTATTTAAAAATGACAAAGATCTCAAATCAAGAGCCGAAGTTTCCATCAGAAGGCAGCAATAGAAAGAAAACTAACACAACACAAGCAGAAGAAAGGAAATAATAAAGATTAGAAATAAAATAATCAGAAAATAGATAAAAATCAATAAAATGAAGAGTTGTTTGGTTTTTCGAAAAGATCAACAAAACTGACAAACCTTTAGCTAGGTTGACCAAGGGAAAAAAGACAGACTCAAATTACTAAAATCCAGAATGAAAGAGGTCATTACTACTGACCTCACAGAAATAAAAAGGGTTATAAAGGGAATGCTATGAACAACCGCATACCAACAATTTGATAACCTAGAAGAAATGGACAAGTTTCTAGAGAGATACAAATCTGATTCAAAAAGACTAGAAAATCTGAACAGATTTCTACAAGAAATTGATTCAGTAATCAAAAATCTCCAAAGAAACACCATATGGCTTCACAGATATCAAATATTTAGAGAATTAACACTAATCCTTCACAAACTCTTCCAAAAAAGTGTAAGAGGAGGGACACTCCCTAACTTATTCTAGGAGACCAGCATTACTCTAATACCAAAGCCAGATAAAGACATCAAAAAGAAAACTAGACTTTTATCTCTTGCGAATATAGATGTAAAAATACTCAACAAAATTGTAACAAACCAAATCCAACAGCATAGTAAAAGGATTATACACCATGACCAAATGGGATCTATCCTAGGAATGCAAGAGATTCAACATTTAAAAAAAAAAAAAAAAAAAAAATCAATGTACTATATACCACATGAATAGAACAAAGGGGAAAAAAACCCACATGGTCATCTCAGTTCAGGGAACACTAACCAACTCACTCTCAGATACTATTCTCATACCAAAACCAGACAAAGGCATCCCCAGAAAATAATAGACCAAAACCTCTTATGAATATACATGCAAAAATCCTAAACAAAATACTAGCAAACAGAATCCAGCAACATATAAAAAGCATCATACGGTATGATCAAGTGAGATTTTTCCCACAAACACAATGATGGTTTACATCTGAAAATTAATGTGGTATACCACATAAATACAATAAAGGATTAAAAACCACACAACCATCTTAATAGATGCAGAAAAAGCATCTGAAATATTGAACATTCTTTCATAATAAAAACATTCAAGAAACTAGGAATAAAATGGAACTTCTTCGACATAATAAATGGCACCATGAAACTTCCACAGCAGCTCATGAGAGTGCCTGTTGTTCCACAACCTCACAGATACATGGTATGGTCAGTCTTTTTAATTTTAAACATTCCAATAGTGTGATTCACTGTTGTAGTTTTAATTTGCATTTCTAACGACTAATGTTGTTAACCATCTTTTCATGCACTTATTTGCCCTGTGTGTACCTTCTTTGGTGAAGTATCTAAATCTTTTACCCATTTTTTAATTGGATCATTTGCTTTCTTATCTAGGCTCAAAGACTTTTTTTATACAGTGTGGACACAACTTATTTTTTTTATTTTTTTTAATGTTTATTTATTTTTGAGAGAGAGAGAGAGACAGAGCATGAATGGGGGAGGATCAGAGAGAGAAGGCGACACAGAATCTGAAACAGGCTCCAGGCTGTCAGCACAGAGCCCGACGCAGGGCTTGAATTCATGAACCGCGAGATCATGACCTGAGCCGAAGTCGGACGCTTAACCGACTGAGCCACCCAGGCGCCCCACAACTTATTTTTTTTAATGAGATATGTGATTTTTCAGATACTTTCTACCTGCCTGTGGTTTTTCATTCCCTTAATGGTATCTTTGATATCCACATGTTCTCAATTTTGATGAAGTCCAGTGTATCAATTTTTTCTTTTATATATTATGCTTTTGGAATAGTATCTAAGAATAATCTCCTTAACCAAAGTCACAAAGATTTTTGCATACAGTTTCTAGGAGTTTTGTAGTTATGCATTTTATATTTATGATCCACTTTGAGGTACTTTTTAAATATAGTGTAGAATATGGATCAAAGTTAATTATTTTGCATATGGATATACAATTGTTTCACCCATTATTTAAAAACACTACCAGGGCTCCTGGGTGGTTCAGTCGGTTAAGTGTCCTACTTCAGCTCAGGTCATGATCTTGTGGTTCGTGAGTTAGAGCCCCGCACCAGCTCTGCGCTGACAACTCAGAGTCTGAAGCCCACTTCACATTCTGTGTGTGTGTGTCTCTCTCTTTCTCTGCCCCTTCCCCACACGTGCTCTATCTCTATCTCTCAAAAATAAATAAACGTTAAAAAAAATTTTTTTTAGGGGCGCCTGGGTGGCGCAGTCGGTTAAGCATCCGACTTCAGCCAGGTCACGATCTCGCGGTCCGTGAGTTCGAGCCCCGCGTCAGGCTCTGGGCTGATGGCTCGGAGCCTGGAGCCTGTTTCCGATTCTGTGTCTCCCTCTCTCTCTGCCCCTCCCCCGTTCATGCTCTGTCTCTCTCTGTCCCAAAAATAAATAAAAAATGTTGAAAAAAAAAATTTAAAAAAAAAAAAAAAAATTTTTTTTAAACACTACCATTTTCTGGTGGGTAAGCATCCAACTCTTGGGTCTCAGTTCAGGTCACGATCTCACTGTTTCATGAGTTTGAGCCCCTCGTCAGGCTCTGTGCTGGTAGCTGGGGGCCTGCTTGGGATTCTCTCCCTACTTCTCTCTCTATCCCTCCCCCCACTCCTGCTGTCTCTCAAAATAAATAAACTTTTAAAAAACTACCCTTTTTTAATGAACTGCCTTTATGTCTTTGTCAAAAATTAATTTGACCACATGTATGAATCTATTTAAGGAGTCTCTTATTCAGTTTCATGGATCTATTTATCTCTTTTTTTGTGTGTATTTATTTTTGAGAGAGAGGGAGAGCAGGTGCATGCCAGCAGGGGAGGGGCAGAGACAAACGGGGACAGAGGATCAGAAGCAGGCCCTACAATGACAGCAGAGAGCCGGACACAGGGCTCTAACTCAGGAACCATGAGATCATGACCTGAGCTGAAGTGAGATGCTTACCTGACTGAGCCACCCAGGTGCCCCGTGAATCTATTTGTTTATCTTGATGCTAGTATCTCACTGGCTTGATTACTATAGCTTTACAATAAATCTTAAAAACAGGTAGTGTAAGTCTTCCAGCTCCATTCATCTTTTCCCAAGTTAGACTCTTCTAGGTCCTATGCACTTCTTTTTTTTTTTTAATGCTTATTTATTTACTTTGGGGGCAGTCAGGGGTGCAAAGAGAGAAAGGGAGAGAATCCCAAGCAAGCTCCACACTGTCTGCTAAGAGCCCAAACCAGGGCTCAAACTCACAAACTGTTAGATCATGACCTGAGCCCAAATCAAGAGTGAGACACTTAACTGACGGACCCACCCAGACGTCCCAGTCCTATGGATTTCCGTATGAACTTCTGAATCAGCTTATCGATTTCTACCAAAAAAAACAAAAAACAAAAAACAAAACCTTCTGCCGGCATTTTGATTTTGTCCAAATCTAAAGACCAATTTGGGGAAATTACCTTGATAGTTTGTCTCTTCCAAGGAATTTGTCCATTTCTTCTAAGTTGGCAAATGTATTGGCATGAAACTGTTCATAATATTCCTTTAATATCTGTAGAATCTGCAGTGATGTCACCTCTCATTCTGATACTGGTATCAGGAATTGGTAATCCCTGATAACTGATATCTTCTCCCTTTCTTTCTCAGAGATTTATCAACTTTATAAATCTCAAAGAAACAGGTTTTCATTTCACTGACTCTCTCAATCGTTTTTCTATTTCCCATTTCATTGATTTCCATTCCAATCTTTATTATCCCCTTTCTTTATTGGCTCCTTTCTTTGGCTCTTTTTGACTTCATTTGCTCTTCTTTTCCTAGTTTCTTAAATTAGAAGCTGAGGCTATTGATTTGACACCATTCTTTCCCAGTGAAGACATTTAACACTATAAATCTCTAAATATTCTGTGTGCTGTACCCCACAAATTCTGATGTGTTTCCATTTTATTTAGTTCAAACACCTTCTAATCTTTTTTTTCTGGTTTCTTCTTTCACCCATGGGTTATTTAGATGTGTGTTATTCAGTGCCCAAATATTTAGGAATTTTCCCGTTTTCTATTATCGACTTCTAATTTAATTCCACTGTGGTCAAAGAACCATATTATAGGCCAGCTCCAATGAAAAGTCACATGCTTTTCATTTAATCGTTAGTAATAAAAAGTAAATCTGGAAGGGGCACCTGGATGGATCAGTCAGTTAAGCATTTGAATCTTGGTTTCAGCTCAGGTCATGATCTCACGGTTTTTGAGTTCGAGCCCCACTGCAGGCTCTGTGCTGACAGTGTGGAGCCTGCCTGGGATTCTCTCTCCGTCCTTCTCTCTCTGCCCCTCCCTCACTCTCTCTCTCTCAATAAATATACAAACTTTAAAAAAAAAAAAAAAGTAAATCAGGAAAAGGTGAGGCTGAAAAAGTCTCCCATGGAGGAAAAAAATAAAAACAGAAACAGTATCAGAAGCCAGTAGGCCAACTAAAAGATAATTGGGAAGTAACAAAAACTAATCTTAATAGTAAGCTCTCTGAACCTCAATTTTCTTATTCCTATGCTTACAAAGGGGGGTGGGTGTTTAGATGCCCAGGACATTAGAGACCTTACCTATTTGTTCACTGCTCTGTCCCTAACACCAAGCATGTGATAGGCACCTTGATGTCCAGGATTTGCTTCAAAATAATCCAGGGTGAGGGAGAGTGGATAGGGGAACAGATGGAATGACACTGGCCAGGGTTGAAATGAAGCTAGATGATGGCTTCATGGTGGTTCATTATACTATTTTACTTTGTATCTTTCCAAAAAAAGGGTTTTTTAGAAATTTAGTATTAGCACTTATTGGAACCTAGAGAAAAATCAGTAATAGCTTAAACACTGTTCAGGAGAAACGACTGCTAGCTGTGCCTTCTGCGTGTATGTAGAGTGTGCTTGAAATGAGATGACAAGTGTGTGTCTATATATATATACAGGGTAAGTATGAGTCACTGGAGTTGACCAAAGAAACAGCATAGGTTTCAACAAAGTGACACAATTGCCCAGCAAAAGAGAACAGAATAACAGTGTGAATACATATATTCTTTTTGTGTTACAAAAGTCTCAATATATTTCAAAGTTTTCTTCTAAGTTAATTTCCTCTCTTTTCAAAGATAATGCCTACCATTTTTTCCCAGCAGGAAGTCTCTCCTTCATAACCCATACTATTTTTAAAAATTGGCTGTTCTGATAACTATACCACATACTGTACTCTTTCAGTTTCACCACGCAGTAAGGAAAACAAAGCTTCCTTTTAATCTATGACTTCTACTTTCATCACCAAATGTAGAGTTTCATGAAAAGAAAAACTATGTTGGAAAATTAAGGAAATGCACTAATTATGCTTATCGGAGCATAGCAGGAACTTCATGTGACCAAAAAAAAACATTCATCAGGTGCCTACCACATGCTTGGTGTTAGGGGCACAGCAGTGAACAAATAGGCAAGGTCTCTAACGCCCTGGGCATCTCAACACCCACCCCCTCCCCAAGTACAGGAGTAAGAAAATTGGGGTTTAGAGAGCTTAAATGATTTTTGCCCACGACTGCACACTTCTCCAGTAGTAGGACTAGGGCAAAACACTCCAGACTTTCAGGGCAAGGTGAATTTACATTATAATTTGATATGGCTTCACTTGATACTACATCCAAGTCCACAAAACATACAGTGCTTCATTTCGAGGAAGTGTATCCTGAAGAAAATACTGTTAAAGCACAATCACGCCTAAGTACCTTAAGTGAATAATAATTTCATTATTATCCTTACGAGTTGAAACCTTATATTTAAAAGGCACTTATTCTTTTTTTTTTAAGTTTACTTATTTACACATTTTTAAGTAATCTACACCCAAGGGAGGGCTCGAACTCACGACACCTAGATCAAGAAGAGTCGCGTGCTCTTCCGACTGAGCCAATCAGGCTTCTCTAAAAGGCACTTATTCTCGATGAGAATGCCTAACCTAATCTAGTGGATCACAACAGTGCCCGGCTGATATTCTATTATTATATTAGGGCAGCCAAGTATTCAGTCTGGAATATTCATTATCTAGTACTATTTTTAAAGGGTGCCTCTTTTTTAAAAATAAATGGGAAAGTTAATGCAAAATTAATGAAACGTTCGTAAATAGTTAAAAGCTTCCCTAACTCCAGAAAGCGTGCCGGGCGAGCGCTCCTTAACACTAGCGCGCTCCTGAGCATCAGCTCCTCCCCGCTAGCTCACGCTCCTTTCTCGCCCACGCTCCGCTCACTCCCACTCCCGCCGCGCTGAGGGATAATGGTGCCGGCGTCTCCCGCCCAATTTCAATTCTCCCACGCTCGCCGCAGCCCCTGGCGCCTGGGTTTCCACCTGCGCGCGCCTCCGCGCCTCAGTCACGCCGGCTGCTGGCAGTTAACCTTCGCCCCAGCACAGCCGCCTGCAGCCCCGCCGGGAGCCCGGGAGGCCCAAGGCGCGTCCTCCAGACCCCAGGCCAGGGCCGGGCGGCGCCGCGGATCCCGTGGTCAGAGGCGCCGCGGTGGCCACACCCACCGGCTGAGTGGTGACAGCTCCTGCAGCTGGGGCGGGCCTGGCCGACAGGTGCAGCTGTCCGTTCGGCCCCTCCCCGCACGGGCCGGGCCCAGGTCTCGGCCCGCCGCCCTGGAGCGCCCCCGCCCGCCTCTGCGCGCACCACCTGTCGGGACGCCCCGCCCGGCTCCTCATGAGCCGCCAGCAGCGGCAGCGCGAGGTCCTGGGGGAATGAGAGCTTTACCGAAGGGTGGGCCCCACGCAGGCGGTGTCGGTGCTCTCGATCTCCTGCAAGATCCGCTCGTGCTCCGGGACGGTGCCCAGACCCTCGCCATTCTCCGCCATCTTGGCTGGAAGCTGAGGAGCCGGTGAGGCGCGGCGCCGCGCAGACGGCGGGGGCGAGCGCCCTGAGGCGCGCGCGCAAGGGGGTGGGGAAGGGGGCGTGGCGAGCGGGGAGATGGCGCGGGGGCGCGCGGGGGCGCGCGGAGTCCGTGGGAGGCAGCCCGCGGGCACGCGACCGACTCCCGGGCTCAGCGCCAGCACCTGTCCGAGCGCAAGGTGCTGCCCGCCCAGGCGAGGAGTGAAGACGCGTCGCCTTCCGCTCTCCCCAGCTACTTGCCCCTAGTTGCTATCTAGTGACAGACCTGACTTTCCCGTACATTCTTGTATTCTGTGTGCCACACCCTCTGCTACGCGCTGGAAATACCTGAATAATGAAGCAGATCGACCGTGAAATAACCACCCTCGATCTGTAATAAAAACTACGGGAACATTTAACGAGGAGGCCTGATGTACTCTGTGGTGGAGAGTCAGAGAAAAGAAAATGTGCACTCAATAAAAATTGTGTGTGGGAGTAAGATTTATTTTAGGAATGTGCCAAGAAAATCCCATGACTACTGTTCTGGGTGCGTTCACATCTCTGCCTGCGGGAAGTTCACGGTGGCCAGTCTTGACCCTTTATGGCAAGGATACAAGAGAGGCTCAGAGCAACGTGTGACTTCATGCCTAGGCCCTTCAAATCCTTGAACCCAAGTGCCTTCCAGTTGCTGTAGCTAGGATGAGGAGGGGTGGAAACTCTTGAGAGGAGCAGGCATCAGAGAGATGGGAAAGAGGCGGCGTGGCTTCGCAAAGTACTAATGTAGGAGAGTCCTGCATAATGACTTGTTGTGGGACTCTGAGTAAACCAGTTTGTCATGACCGAAGCAGCGACTGAGGAAGATAATCAAGGAATGCAAACCTAGCCCCAAGGGACAACTATTTTCCAGTCCCCATTAATCCAAGGCTCTGAACTCCCCCCCCCCCCGCCCTTTCCTTACATTTATTTATTTTTGAGAGACAGAGCATGAGTGGGGGAGGGGCAGAGAGAGGAGACACAGAATCGAAGGAAGCTCGAGGCTCCCAGCACGGAGCCTGATGCAGTCCTCCAACTCACAAACTGAGATCATGACCCGAGCAGAAGTCGTGGCTCAACCAGCTGAGCCACTCAGGCGCCCCACTGAACTTCCCTTTGAGTGAACCATGCTCTTTCCTATCCAGCTGTGTAACTCACTCCCTTCAGTGAGTTTTTACTAGAAGCCTACCTCCATCCTCCTTCCCACAAAATTCCTGGGAGGTGGTATTGCATGGGCTCTGAACACAGGGGTCCTCAATTTAATTCCCTGCTCCTTCACTTCACAGCTGGGTGACACTGAGCAGGAACCTAGTTATCTTTTTCAGTTTCTGTATCTGTAAGTGACCACAACTGTAGGGTCTACCTCATCTCACTGTCTCATATTAGTTTTCTTTTTTTTTTTTATTTTTATTTTTTAACGTTTATTTATTTTTGAGACAGAGAGAGACAGAGCATGAACGGGGGAGGGCCAGAGAGAGAGGGAGACACAGAATCGGAAGCAGGCTCCAGGCCCTGAGCCATCAACCCAGAGCCCGACGCGGGGCTCAAACTCACGGGGCTCAAACTCACGGACCGCGAGATCGTGACCTGAGCTGAAGTCGGACACTTAACCGACTGAGCCACCCAGGCGCCCCTCATATTAGTTTTCTAATGGTGCTGTAACAAATTACCACAAACTTAGTAGCTTAAAACATTCAGATATATTATCTTACAGTTCTATAGGTTAGAAGTCCAACAGGGGTCTCACTGGGCTAAATTCAAGGTGTCACCATGACTGGTTCCTTTCTGGAGAATTCATTTCCATACCTTTATCAGCTTATAGAGGCCACCCAGAATTCTTAACTCATGACCCCCTTCCTCATTCTTTAAAGCCAGCAACACCGCATCTCTCTGACCATTCTCACATCTCTCTCTCTGACTCTGACATAGGCCATCAAAAATTCACTGCTCTTAATGACCCCTGTGATTAGTTTGGACCCAACCATATAAGTCTGGATAATCTTCTATCGTAAGGTCTTAACCTTAATCACATTTGCAACAACCCCTTTTGTCAAGTACAACATATTTACAGGTTCCAGGGATGAGGATGTGAACCTTTTGGGGGAGCCATTATTTTGCCTGCCACATACAGTAAGTGCCCTATAAACATTACTATCATACATAAATGCTCTATTTTCCATTAATCTGAAATTTCTGTCCTTCCCGAAAAACAACTCAAATGTATCTCCTTCATAAAGATTCCCCTATCTCATCACAACCTTCTCTGCTAACTCTAGATTCAATTTAGCACACACTTGTCCACTACCAACTGTTTTACTAGTGTGCACTTGTTTTGATTAGTTCCTTTTCATACATCTGTGAGTTTTGTTTGTTTTTGTACACTTGGTCCCCAAGGAATCAACATGTGACTGATCTGAGTACACACTGGCTTAGAAGATCAAGGAAGCTCTGCTACATCCAACTGCCCATTCTGCCAAGAAACCCCATCAGAAGCCTATTTCCACTGTCTCAATGGTACAGAAGAATCCAGATCTTCTCTGGGAAATCACACTTTCTCAAGATGTAACAATAAGCCAAAGGAAAAAAAAAAGTCTTCCTGAGGCCACCAGCACTGTCACACTATGTTAAAGACCTGACGTTCAGAGATGACTTTTTTTTTTAATTTTGCAATTTTGTATAGTTCCCCCTTGGAGTTCTGCATGTGGCTGAGAGAAAGGGGTTTTGAAACCAGACAATGCTGAAGATCAGAAGTCACTGGAAAGAATTCAGGATGAGTTAGAAAGGAGCATTCCAAACAGTTCTGAGCATAAGGCAAGAATTTGATTAATCTGTGATTGGTAACAATTTGGAATTATATATATGAATTTTATATAATTTATATAATTATATATATGGAATTTTATATACTTATATATATATATAAGTAAAAAAGTTTATATACTGGCATTAAATACAGCATTTTATATAGTTGTATTCAGTTGTCTTAATAGAAATCTCTAGTATTAACAGAAAATGTGTACCTCAAATTCCATGATGCCCACTTTTATCAAGAGCCTCAATGCAAGAAACAATATTTATGGACTTTTGTCAGAGGATATAAACTTCATCCATTCCTCTGGTTATTTAAAATTTTATCTGTGAGTCAAGCCAAGTCCCTGTACCTAGACCCCACTGTTTGGGCCCTTCATGCCATTGTTTTTATTGAGTTCTAAAAAACTGAATCTTTTTCTTAGCTGACTGTGTCTCCAAGTATCAACAACCACCATCTGGTGTTAGTACATCTGAATTTCAGGTTCAGCTCTTGAGAAGGGAAAATAAACCTTTTGAAAATTGAACCTGAGACCAAAACATATGAAATGAAGACAACATTTGTATCTTCCTACAAAGAGAATGGAAAGCCATTTCTCCCTGCAGGAAATGGCAGACTCTCTTAGCTCAGTCAATGTGCAGAATTCATTGTTCTGAAGAGTAAAGCAAGGTGAATAGAGCAGGGCAAGTGGTATAGGCCACCCTCTTATTTGGCAGCTGTCTCCTAATGGAGCGTTCCTTTCCTGAGCATTCATTAGCCAAGACTTTTTCCCCTTCTCTTCACCAATCCTGACACCATCTACCCAGACCCAGACCCTGTTCTGGGAAGCCAGTCCTGCTTTGCTACTCCTCACTCCAGGCCTATTTCAACACCTGCCCATAGAGATTACTGCAACATAAGCAGCGGCATCTTCCCCTCAAGTCAAGTCAAGACAGAAGGAAGTCCATATTACCACTTCTCCTTCCGAAGCAGCTTTTGCTGGTTCCCTTTATGACTGCTGACATTTCCGTTAGCACCTGAAATTTTTTGGTAAGAACTTAAAGCTAAATGTTCTAAATAACTATGTAAATTCAAATTTTAGACATAGATATAACAAATGTATAAATGTGCAAAAAAAAAAGCCTATTATAATTCTATTCTAAGTGATACATTTCTAAAAGACCAAAATAAAAACCATAGTAGCTATATATTGAGCACTGTTCGCTAAGCCCATTATATCATCTAATTTAATCTTTACTAACTTAATGAGTAATTTAACTGGGTATTTAATTAGTACTAATTTTACAGAAATCTAATTTAATCCTATGGGGTACTTTCCACTATCTCCACTATCTCCAGTTCCTTAATATGAGGAAACAGACTTATAGAAATTAAGTCACTGGTCCAAGGCCACACAGCTAGTAAGCTGAAGAAGGTGGAGCTGTTAACCAGTTCCTGTTTCTCCCACTAATAAAAAAAAGTCAGTCAAGAAGCCTGTTCCAATATTGTTTTACCCATGGGATAGATGATTTACCCAGTCTGGTCTGAGGAGGTTGGAGGCACACACAGACAGATTGGGTTATTTTTCAGTCAGTGGATATTAACTTCCAGAGATCCACTCAAACTCTCTTCAGGACTCCTAGGAAGGAAAAGGTAAACTAGGAAGACTGGCAGGACAGGAGATGCACTCTGTGTCCAGTAGGAGACTAACCAGCAAAGGCTAGGGATTTAACCTGTAAATAAACTTTTAGTCATTAATGACTTAGACTTTGAGCCACTTGTCTGCAGACTCATAACCAATCTTCCAAAGCCCCTCTTTCTGAGGAAAGAGGCTGTAGAATGCAGCTGCCTTGGTCTGGCATTTAACTACTTGGGTTCAAATTCCAACTCATCTTTTACTAGATGTTGGCCCTCCAGACAGCCAGTGAACTTGTCTAAGCCTCAGTTTCTTCAAGTGTGAATTAGGGACAATAACAGCTCCTAGCTCACCAAGTTGTGTGGGAATTAAAGAAGATAATACATGCATAATGTTTAGCCCAGGGTTCGGTCAACCTTAGCATTAGAGACCAGAACTATCAGACATTTTTTTAATGCTTATTTATTTTCGAGAGAGAGAGAGAGAGAGAGAGGAGAGAGAGCTAGTGACGGAGGGGAAGAAAGAAAAGGAAAGAGGATCCAAAGCGGGCTTTGTGATGACAACAGAGAGCCCAATGCAGGGCTCAAAGTCACCAGCCAAGAGATCATGACCTGAGCCAAAGTCAGAGGCTTAACCAACTGAGCCACCCAGGTGCCCCCAGACATTTATTTTTAAACCAGGAAGCCCAGAATTTAGCTTCCTCTTTGATAAAATACATATAAAAACCAGACATATAAATGTTCTTTTTTTTTTAATCTGTATTTTTGGGAGAGTGAGAGAGAGACAGACTGAGAGCAGCGGAGGAAGAGAGAGAGAGGGAGACACAGAATCCGAAGCAAGCTCCAGGCTCTGAGCTGTCAGCACAGAGCCTGATGTGGGGCTCGAACCCACAAAACCATGAGATCATGACCTGAGCCAAAGTCAGACACAGCCTACTGAGCCACCCAGGCGCCCCTCAATGTTCTTTTTTCTAATCATTAACAAAATATCCTAGTTTTATATCAGGGCTTTCTGAACCTGAGCTTCATTTTTTAAATGCTTGATGGATAGAAACTGCCTGAACTTTGTTTCCTGTCGTAGGGGAGGAAACAGGACCATGTCCTTGGGTTAGACTCGTGGTTCCAGATCGACTTCAGTGAGCCCTCCAAATCTCAAGAGAAGTCAAGTGCCTCTTTGCTGTCCGGGGAGGCCGTGCTCATCCTTTGAAGTACATATTGTGATGGTAAACAAATTGCTGAGTCTGCCTCCACTTCCAAGCACAGGCACAATTCTGTATTGTTGACCGTCCAGCCCAGTGAATAGTTGTTAAATGAATGAATCACATGCAGATACTTCTGGTGTTAAGCTTAGTGTTGTGAAACCATGTTTCATGAGGTAGGTACATCTCTACAGAAAGATTCCCCTCTGCATTCCTGGGAACCCTAGAGTTGACTCCCTGATCTTCATCTTCTCAAGCCTGTGCTAGTATCATTCCAATGCTTCTTAGGGAGTGTAAGAGCTGTCATTACATAATTGTAGAACTGTATCGAGGTAAGTAGAGGCAGTTCTTTATACTTTGGCTCTAATAACGTACCCCTTATTGGTGCCTTTTAGCTGCTCTTTGGGGTTGTCTTGACAGCTGCAGTCCTTCAACTTCTGTCTTGTTGGCGCAGCGGCCTCCAGTGGCCACATTCTGTAAGTGCAAGAGGATGTGAATTGAGCCCAGCCAGGCCCCAGAGGATTCCTGCTGCAAAATCAGGTCCAGGAATCCGTTGTTCCGTAAAGATCTGGATCCCATGGTGGAGAACAATAGAAGGAAATTTGAAATTGGAGCCAAATAAAGTCAGTTTTTCTGAAATATGGGCCAGTCCTCAGAGAAGCTCAAAAGTAATTAGCCCCAGGTTCTGTTCATTCAACAACTGTTTTTACTGAATGCTTTCTGAGCGCCAGGATCTGTGCTAGGCTCTTAGGGCTGCTCTGTCGGTATGTGACATGTGCAGTTGTTCTTGGATTAATGCTCTGCCATCACCATCTTGTAATTCTTAATAATTTTTGAACAAAGGGGCCTTTTTTTAAATTTTACATTGGGTCTGGCAAATGATGTCACTAGTCCTCCTTTCAGACCAATGTCCTGAAAGCTCCATTAGCTTGCTCATCCCAAAGCTAAACATTTTTGAGTCCATAATCAGGCAACTAAAGAACAATATTATTTTCTCTGAGTTCCATTCTAGCTTTTCCTTCCTCTTCCCTCCAACCTCCAGCTTATAACATCAACTGTTTTCTCTTCTCTTTCCTTCCATCTCCTCACTGTTGGTTTTGCTGTTCATCATCCTGTTCCATGCATTCTCTATTCCTCACTCTTGTCCCACTTAGCTTTTCTTTATTCCTTTTGCCCTTTCTCCCTCTCCTCTCACTTGTCCTATTGTTCTTCTGTTGGCAAAATGGATTTGGAAATGTAACAAATGTCATGTAATGAAATAGTACTAATGATGACGATGACAGCTGACATTTACGCCTTGGCCGTTCTCTGCAAATTAGCATCCCTGGACCTCCCTATGCCTCACCCTGTTTTGTTATTCATCAGAGCACTTTAATACCACTTTTTTTAAATATAAAACTATTGATTGACCACTGTTTACCAGTATTTACAATAAATTAAACATTATAAGGCCGGATAACATTCCAGCTACAAAGTTATTGTTTCTCCTGGTTTCAGCTGAACCAGTAACTCAAATACAGAGACGATTGAGCCTCCGTGTAAGGAATGAGTTGAGATAAAGAAAACACATGAAGAAGTTAGATTACAGAGGTTTGTCCCCCCATTTATTCCAGCAGGTGCTAAACTGCCAACATCTCTAACCACGTGATTGTGATTAGGCTTCCATGAATGAAGTCTTGAACATTCCATGAATCATGACCTTTTGGTCCATATAGCACCGGGATTTCAATTTTTTGAAAAGGAATGGTTCACTAGAAGGAAACTCTAGATGTCCATTTAACTAAGTTTTGCTTACCTAACTAAAACACACCAGGACTTGTCTAGTTTTCTCATTTGGGTGGGGAGGTTGTTGATAGTGATGAAATTTTCCTTTCAGGGATCTTGCAAATAAACTTGTATTTATATGACTGTAGATATGGATATGGATGCTAATATAGCTGTTTTTACATTGTCCAATTTAAATTGTTTACATTATGTTTAAATTGTCCAATTAAAAAATTTGAAAGGTTAAGGCGTCAGGAAAAATTCCAATTTAAGTGATTTATTTCTTAGGTTGCTGAAAATGATGGCATCCCAGAAACATGGTCTTATCCATAGTTACAAAATGCTGTTTTTGTTTGGGTGAATGTTAAAAAAAAAAAGAAAGAAAACCATTTAAAAGTGTATTTTAAGTACACACACACATACAAAAAAACAAAAAAAACCCAGAATGGTCCTTAGGCATATAGGAGTTAAACACAAATTCTGACCAAGTAACAACTATGAAGACAACCCCCAACATTTAGAACAGGTGTTCTCTAATGCTGGAGAATAATACGCCATGATCTCAAATATTCTTTTCTGATATAGGAAGCAACTACAGAAAGCTTTTATTTGTTCAAAGTAACCAATGCTAGAGAGGCAAAGAACCCCAACACCCCCCCCCCCCAATCCTACTTCAAAATGAACATAGCAAAATTGATTTTCATTAGAATGTTATTTCTTCACACTAATAAATCAAAAAACCAAGACCCAGATGCCATATATATACCAACACAAACAATTACTGAGCTGCATCTCCTGGAATCGAGCCAAGTTAGTCTCTCTGCATAAAAAGCAAGTACAATTTGAGGACATTTCATATTTTCCTCTTTTGCCAGCACCAGCTCTGCCTCTTCTGAATCTTTCCATTTCATGAGAAACATGAATTCCCCACCGCTGTCTGTGGCACCAATTTTTCATTCAGGATCAAGCCCTCTGGCAAAGCCTCTTGGTTCAGCAGCAGAATCTCTTTTCTTCTTTGACTTGCTATCATCAGAGTCACTGTCAGGTAAAGATTTTCTATTTATACCATCTTTTCCTTTACTTGTTTTTTGAGAATTAAGAAATACTGCATCTGGGGTGCCTGGGTGGCTCCGTCGAGTAAGCGTCCAACTCCTGATTTCGGCTCAGGTCATGATCTCCCAGTTCATGGGATCAAGCCCCACATGGAGTTCTGCACTGACAGCACAGAGCCTGTTGGGGATTCTCTCTCTCCCTCTCTCTCTGCCCCTCCCCTGCTCGCTCGCTCTCGCTCTCAAAATACATAAACACTTTTTAAAATTTATTTTTAAAAAAGAAATGCTTCAGTTAACTCTGGCCAGTCTAAGTTTCTTCAGGTTCCCAAGTGTTGTCAGCATCTGTAAATCCCTTCCACTTCAGGAAATACTCTACCTTCGATTCACTACACATTGGTCCAGTACTTTTTCCACCATAAATTCTTCAGGCTCTGCCTCTTCCACTTTTTTTGCTCTTTCTATTCTGTTTCTTCCCCAGTTTTTGCAATATAGTTTTATTGGAGACCCTTTTTCTTTATGGCAGACTTGCAGAGCCTCCAAGCTGCTCTGGGTCCGGGGTCTTCTGTGTCTCCAGCCTGAGTTGCCTCAAGCTCCAGCCACATCTGAGGGGGTGGCCCTGGGGAGCGGTGCCAATACTACTTTTTTATTTGCTTATTTCTAGCTTCCTTCACTAAAATACAAGGTCCCTGTGAGCAGGAATGTCCAGGTCTTCATCTTGCTATATCAATAGCAAGACCACTGACCATCCTAGACCATTGCCTGCTGCGTTGTAGACACTCCATAAACATGTATTTACTGAGTGAATGAACAAATAACTGAGTGTGCTTTACTATGTAGGAGGCATTACATTAAATGCATTTCATGCCTGGGGCACCTGGGTGGCTCAGGGGGTTAAGCAGCCTACTCTTTTTTTAATTTTTTTTAATGTTTTTATTTTATTTTTGAGAGAGAGAGAGAGACAGAGTGTGAGTGGGGAAAGGGCAGAGAGAGAGAGGGAGACACAGAATCCAAAGCAGGCTCCAGGCTTTGAGCTGTCAGCACAGAGCCTGATGCAAGGCTCGAACTCACGAAGAGTGAGATCATGACCTGAGCCAAAGTCGGCCGCTTAACCGACTGAGCCACCCAGGCTCCCTGAAAGCAGCCTTCTCTTGATTTTGGCTCAGGTCATGATCTCATAGTTCCTGAGATCGAGTCCTGTGTGGATGTCAGCCCAGAGCCTGCTTGAGATTCTCTCTCCCTCCCTCTGCCCTTCCCCAGCTCACAGGTGTGTGTGTGTGTGTGTGTGTGTGTGTGTGTGTGTGTGTGTGTGTGCATCCCCGCCCTCAAAACAAATAAACTTTAAATACATATATACACACATACATACATACATACGTACATTTCATGCCTAATTCATGTAATCATTTCAGTTAGCTCTCTTAGTAATTATAGACGCAAAATTCGAACCTACATCCTTCTGGCTCCAGAGCCCATTCACTTCACCAGTAGATAAACAAACTGTTCCCCTGGTTAGAATACTTGGTTCCCAGGTATAAAATGTTTTTTAGCTTTTCTCTTGTGTTGCACTGAAGATAAAATAGCTAATGCTATCATTTAAATGTTCAGCAGAAATTTGGCAACTACACAGCCCACAGTCATCGGGGACCCCAGGCTTTCCTGAGATGCTGCAGACACAGCAGGCCTCAGTCACAATTAGGCCCACATTTATTTCTGGACAGTTTCTCTGGACTCCATGTTTTATCCACAACATGTAGCATATTATGTCACTCTCATCAGAAATTAAATGTGGTGATGATATTACATTAGTATGAAATATAAGCATTAGCAAATATAGTTTTGAAAAGAGGATACCTCTCTCCTCTGGATGTTATACAACCAAAATAAAATTTACATTACTCAGTATTTATTTCCCACTTGCTCAGAATTTCAATATGTTGTGAATGCTTGTTTACTTCAACATTCTATACACGTATTAAATTATACTGGCATATGCATCCCAGGTATAAATTAGACATAATAATAATAGCTAATATTTATTGAGCATTTACAGTGTACTAGGCAGGCCTTGTGCTAAGCACTCTGTATATATTAACCATTTGAGATGGGTTATATTATAAGAGTTTGAGATGGGTTATATTTTTAGAGTTTCAGACACTAAGGGCAAAATCAAACATCTAATAAAACCTGCACCTTTGATGTTAATCATTATACTTAAGGGGATAAGATTTAATAGAAATATCACATTTCTGAAGATATAAACAGCAAGAGCATTGCAGAATGTCTACAGCTGATTTAACAAGTTATATTTTTTTTAATCACCCCAAGATTTTATTGTGTATACGGTTTATACTATTAGGTGGATTTTTTAAAAAATGTTTTCTGTCCCTTCCTAAAAGCATGTTATCTTCATTCCTAAAAACATTAAAGTCAAAGAAATAACAATATCCTGTTTGCTCTTAAGCTGGTAAAACTTCATGGTCAGCTTTTGGAAAAGAGCCCGAGAGAGTCTGTGAATACAAGTGTAAAACAATTATGTTATCATAAAACAATTACAAAAATTTCTTCTGGTACGTCATCTTGTACAATTCCCTTTTCCTCCTATTTTTCCCAGACCTCTGTAAGGCCATTCTTTGGATATGTCCCCTTTCTCTACTTCCTACTAACTTTGCAGTGCCCTCAACCTGCCCTTATCTTCTCTCAGATCCAGCTACAGCAGTAAGACATGCTGTGATGTGTGAACCCTGTGACTTCAGGACCTGTCCTAAGAGGCTAACAACATACCTGCAGAACCCCGAGAGGCATAATGAGCCCAGGCAACATCCAAGTTGGAGTCAGGACCCATGGGGTGGGCCAGGTCTAATGGGCAAATCTGGCAGCAGGAAGTCGTAGTGTGAATGCGGTAAATGTTATGAACACTGCCACTGCCCCATCCTAAGTACATAGTGGCCATCACTAATTTATCAGAATCATCCCCAAAGTAAGATTCAGGCAGCTGCTACTGATGCATTGGAACTGATTTGCTGCTTGAGACCTACTGACCATCCTTGTTAAAGGACGTTGGTGATGTAGTCCTAGTGGTTTCTGGGAGCGTGGCTCCAGACAGCCCTGAAGCCTACCAGGGACAAGCATGCCTCCCAGATGGAAGAGCTAGCAAGGAGCTGGACATATCTAGACCCAATGGAGGGATTGGATTGAAAGTCAGAAAATCTAAAAACAGGAGCCCCTGGGTGGCTCAGTCGGTTGAGCGTCCGACTTCGGCTCAGGTCATGATATCACACTTCATGAGCTCAAGCCCCACATGGGGCTCTGTACTGACAGCTCGGAGTCTGGAGCCTGCTTTGAGTTCTGCTCTCTCTCTCTCTCTCTCTCTGCTCCTCCCCCACTCATGCTCTCTCTCTGTCTCTCTCTCTCTCTCTCTCTCTGCTCCTCCCCCACTCATGCTCTCTCTCTCAAAAATGAATAAATATTTTAAAATTTGGGGAAAAAAAGGAAAGAAAATCTGAAAAGAATGAGAAAATCCAGTGGAAATTGGCATACAGTGGTAACATGGTGAAAACAGTTGTGCCCAGGACAAAAGGGTTAAGGCAGCAAAACTAATTCCAGATCCCCACCTGCTGGTGAGTTTCAGCCTACCAGCAATCTGAATACCCAAAGCCAAGCAGGAGACCTTTCCTGACATTTCTTCCTTTTCTCCTAAATTCATTCACCATCTGTATGGCTAATCTCAAATTCTACTTTTCTACCCTGGAATTTTATTCCCCAAATTCCACTGTTGTAGCTACCTGTGATGTCTTTAATGAATATTTCACCAACAACACAAACCATGGAAACACATAAGGTCTCAGCTCTCCCCTGAAACTCTCTCTCCTTTAAACTCAATAGTCTAGGCAGTTGTGCCATTTTACATAAAGAATGAAAACAAACGCAGGACCTCAGAATCATCTGATTCTTGTCCACTTTTCCACACATACAAAAAAGGAGGGCCAAAGGAACAGACCCAAAGTCCCATTGGGGGAGTCAGGCAGAGACAGGCTGGACTTTCTGAGAGAAGCCTGCTGTGGGAGCAGCCAAGTCTGAGGTCAGGAAGAGGAGGAATGCAGCTGGGCAAGGAGAAGAGACTGTGGACCACTGACAGTCCCCAACAGCAATTCCCCACAGCCCCTCGGGGAGAGGAGACCCATTCTCTCACATGATGTGTGGGGCTGAGTGCTAGGAAGCTTGCACACCCTGTGAAAGAAGAGCTGTTGAGTCTCCCTTCAATGACATGAGCAGAAACCATCTCTGAGCCCTGAGTCACTGAGCTCTCGGGGCTCACCTTGTCAGAGAAGGAAGTCCCACCTGGCTCTGATCTGAACACTGACCGTAAGCAGGGCACCTCAGACTCCCTACCTGGAAAACAAAATGGGCAGGGGGAGGGAGCTCACAGAGGCTAAGATTTTATGACAGAAAATGTTTGTTGAAGCAGTGCCTTGCATCTCTGACAAGGAAAAATGAACAGGAGAACTATTAGAACTTCTCTCTCTCTCTGTCTCTCTGTCTCTCTGTCTCTCTCTCTCTCACTCTCAATTCCCAGATGCGAGGCTTTCCTTGAGAATGTTTCTCTCCTGTGTGGTCAGCCCCATCCTCTCACTGTCCTACCCTTCCCTCACTGTCCCCTCCAGCCACCCCCCACTGCCCACCCCCAGCAGGGCCCGTGCAGCCCAGCTGGCCAGTCTGCATCCAACCAAATGCAACTTCCACTGTCTCTGCCTTTAGAGCTTGTAGCTATTCAAATACTTGGACCACCTCCTCTTTTTCCCTGAAATGATAACTTTCTCTCTCAATTGCCTCCTTTCTTTTGCTTCACAAGGTCACCATTAGTTCAGAAGCTCATACAAATCAGTTCAAGAAATATTTATCTAGCTACTCCGCTGGTAGAATATTTTGCAGAAGATACTAAAATATAAGGAAGATACATTCCTGCCCTCAGGAATCTGTAGCCTGAAAACGGTTATAAAATAACAACACACACACACAAGTGAGTCAGAATAAATGCTCTCGATTCTTTGGGGGCTTCAAAGGATGGGCATTCACATGTGGCTGGGGGATCAGGAGAGGCTTCATAGAAGAAAGAGCATTTGAATCGTGAGGTAGGGCTGAGTTAATAATTAATAATAATGATAATAATAATAATAATAATAATAATAAGCAGCCATGAACACGAGAGGAAGAAAATCTCAGAACACATTGTCAAATAGTTAACAAACTAGTTCAGCCAAAATGGAGGTCCTGTCTTGATTTTCCAACCCTCATATTTGGCCACACAAGCTGACGTGTTCTGTAAGAGCAGTGGAACAGAATAGTTGACACTGGAATATCGATGCATGCATAGGTATGTATAGAAAGGCATTGAATGTCAGCCTAAGAAGTCTTCATCTAATAATTATGAAAGCAAAGATTTAAGAAAACTAATTTTAGTTAATATTGTCCCACATAAAGTTTTATTAGGAGCTCTGAGTCTACCCTCCACATAACACTGGGGTGTTTTAGCTGGAGCCTTTGGAAGAGAGTGTTCTCCCGGCTTGTTCAATAACCCAGACGTGAGGTTAACAGTGAGTACTACAGGCCCACTCTGGTGGTGACAGGGCAAGACCTGGAGAAAATATCAGTGCTGTCTCCCCTCTTGAGGGTAACATTGGGAGAGTGTTGTGATGACCAGATCTACATTGATTTTTTTCTTCAGGAAGACCAGGTACAAGACTGGGGATATTTGCCCTAGCAACAGAGGGTAGGAAAGCTCCAAGATCCAAAGCAGGAAGTCAGGTCCAGTATCAAGGAAGACTAGGGATAGTTCCGTGGACGGATGACATGTATAGGCATTGGCCAGGGTTATGAGACCAGGGAAGAGGGTCAGGGGTTGATGACCAAGGGCTCTGAAGCAGCAATGGCAGCAGAGGCCACAGTAACTAACACATGTCTAGGCTCCCCTCACCCTTTACCTTGTTTCCCTTTAGACTTCTGATCTAGCCACGAGGCAAATGCACAAGTTCTAGAAGGCACTGGTACAGTATAAAGTTTGTTCCATACGGAGAAAACTACTGAGCTTCTCACTAGTAAAACAGCTCAGGGCGGGGGGTGGGGAGCCAGGGACCTGGTGGCTTAGTCCGTTAAGTGCCTGACTTTGGCTCAAGTCATGATCTCTCGGTGGTTCGTGGGTTTGAGGCCGCGTCAGGCTCTCTGCTGTCAGCACAAAGCCTGCCTGCTTCTAATCTCTGTCTCCCTCTCTCTCTGCCCCTCCTCCCCCTCTCAAAAATAAACATTAAAAAAAAAAAAAAAAAAAGCTCTGGTTTCTTCTACCTATTAAATAGGGTAGAAATAACCTGCCCTTCTTCATGGGATGTTCATGGTGCTTGGATAAAATGAAAATGTAAGGAAAAAATTGTAACGGAGTTTAATCATTTTACAACTGCACCTACATATTGATAACCCAAGAATCAACCAATAAAGAGCAATACCTTCCCATGCCCTCAACACTACCCTAGGCCCTCTGAAGATATTCAAAATATATTTAAATGCAAAATCAAATTTAATTTTTTGGAAGAAATTTACTCAGATTTAAACTGTAGTATATTTCTTTTTTTTTTTAATGTTTATTTATTTTTGACAGAGAGAGAGAGAGCGCGCGCGCGCGTGGGCATGAGCGGGGGAGGGGCAGAGAGAGAGAAGGAGACACAGAATCCGAAGCAGGCTCCAGGCTCTGAGCTGTCAGCACAGAGTCCGACACGGGGCTCGAACTCACAGACCACGAGATCATGACCTGAGCCAAAGTCGGACGCTCAACCGACTGAGCCAGCTAGGCGCCCCTAAACTGTTGTGTATTTCAAAGCAACTTGGCCCTGGGCCCTTTCTGAGGATGAAGAGACAATACCCCTCCCCCATCCTTTTATTTAATTAACAAATATTAGCCAACAAATATTTATTGACTGTCACTATCAAATTCAGTGGTTGCCATTTCATTCCCACACTGATAAGTGTCAGTAACAGGCAGGCAGGTAGAAAGAATTAAATTTTAAAAGCTGCTCTTTTAACACAAAGATACATGGTCTTTCATTTTAATCCTGTTCTTGAAATGTGCAAATTAATCCCCATATTACCAAAGAAGCTATTTTTAAATCGTATGTGGAAATAAAATTTAAAAAAAAGAAAAACGTATCTAAGAGGCCACCACATCTTCGAGAGTAGCAACAATGAAAATAAACATTTTACTTCTTTTTCCGTAAAACTCACATCCACCCAAATAGAAACTGGTTTCACTGACATGTCTAATTGTTCTCAATGTTTCTTGCTAAGTGATAGTTTAGAGAAAACCTTTGAAATCTCATAAGATGGGATATGTATTTGGAGATGGCATGACGCCCTTTTTGATCTCTTGAAATTCTATTTTTTAAACCCTGTGGTGATGAATCAGGAAACAAATATAATCCCCAAAAAAGTGGGTTGTTTATTGCAGTTTCTCTAAAGATAAGAGATAAGGTTAGGTATATACAGAATTGTACCTATTTTTTCAAAAACTATTTTTTATTCTGTTATGGAGAAAAGTATAAAAAGAAGTGAATAACACCACCTGAACACCACTAAAGAAGAAACAAATACAAAGGAGTCCTACCTTAAAGTCGCTTCAATGGGCAGCTCAAAAGACTGAATCTCAGCCAGGACGTTCTCGTAAGTCTGATCTGGGTCTTCTTCCAACATTGCTCCACATGCCCCTGATTTTCCAACTGCAGACATCGTATTTTGAGTGTGCAAAATGGTTGTAATTTACAAAAAGCAATGTGGGTTTTGTTGTAATTATCACAAGCGTTCTCTCTTGTTCACCCAGAGTAGCAGCAAAGGCTGAGCTCACAGTCTGACTTCATGCTATCAAAATCTTCGCTTCCAAGAATGTTGCACAGCTGTTGCTGTCCAGTCTCTACTTATAACATTTTACTTATTATTAACCTTGACACAGTTCAGAAAGTTCCTGCCTGATGTCTGCTATGTTTATTTATTTGTTTCTCAAAGATAGTGACTGCAACCATAAAAAAAATTACTACATAGTATCGACTTGTCAGGGCACATATTTTAATTATTTATGCTAAATACAGAATACAAGCCATGCTCCTACTTATTCTTGTGATTATACCCTTGCCAACAAACCCAAGTAGGTACCTTGTCCAGGAAAAATGTAACCTCTTGTAGGATATGATTTTGGGGTCACTGGGCTAGTTCCTTGGGTCCCCCTGTCCTCCACTACTCCACCATAGTCACTGTTGTGTGTTTGTCCGTTTACAGTAAGAGCCTTTCCTTCTTCCGTCCCCAGCTCAAATCCTTGTTGGTCACTTATGCATCACTGTGAACGAGTCTGCCAGATCCCTTCCACAGAATAGGTTTTGATGGAGAGGGGGAAAGCGCAAAGATGCCGGGATGGGAAGGGGACAGGCTGTCACTGAGAGGAAGAAAGAATGCAGAAAATAAAGGCCCAAAATATCAAGGGCAAGTGTGGCCTACAGCCAGCCTCAAGATGGTCTAAAATTAAATGGCACATTATTTCCCATTACCATTTTCATTAGATCTTCCTCAAGCCCAAGTTTAACCTCATGTTTTCTTGCCCAGTACTAGAAAGTTGGTATTTAAAGGGATGGCTAGTGGGGTGCCTGTGTGGTTCAGTTAAGTGTCAGACTTTGGCTCAGGTCATGATCTCGCCAGTTCGAGACCTGAACGGGGGGCTCTCTGCTGTCAGTGCAGAGCCTGTTTCATGTCCTCTGTCTCCCTCCCTCTCTCCCCCTCCCTCACTCGCGCTCTTGCTCTCAAAAAGAAATAAACATGAAAAAAGTAAAATAAAGGGATGGCTAGCAACATTCTTCCATATGAACCTTTTTTTTTAAGTTTTTATCAGATTTTTAAATTTTGCTCTGTAAAAAATTTAAAGTTCTTTCTCCTAAAAATGTAGTGTTTATATAACCACAAGGCATATGTCATCAACTGCATCAGTTTCTCATTCCTCCCTGCACCCATACCCTTGCCAGTACTTCACCAAGGGCACAGTGTTCCCCCTTGACCCATGACTCTGGGCTTAGCCTGTGACTTCGGCCGGCCAGCCCTAAGGCACGGGGGTGAGAACTCTGAGCCCAGGCCTTGTGAGGCCTCACGTATTTCTCTCTGTCCTCACCCACCTCTGCCATCACCTGGGAGCGCAGGCCCTGGCTAGCTCGCCGGCCCAAGGAGGATGAGAGATACGTACATTCACAAAACTGGATTCACAAAACTGCGGAGAAAGGCACATACTCCCATCCAGCAGCCGCAGCTCGAAGTGAAGCCGCCCACCCAAACCAGGGTGAGGCCAAATGTGCCCCCACTGAGCCACACACACAGGAGCAACAATAAATGGTTGCTGTCTTCCCCCCCACTGAACGACAGTCACTAGGCAGGGGCAAACCAGCACAGCCTTCTTCACTCCAGCCCCACCTCGGCCTCACCTCTCTGCCCCGCCGGTCCTCCCCCGAAGGATGGAACGAAGCAACAGGAATATGCCTCCCACAATTTCCCCCCGCAGGAAGTGGTGATGCCCTCCTTCAAGACCTGACACGGAACAGTGACCTTCCACCTTGTGTTAAAGTCATTTGTGTGGAAGGTTTTTCATTTCTACGAAATTATCAGATTATTTCAGAACAGAGTGTCTATTTTATTCACACCTGTGTTCCACGTAACGCTTAACACACTGCCTTGTATGAATGAACGGTGGCAAAAGCGACAAGCTTAAGAGTTACCTCTGCCTTGTTAGGAAATGCTGGTCCAAATTATGCAGAACTCTGACAGTTCCACACTGAATTTATCAGAATCTGAGAATATGTACATGCAAGGTGAGAGATCACTTGGTCATAAGAGGACGTCGGTCATCCCTGTACTATGTTGTAGAGAACAATTCATAGGTGATGCCACACACCCATGAACATATACCTGTGATGACCCATCCAGCCCTAAGTAACATGTAGTTAAAAAACTACACGGATTCTTCCCCCCACCTACCCCAGATTTTTATGTTTCAAATTTACAGGAAAGTTAAAGAACCCAACAAACAGCCATATACCCTTCACCTGATTCACCAATTGTTAACTTTGCCACATTTATTTTCTTTCTCTCTCTGTTTATTCAAGGGGATTTTACAATGTAGGCATATGCTTTTACTATAGGTTGTGAGAAAATTGTATTCCATTATTGTTTTGATTTATTTTTAAGAGAGATAAAGAGAGAGAGAGCACGGAGGGGCGGGGTGGGGGGGTGGGGGGAGGAAGTCCGAAGCAGGCTCTGTGCTGACAGGAGCCAGCCCAACGTGGGGCTCGAACTCATGAACCTCGAGATCATGGCCTGAGCCGAAGTGGGAGGCCCAACCGACCAAGCCACCCAGGCACCCCAGAAAATTGTATTCCTCTAAAGAGAGTATTTTTTAAACAGTAATAGTATAGCAGTATACTACACAGCAGCATAATTAATAAATCACAATAGCTTTGACTTATTGTCACCGCATGACCCCATTCCTACTACACAGTGCCGTCATCTGCTTCCTGCGCAGCCAGCTCCCCCAGGAGATTCAAGGTCTTTCAACCTGTGCCCTCTGCTCCTCAGCGCTCCCCGCCCCTCCTCCACTCCCACCCCACTCTCTTCTCCTCCCGCTTCTGTTAAGTGCATTGTCCCTCTGCCTCTTACTTTCTTCTAAGCTGTGTAAGACACAGGCAACAACTTCCTGTTTCCACTGGCTAACCAGCATCTTCCTTTTATTCAAAACTTTCCTTGAGTGCCATTTCCTGCCGGAAGTCCACACAGATTGAACGAGCAGGAGACCATCTCCTCCCGAAAGTAACAGTTAAGAAAAACAACCTCCCCTATCCCATAGTGCTGACAACAAATTCACCAAATAAGGAAAAGAAAAGGAGGAAATGGAAACATTTTTAAACAGCTATATTCCAAGATGCCCATAAAAGAGAATGGTGCGTGTGACTGGAATGTTCCCGGTCTCCACCCTTAACCCCTCCTCCCAGCTGCGGCTCAAACTGTTTGGACTACTTCCTAGGATCAAGCCTGACCACCGACTGGAGACATTTAAGTGGCCAGAGGCCAGTGGTTCTTGTTCCTCCCCAACCCCAAGGCAATGCCTAGAGACATTTAAAAAATGTTTAATGTTTATTTTTGAGAGAGAGATAGAGAGGGCGAGAGTAAATGGGGAGGAGCAGAGAGACACAGAGTCCAAAACAGGCTCTAGGCTCCGAGCTGCCAGCACAGAGCCCGATGCAGAGCTTGAACTCACCAACAGTGCGATCATGACCTGAGCCGGAGCTGGAGGCTTAACCAACTGAGCCACCCAGGTGCCCCCTGGAGACATCTTTTAATGCCAGAACTAGAGGTGGATGCTACTGACATCAGTGGCTAGACGTGCTACTAATACAGTATACAGCACCGTCCCCCACAACAAACACTTATCCAGCCCAAAATGCCAATAGTGCTGAGGTCGGAAAATCCTGCCCTAAGCTGATCTTTAAGACACATCATTAGGTTCTGCGTGGTGCTGATACAGGCCCTGTGACTGAGGCCCCTGAGTGGGCTTTTTTCTTCCTCTGAAACTGAGTCTCTGTCTTGTTAGTCTACTAGGAACACTAGCCCCTCTAGAACCAGAGACCTTAAAAAAAAAAAAAAAAAGGTTACTATTCAAATAAAACTTATTGAGGGGCGCCTGGGTGGCTCAGTCGGTTAAGCATCCGACTTCGGCTCAGGTCACGATCTCACAGTCTGTGAGTTCGAACCCCGCATCGGCTCTGTGCTGACAGCTCAGAGCCTGGAGCCTGCTCCGGATTCTGTGTGTGTGTGTGTGTGTGTGTGTGTGTGTGTGTGTGTGTGTGTGTGTCTGCCCCTCCCCTGCTCACACTCTCTTTCTCTCTCTCTCTCAAAAATAAATAAGCATTTTAAAAAATTCAAATAAAACTTATTGAGTACAAAGGTTTTGGAAAAAAACCTCAGTCTTCTTAACTTTATTTTTGAATAAAATTATCTATTTTATTTATTTTTGAATAAAAACTTTTTGGAAGAAAAAAAACCTCAGTCTTTTTGAGGTAAGCAGAGATTGGGTCCCTATTGTTGTTTTGCTGCTATTGTTACTATACCCACAGCAATTAACACCATGGCTAGCACAAGTTAGATGCTCAATAAATATTTGTTCAATAAATTATCTTGACACAGCAGTATAATGCTTTGTAAGTAACGGGCAACGAATAGATATTTATTCATGATTATCACAGAGTTTATCTTACAAAAGCTACTTCAAATAAAGTAGATAAACGTTGTTTTAGTTATATTAGTATTATTTTTCAACATTAGGAAGCCTGTCAAGATACTCAGTTAAACTTTAAGACTGCAGCATTATTATTGTTAGGGTACTCACAGCAATAGGGTTTGTTATAAGAAAGTTAGTTTTTCCAGAAATACCTATGACATCCAATAGTGGTTCCACAGGGCCATTCTATATTTTTTTCTATCATCTTCAAAATTCAGGATGTAACACTTCATTACAAAAAGCATTTTGGTCTTTCAGTGAATCGGTGTTTTCTCAATAAGCTATATTCTTAATGCGCTTTGAAGAATAAAATTGTTTTCAAAAATCTGTTCTAAATTTCTGCTATAACTCAGCACGTTTTTCTGTTCATAAAATCTTCGGGGCCATGGTGTTTCTGTGAATGTTATAATATCATTACCATTATCTGAGTTTCTATTCCCTGGAACATGGCATGGTTTTGGATGTCTCTGAACCTTTATACATGCTGCCTCTTTTATCTAGAATACCTTCCCCACACCTGTTTTCTTGTCTGTACCACGGAGAAGATAATAGTAACCCCCACCTCATGGCTGCTGTGAAGGCTACATGATTCTTAAGCATTTATTAGGTAGAGCACTCAGGAGGGTGTGGCACCTGATGAGCGTCAGGGTCCGCTGTTTCTATGACCTCTGAGGCTTTGTTCCCACCTTGTTGTACAGATTTGCTACTATCCCCCATAACTTTTTTTTAATGTTCATTTGTTTATTTTTGAGAGAGAGAGAGAGAGTAGAGGAAGGGCAGAGAGGGAGAGAAGGAATCCCAAGCAGGCTCCATCCACGCTGTCAGCACAGAGCCCAATGTGGAGCCTAAACCCTAAAACTGTGAGATCATGACCTAAGCTGAAGTCGCATGCTTAACCGACTGAGCCACACAGGTGCCCCCTCCCCCATAACTTTTTTGAGCATGTTGTCTTTACCAAAGCTCTGATCCCTTAGTATTATTGTTTTTGTTATATATTTATCTACCTCACTGGACCACAAGCTACACAAAAGCAGGGTATGGGCCTTATGCTTCTTTATAGTCAAAGCATTCCACATGATGCTGGGCGCATAGCAGGCCTGGACTCAATGACTGATGAGGGACTGGAAGCCTTAAGAATGATGGAAACAACACCAGCCAAAACAAGTATGAGGGGGTGTCCACTGCTTGATTAAATTGATATTTTTCAGACAAAAATTGGTATTTTCCAATTTGACAAGAACATTCTAGACTAATTGTTTTAATTCACTGTGATTATTCCTTTTCTTTATTTCCAAGCAAATCTGGGTTTCGTTAAGAGGCAGCGAAGGCAAAATCTCTAATGTCTCAGTTCTCAATAAACATAATTGCTATAGCAGAAGTAGCTTCACCACGTGCATATTTTGAACTTACACCTCTTCTGTTCGTTATGATTGGGTCTTCTGACTGAAAAATTTTAGGGCACCTTGTTGATCTTTTCCCAAATGTAAGTCTTCAGCATTTGAATCCTGGCCAACAGTCAACAGTCTCAGCCCTATGGTCAGAGAGCTAGATTATGGCGCCACCTCGTGGTCAGTTTTTGGCACATAGTCTGTTAAAACTGGCTCTTGCTCTTCCAGGTTTTTAACTGTTTATATTGGTAATTGCAAAACATCATGAAAAATCACTAAATACCTTGTTCTCTTTTTTCTAGCATTTCTGGCAACTTTTCGATGTGTCATTTATCCTCCATTCATCTAGTTCAGCGCTCTTCAGCAAAATAGAGAATTTAAAGACATGCTACAAGGCCTATTATCACGCTCCCAAAGATACGCTTTTCTCCCACCGGGAAACAAGGATCTTTAAAGTGAGAATTCGGGGCGCCTGGGTGGCTCAGTCGGTTAAGCGGCCGACTTCGGCTCAGGTCACGATCTCGCGGTCTGTGAGTTCGAGCCCCGCATCGGGCTCTGTGCTGACAGCTCAGAGCCTGGAGCCTGTTTCAGATTCTGTGTCTCCCTCTCTCTGACCCTCCCCCGTTCATGCTCTGTCTCTCTCTGTCTCAAAAATAAATAAACGTTAAAAAAAAAATTTTTTTTTTTTTAAATAAAAAATAAAGTGAGAATTCAGGGCATTCTTGGGTGACTCAGTTGGTTTCGCGTCTTGATTTCAGCTCAGGTCATGATCTCACGGTTGGTGAGATCCAGCCCCGCGTCGGGGCTGAACCTACTTGGGATTCTCTCTCTCCCTCTCTCTCTGTCCCTACCCTGCTTGTGCACGTGTGTGTGCTCTCTCTCTGAAAATAAAGAAATAAACTTTAAAAACAGAAGTGAGACTTCAGGACACTAACTTCTTCAGGCCATGCTAGGAGAGGGTGGGCCACTGTGAGCTCTGCCTGAGCCCCTGCTTCCACATCTGGTAGGCGGCCCTTTGCCCATATTCTTCTCAACAATCATTCTCTTTTCCCTCTTTTGAAACCAAACAATTCCCTCAAAAATATGGTTTCAGGCATAAAATAGGAAATAGTACTAAACAAACGGAAATGTTTTGCTTTAAATACTGAAGCCATTTGTTTACATTATGAAATACTTTGCATTCAAAGTCCATAATTGAAAAGAAACATGAATCATCAATCACAAGGGGACTTTATAGATAAGAAATAAGCACTGGCCTGAACAATTGTATTAAACACGAACAACTCTTGTTGGGAGCTTTTGCTGACTCATTTTTCAGGAAGTGGGTTGTCCAGGGAGATTTTTACGGGAGGAACAATCGACAATATTTTCATATTAATAACCTCCAGTTACTTTATTGTTCTCAAAACTTTTGTTAATGAGTATTTTCCTGTTCGGTGAAGAAAAAAACATTAATCAAAAGACAAAGCCTAAACTGATTTCTTTTTATGTATTCTGGATTCTTGTCTTCTGTGATATTAAATATATTTAAGTAAGAGTTGTAAAACAACCTTATTCACTGAGCATAATATCAGGAACTATTTTGAATCTTTTTTAAAAAACATACGCGCTATAGCATATATTGGATACATTACGCAGACTGATTCCAAACTACCACTTTGGATTCAAATCCCCTTCAAGCAACAGCAATGTTTCCACTTGGTTTGGTTCCTCTTCTGCCCCACTCCTTCTGAGATTTCTCTCAATTGACCCCTCAGTTAAGGGACAAACAGTGTGAGCTCCTCGAGACCCACTAAAAGATTAGGCCATTCACACAAGCTCCCCTCAGAAAACAAGGTCTCCAGCAGGACTGTAGAGAATAGACAAGGTCAGTGTGTTCCATGGAGACTCCCAAGTGCACACACTTTTTGGTCCATCCACAAGCACTGGGCCTCTCTCTCTCTTAGCTCATGAATGAGGGTTTGTGACACGGGGCTTAAGTCACCTGCCTGTGGGATTAGGGGAAGTAAATTGTGAAATAAGATTATTGTGTGATTATGATTTCTGTTAGTATAAACAATTCTCATACTTGTCCTGATTTAACACAAATATATTTCCCACAACATGCTCCTGCCCCCACCGGCCCCACAGACCCCCTCCCCCACCCCCGCCCCCCACAAGCCCTGGGGAGAAAGCCTCACTTTACGTGCACAATGTAGCTTTCCTTCTGCACCAGGTGATAAAGTGGGGCCGGTGAGGCAGGCAAGTAAGAGAATCAAGCAGGTTTCTGTGTAGTGCACCAGTTACACGCACAGACCACAGACGCTGGAGTTGGACTGCCTGGGTTCAAATCCTATCCCTGCTACTTAGTAGCGATGTGACCTTGGGCTCTTTTCTGTGCCTGGAGTCTCCTTATCTACATAAAAGACAAGCTCCTATCTCACAGATTTGCTGGGGAGATTAAATTAATTAATGCAAATAAGGTCTTCAGAACAATGCCAGGAAAGTAAAAAGCATTATAAAAGCATTAATGTTATGACATTGACTGCTTGATAAGGAATGATGTTATGAACCACTGAGGGTGATTTTTTGTGTTTTGAAAATCAACCGCCTTATAATTTTGTTATGACGAGTAGTGCTGTTCTCTTTTCCAATGGACACATGTAGATGTTTCTCTGATGCTCAAAGATCAGAGTTTTGAAAATGTCAGTGACCCATAAAAATGTTTAGGAAACTAATGCTCAGGTGCTTATTATAAAGTTATTTCCTGTGTACTGATCTTTATATTTTGTTAATTTATGTATTCATCTTTTAAAAGAAAACTAAATATTTAAGGGGTGCCTGAGCGGCATCTATTGAGCATCTGACTTCAGCTCAGGTCATGACCTCCCAGTTCGTAGGTTCAAGCCCTTCATCGGGCTCTGTGCTGGCAGCTCAGAGCCTGGAGCCTGCCTGGGATTCTGTCTCCCTCTGCCCCTCCCCTGCCTGTGTTCTCTCTCTCTCTCTCTCTGTCAAAAATAAACATTTAAAAAGAGAAAGAAAAGAAGACACTATATTTAAGAACCTACTACGTACCAGGCCCTTGGGGAGCCCACAGGTCAGTGGAGAAATTCCTCCTTTATTCCAGCTGGATTGAGAGCGGGAGCAGAGGGGTCTGGGAGTGAGGCACCTGCCGTCCACACCCAGGATGGCACATACGCTTTCTGGAAGAATCCACGCTGGCTGGGTGGGTCTCAGAGTGACGCCTGAACACAGATCCAACTCTAGAGCTCAAAACCAATGTGACATGGCCTCCCTGGTTCAATGGAGCTTCAGAACCCAGGACCATGCTTTTTACCTGAATCCTCAAACCTTCCATTCTGTGTATAGCCCCAGGAATAACACCTGTCTGGGGTATCCCAGGCTCCTGGAGTTTATTTTTGGGAGTGAAGAAAAGAATCAACATTAGAAAAAGAACCCCAAATCTTGGAAAAGAGCCTCTAAAGAAAAAGAATCTGATAACAAGCTGCCATTTTCTTATGGTTTTCCTTCATATCTCCCTCATCCTCCTTCCCAAGTTTATTTCTGTCAGTTTGTCCCTTAAATGTAGTTGTTTCCCTGGAATCTGTCCCCAAGTGTCTTTTCTTCTTACTCTAGGCTCCTGTAAGTTCATCTTCCACTTGTGTGTTGATGAGTCCCAAATCCAGACCTACAATTGTACCTATTCCCTGAGTTCTAAATTTCATTTCTTTTTTTTATTTTATTTTATTTTAGAGATGGAGAGCACCAATGGGGAGAGGGAGAGAGGGAGGGAGACAGAGAATCTTAAGCAGGCCCCACGCTCAGTGCGGAGCCTGACATGCGGCTGGATCCTACAACCCTGGGATCCTAACCTGAGCCGAAATTCAAGAGTTGGACACTCAACTGACTGAGCCACCTGGGCACCCGCCCCACCCCCCCAACTTCATTTCTAACCCCCTACGTAACATCTCTACCAGAGTATCCTGTCACTTAGCACTTGACATTCAGTATGTCTAAAACTGAACTCACAACTTCACTGGCCATTTGGGCTGCTATAACAGAATACCGTAGACTGAGGGGCTTAAACAACAAGCATTTATTTCTCACAGTTCTGGAGGCTGGAAGTCCACGATGAAGAACCCAGCAGATTCAGTGACTGATGATAGCCTCCTCCCTACTCCGTCATGGCCATCTTCTCACTGTGTCCTCACATGGCAGAAGGGGCAAAGAAGCTCTCTGGAGTCTTGTTTTTAAGAACACTAATCCTATTCGTGAGGGTTCAACCTCATGACCTAATCACCTCCCAAAGGCCTCACCTCCAAATACATCACGTTGGGGATTACATTTCACCATATGAATTTGAGGGGACACAGTCTATTAGCATGCTTCTCCCACTTTAAGCCAGTCTCCATAAACCAAATACCTACCTATTAATAATGATGCTATCCCCAAAACAGATATTCCCAACCTGCTCTTGCTCTCCAGATCAATCTCTGCCCATCTCTGATCCATTAGCTTTGAGCCTGGTCACCTCTGGGCCTTTGTAGATGCTGTTCCCTTTATACAGAATGCCTTTCCATCTGCCTACTTTGTGCACAAATGTCTATATATTCTTCAAGACTCAAAACAGTCCCCTCTTCAAAGCCACTCTAGGTTCTGGGTCATACTTCACATGGGACATAATTTAGACAGGGCAAGTACATATTTTATTTCCAATACTAAGTATGAGTTCTTTGAAGACCACCTCTGGGCCTTAGTCACCTTCATAGTTCTCAGAGTACTTACCATAGGACCTCATATGAAGAAGTCATCAATATATGTTTGTTGGAATAATCAATTAATTAATGTAAGAAAAAAGAATCCGTGTGTTTTGACAAGTTGTGAGTTATTTTTCTTCCACTCATTCTTTGTCTTCATATCTCCCATTACCTATTATCACTTTTCTGGATTGCTCACCACTCAGAAATTTTGATGTTGTAAACCGTCTGCTTCACAAAATGTTTTGGAGTATAGTTGGTCTATAAGTCCTGACACAGTCTGGCTCCTTACAGGGACACCTATTGTGGAGTAAAAACTGAGCTAATGACTAATGTGAATTCCTTCACTTCAAACACCATATGATAAAAAGAAAAGTTTCCATTATACCAGGTTTTACAGGGTTATGGTTCAATAGGTGATCTGTATGCTTCCTTTTTGCTTCTAAACACATGTGTTCCTTTGTTTCTCAGGAAGTAATCATCATGTAGCCATGGAAATCAATGAGTGCAAAGGAAATGTTGCAGGGGAATAACGAAGCCAACTAACTCAACTCCACAAAAGTTGGTCACATCCTAAAATGATTAAAATACAACCATCCAAAAGTTCTTAGAGGAAGTGTTAATTGGTACTTGGTATTTTGACAATAACTGGTTCAGTAATAAGAGCATGTCAAAAAGTCTAAAGCATTTATAAAATATTATCGAGATGAGTGAACAAATATTTATTGAGTGACTCCTATGAACTAGGCCCTTTCACATGAATGCCCTCCTCTTGTTATCTCAACAGCCCTATGGAATAGCTATTTTTGGTATTATTTCCATTCTACAGATTAAAAAAAGCAAAAACCAAAAACCTTAGACTCAGAGGTTAAATGACTTGCCCAAAGACTAGTAAATGAGAGAGAGCACTAGCAAGAACATGCTCTTCCCACCAATCAGAATTCATCTGAGGGATGAATGATGCCCAGCTCCCAAGCTCTCAATCTCAAGAGGGAGCATCTCAAACAGAACAAACCGCCCCCCGATGAACTTTCCACACTCATAAGATTCAACTGTGTCTTTCTTTGCTTAACCAGGCACTTGCAAGTCATCAACATCACATCCATAAAACTCTAACACAACCATCTTATTGTTCTTTTTTGCACAAATTTTGTAATGTTAAAATTTTCATAAAAGTCCAAAGTTTGTGTTATACAGAAGTCTGTTTTGTAATAATGCTTCAGTGAAAAATGACAGTGGTAGCAGTGTTTTAATTTTTATTTACAGTCTTAAAGTAATGGAGTTTATTTCAGGGAAAACCTATAGACTCAGTCTCGTTTATTTATAAGACATACCTTATCTTTGTTACAAATTATATTAATTTAAGTCCTATGACTGTTTGGCATAAGTTTATCACGTTACCCACTTGTTTGACCAATTGTATATAGTTCAACATGAAAAAAGGTCTTTTAGAAGTGCCAGGTGTATAAATTCAACTGCAAAATGTTGGTCACATCATTACTGACAGTGTTAGAAATGAATATGTCAAACAAAACTTTGAGATTTGCTTTATCATAACCAACCAATCATTGTCATTTATTCTATTTTTTAAATTTTTTTATTTTAGAAAGAGAGAGCATGCATGCGGGGGAATAGGGGTAGACGTCTAGAGAGAGAGAGAATCTCAAGCAGCCCCACACTCAGCATGGAGCCTGATGCAAGGCTTGATCCTACGACTTTGGGACCATGACCTGAGCCAAACTCAAGAGTCATACACTCAACTGACTGAACCATCCAGGCACCCCAACTACTGTCATTTATTGAGGACCAGTTTTGTGCTTAGCACTATGCTAGGTTCTGTGAAAGAGCCAGAAGAAATACGTGAAAATGTAATTGGTAGGAATTACGTTAAGCATCAGGTCCCAGAGAAGAGACTAGAATGCCCTTTGTTCTCTCATGTAAAAGAGTCCAAATATGGACTAGGACAGTCTGGGGCAACTCCACAACACCATCGACATTCAGACTGCATCTAGGCTTCAGCCTTCTGTCTTTAGCATGCGGCTTCCACACTTAAGGTCATCCAGGATGAAAACACTGCTGAAACTCTAGCCACCAAGTCCTCAATTCAGGCAGCAGGAAGGAAGGTGGGGAAATGTCAAAAAGATTGGAACCATACTGTCTTGATGATTACAGCTTTGTAGTGCAGGTTAAAGTCCAAGACTGTGACACCTCCAGCTTTGGTTTTCTTGTTCAACATTACATTGGCTATTCAGGGTCTTTTCTGGTTCCTTATAAATTTTAGGACTGCTTGTTCTCAGCTCTGTTGAATGTTGGTGTTATTTTGATAGGGATTGCATTGAATGTATAAATTGCTTTGGGTAGTATCAACATTTTAACAATATTTGTTCTTCCAATCCATGAGCATGGAATGTTTTTCCATTTTTCTGTCTTCTTCCATTTCTTTCATAAGCTTTCTATAGTTTTCAGCGTACAAATCTTTTACCTCTTTTGTTAGATTTATTCCTAGGTATTTATGGGTTTTGGTGCAATTGTAAATAGGATCGATTCCTTGATATATCTTTCTGTTACTTCATTATTGGTGTATAGAAATGCAACTGCTTTCTGTACATTGATTTTACATCCTGTAACCTTGCTGAATTCATGTATCAGCTCTAGCAGTTTTCTGGTGGAGTCTTTCAGGTTTTCCACGTAGAGTAGCATTTCATCTGCAAAAAGTGAAAGCTTGACTTCTTCTTTGCCAATTTGGATGCTTTTTATTTCATTTTGTTGTCTGATTGCTGCTAAAAGGCAACCGATGGAATGGGAGAAGACATTTGCAAATGACATATCTGATAAAGGGTTAGTATCAAAAAGCTATAGGGACTCCTGGGTGGCTCAGTTGGTTAAGCGTCTGACTTCGACTCAGGTCATGATCTCATGGTTCATGGGTTTGAGCCCCGTGTCAGGCTCTGTGCTGATAGCTCAGAGCCTGCAGACCACTTCAGGCTTTTGTGTCTCCCTCTCTCCCTGCCCCTCCCCCACTTGTGCTCTGTCTCTCTCTCTCAAAAATAAATAAACATTAAAAAAAATTTCTTTAATCTAAAAAGAGCTTACCAAACTCAACACCCCAAAAAAACAAATAATCCAGTGAAGAAATGGGCAGAAGACATGAATAGATACTTTTCCAAAGAAGACATCCAGATGGCTAACAGACACATGAAAAGATGCTCAACATCACTCATCATCAGGGAAATAAATATCAAAACCACAATGAGATACCACCTCACACCTGTCAGAATGGCTAACACTAACAACTCAGGAAACAACAGATGTTGGCAAGGATGTGGAGAAAGGGGAACCCTTTTGCACTGTTGGTGGGAATGCAAACTGGTGCAGCTGCTCTGGAAAACAGTATGGAGGTTCCTCAAAAAATTAAAAATAGAACTACCCTTTGACCCACCAATTGCACTACTAGGAATTTATCCAAAGTATTAAAAAATGCTGATTCAAAGGGGCACATGCACCCCAGTGTTTACAGCAGCGCTATCAACAATAGCCAAGTTATGGAGAGAGCCCAAATGTCCATCAACTGACGAATGGACTAAGAAGATGTGGTTGAAAATCAACCACTGCATTGTTGCACGTGCCTTATAAGGGCGGTTTCAGTGGAGAGTGGGACTAAGAGAGGAGAAAAGAAGAAGAATTGGCAACAGCAAGTAGATACAATATTTTTAGGAATTCTGCTATAAAAGGAAAGAGAAGAACAGAGGGAGAGAGAAACTGGAAGGGGAAGGGGAAGGGGAATTGAGAGAGTTTGTTTTTATGATGAGAGAATACTTACACAGTCCTGGGAAAGGGAGGGGAAAACTGATGCAGAGGAGGGTGGAGGATTGCCTGTAGCACGGTCCTTGACTGGGTAGGCAAAGGGGGTGGAAGCTGGTGTATACATGGAGTGGTTAGCCTTTGTAAAGAGTATATGGACAGTGGGGAGCCTGGGTGGCTCAGTCAGTTAAGCGTCTGACTCTTCATTTCAGCTCAGGTCACAATCTCATGGTTCACGAGATAGAGCCCCACATGAGGCTCTGCATTGATGGCACAGAGCCTGCTTGGGATTCTCTCTCTGGGTCCCTCCCCTACTCACACACTCTGTTTCTCTCTCAAAATAAATAAATAAACTTAAAAGGAAAAACAAAGAGTATACGGACAGTTCACCCAGTAGAGCAGGAGGGAAGACAGAGTCTATGAGCCCAGATACTGATAGATGGGTAGTTGTGGTTAAGGGAGCTTATGATGGAGTCTTCTTCTGATGGCTTCCATACTCTCAGTATATAGGAAGCAAGATCATCATGACAGTGAGGATGGGGAACGTGTGGTTGAAGTATTGAAAAGAGAAGAGAACGGCGTAAAATCATCCCCTGCCAGTAGAGTAAACGAATGAAAAGCCTAGGGAAATATAGTTTGGTTGCTGGGCAGCTGGAAGAGTCCACTAGAGATGAATGATCCGCAATTCAAAATGAGACCAGTCAGCTTGATGGTGCGTTTTTCTCCAGCTTCATTCAACTGTGTGGAAAGGAGCAGGGAAAAGGTGAATTTAATAAAGGTTGTAGTTTAGCTAAGTAAGCTTAACCAAGGGGGAGAGGGACAAGGAAATCGAGAGTATGTTCCAGGAAGTGATGAAAAATTTGACCACAGATTTAAGCTGAGTAAGGAGGGAGTGAGGACCTGAAAAGAGTAAGCGGCAGTGAAAACACAGTTGGATTCATAGATCTTAGGTTCCAAAGGGGTTGAAGGATTGTTGAAATTCACAGAGTGTTTCAATGTCCACAAATATAAGCCTTAATGATGTCCAAAAATGCTAGAACTCAGGGGCTTGCCAGTGTGAGCACCCACATAAACTCACCCCAAAATAAATAAATCGGGCTTCCTTAACAAAATAAGTCAGAGAAAGAGAAATGCTCTAGGATTTCACTCCTATGTGGAATTTAGAAAACAAAACAAATGAACGAAGGAAAAAAAAGAGACACACACACAAACCAAGAAACAGACTCTTAACTCTAGAGAACACACTGATGGCTACCAGAGGAGAGGTGTGGGGGGGAGATAGGTGAAATAGGTGATGAGGATTAAAGAATACATTTATCATGATGGCCACTGAGTAATAATATATGGAGTTATTGAACACCATATTGTACACCTGAAACTAATATGACACTGTATGTTAACTCTATTAGAATTACAATTTTAAAACTTCATGAAAGTATTTTTTAAATAAAATAAATAAATCAGTCTTCTCCCCTCTCAGTGACGGAGAGAGTGACCTCATAATGTGGCATGATTAAATCCTGTTGCTGGATTCCAGATTTTCACACACTTCCTGCCATTTCCTGCAAATGGCAAAGTAGAGATTCCAGTGGGCTCTCTGACATGGCAGAATGCCAGGTCAACCAAAGAATGTCTCATTTCTGTAGCCTGAAGAGAACTGAACATCAGATCTCAGGCAGTCTATTGTGTTAATCAGATTTCAAAGCAAGGTCACATCTGTTTTAAGCTCTCCCACAGGAGCTAGGTTACTCTTTCTTGAGCCCACTCTTGCCTCGGGTGTGGAATGGAGCAATAGACCAGAACCTCCCTGGCCAAGCTCTTTAGAAGGAACAATGAAGAGCCTAACGCCTTGGACACGCACAAGAAGAGAAAAGAAGCCCCAAATCAAACATCTCAGGAAAGCCATTCTTTCTGAGTGGAGCGCCAGGGCTCACTCTCCTACAGCCAGTATCAAGCGAATGCTCTCCCAAGCTCTTCATATGACTAACATCACAAAATATCTTAGAATCAAAAGGGCATATACACAAGTCGTGCTGAAATTCTTTCTCTTCGTCTCTACCACTGAAAACTCAAAGTTTCTTCTAGTGTCTAAAATTAGTGACTCCATAGTCAGGCATTTTCAATTTCCCTTATATAAAGTCTCTTGTCAGGATTTTAGGACTTTAAACCTTTGTCTTCATTGAGTAACACAGGCTTGGAAGAGAGGAAATGGTCAATTAATAGCCTCCTTTCCCCCCACCCCTTTCAGCTTTTTTTTTTTAATCTCCCAGCAATAAATATAACACCAATTCTGAGTAAATGTGAGTTTATGTGGTTATTAACAAACAAAGCCAGCAAGTAATGTGTTCTGTTTTCCTGAAATTAAAAAAAAAAGATGTAAAAAGTTTTAAAAAGTTTAAAAGAAGCAACAAACACTACTCCTCTTTCACTTTTTAGTCAAGTTGTACATACTTACAATACTTGTCACCCTTCACAAACCCCAGATCCTATAAAAGGTTGAACTTAGATTATAAGGTAAAGATTTGCCATCAGAGAATGGAACTGAAATCAGAATGTCCCGCTTCTGTGAGTTTAAGAAAAAGCCTTAATGGTTCTTTTTAGTGTGGGGTTTTGGGTTGAGTAGTATTTAAAGCACTAAACTGTCTCTCCAGTATTTGAAGGGATTAAGTTTAGAGTTCATTGTGTTGACTGTCTTTTGAAAGATTAGATAGTTTAGTTAGGCTCCTACTGACCATGTAAATGTCTCAGTGTTTATTGACTGTCTGCAGTCATTATCAAAGACTCTGAACACAATCGACACCTTGTAAACAGAAATCCCATTATTTTTGTGGTACTGATAAGATTTACTGAGGATTTGATTTTTTCATGATTGACTAGCCAGTTAAAAATATTAATACAGTACAGGAGAGCATGATAAATGAGTATGAAGTCAGTCAACAAACTTGCCCTTTTATTTTGTTTGGAAACTACAATCTCATTTTGCTTGTAGATTGTAGAAATAATGATCTGTACAGTACAGTGCTCTGTTTAAAAACACTTCTTGGGGCACCTGGGTGGTTCAGTCAGTTGAGTGTCCAACTTCAGTTCAGGTCATGGTCTCATGGTTTGTGAGTTCGAGCCCCGTATTGGGCTCACAATGCTCTCAGCACAGAGTCCACTTCGGATCCTCGGTCCCCCTCTCTCTACCCCTCCCCTGATTGCGCTCTCCCAAAAATAAAATATTTTTTAAAATAATAAAAATAAAAACACTTCTTAAATGCATTTGGATGTGTTATATGCATTTCTACTAACCCTTCAATGATTCACAAAGAGATTTATGGCTTTTTTTAAAGAAATATGTCTTAAATTTTTCAGCACACGGAAAAATTCTATGGAGAGTGTACTAATTTAGTTCGGGAATATTATAAGGGCTTGTTTGTTGAGGGATCTAGGTCTGCATTTAAAAATGTTTTAATCAAAACAAAATTTGGAAAGGCAAGCATAGACATGCTGCATTTGACCACAGGTAAAAACCCATGGGATCAATGTTTTTTTGATTCTGAATTTGGTGATCACTTCCAGGGAGTTGCCATGCAAACTCCCTTCCCCATCTCCAGGAAGGTTTGTGAAAGATGTGAAAGATGGGTAAAGAAGTGTGCCTTCCCTGGGGACCTACACAGCAAGGCTTCAAGAAAAGATGACTTTTGGCAGCAGTTTCATGAAGCAAGGAGGAGCCTTGCTGCAGGAAGCAATGGAAGAGATCTAATGTTCAACAGAAAACAGAAAGGCAGAACTGGGATTAGACAGTTTTGCCCGAGAGATGTAGAAAGGGCGCCCCCCCCCCGCCTTGATTGCCTCAGAATCAAACATAAATTACTTCATATAAAACACCATAACTTTACAATTAAGTCCCAACACAGCCTACCAGCCTCATCAGCTCCCGGCCTTTGATCCCAGCCTTCAGGCCTCTGGCCTCTGTTTTTGCTGCACCCTGCTTCCTCAGCACCTGATTTGACACGCCACCTGCTTCCTCACCTCTCCTCTCTAACGCCCAAATGTCAGCTCTTCTGTGATGCCTTCACAAACTCCCTCAGGCAAATACCTCACTTGCTTCACCGTCTGCACAGATTGCTATCATCTCTGTGTGCCCAGCTTCCCCACATCTGTAAGCTCCTACAGGGCAGGACAAATCTTATTAAAGCCCCTCAGGGTCTAGCACATACTATGTGCTCAATAAATGTATAGGGCAGGAAGAAAGAAGACACATACCCCTGCCTTTGCTCACTCGCCCGCCTTTTTCCCTTCCACAATGAAACCTGCCCATCAGTGAAAAACCAACTGTGTTTTGAAGACATCCCTGACCAATGATCTCCCACCTCGGTCTAAACTCCCATAGCACCTAAGTGAGAATTACACAATTGACACTTAACGGACTTGTGTCCTCACCCTACTTGTGTTTTTGTATCTATGTGCTATTTCCCCAACCACAATCAAAGAGCTGTTTGGGGGGGGGGGGGGGGGGGGGAGGGGCGGAGTCTTTAACGTCCTCACATCACCCACAATGCCTAGCAGTGCTCAGTGGAGGGTCATTACCTACCAAGTGTTTGTTGATGAAGGAGGAGAGAGGAAAGGTCTGAAAGGTAGCCAGGAAGGTGATTTTAACAGGCTCCGTGAAGGAGGGCACATTCAGGACAGCCCAGGCCCAGACAGAGGACAAGCAATGAGGAGCTAGCTTGCTAGCAGACTGCCCCTAAATAATCAACCCTCAAAAGGAGACAAAGTAAGTCTGCCAGGTGTTTAACAGGGGAGGAAGAAAAAGGCCTGCACTTAAAGCTAATGACAAGCCAGAGTGTTGCAAATAGGAGCAAATGTCCACAGTCAGCTCCTGGAGTCAAACCAGGCAAAGAGAAAGTCCAAGAAGTGAGGACTTACTGAGCATTAATTATGTGCTAAGCATCTGATATACATTCTTTTCTAAAACATCTTTATTGAGGGGCACCTGGGTGGCTCAGTCGGTTAAGCGTCCAACTTCGGCTCAGGTCATGATCTCGCGGTCCGTGAGTTCGAGCCCCGCGTCGGGCTCTGTGCTGACCGCTCAGAGCCTGGAGCCTGTTTCAGATTCTGTGTCTCCCTCTCCCTCTGACCCTCCCCCATTCATGCTCTGTCTCTCTCTGTCTCAAAAATAAATAAACGTTAAAAAAAATAAAAAAATAATAAAACATCTTTATTGAGAGGGGCACCTGGGTAGCTTATTAGGTTGAGCGTCCAACTCTTGATCTTGGCCCAGGTCATGATCTCACAGTTCATGAGATCGAGCCCCATGTCAGGCTCTGCACTGACAGCTTCGAACCTGCTTGGGATTCTCTCTCTGCTCCTCCCTCTCTCTGCCCCTTCCCAGCTCACTCTGTAAATAAATAAATACGTCATAAATAAATAAATATTTTTAAAACATCTTTATTGAGATATAATTTACATACCATACAATTCAGCTATTTAGCCAAATTCAGTGCAGTTCACTGGGTTTTAGTGTATTCAGAGAGTTGTGCAACCAAAAGCCCAATCAATTTTACAATATTCTCATCACTCCAAAAGAACTCTGCACCCACTAGCAGTCACTCCCCATTTCCCTCATAGTGTCCTTCCCCCATCCCCCCGCCACCCAATCCCTACCTCCAACTCTAGGCAACCTCTACTCTGCTTTCTGTTTCTACAGATTTGCCTATTTTGGACATTTCATATAAATGTAATCATACAACATGTGGTATTTTATGCCTGACTTCTTTCACTTAGCATAGATTTTAAGGTTCATCCATGTTGTAGAGTGTATCAGAACTTTATTGTTTCTTATTGCTAAATCGTATTCCATTGTGTGGATATATGACATTTTATTTATCCATTCAGCAGTTCGATGGACATTTCAAATGATTCTTGACATGCATTCCTTCATTGTTTCTCCCCAATACTTCTGGGAGGCAGGTATTTGTGTTCTCATTTCACAGATGAGTGAACTGAGCCTCAGAAAGGTTAACTACCCTGCCCCTTCATGTAAATAATGGCATTGAGACTGAACCAAGTCTGCCTGAGTCCAGAGCCTCTAAGTTCAATCACCACCTGTTATTTGGCAAACACTGTCAATGGGGGCATATAGATCATGCCAAGTTCCAAGCACTCACAGACATCACTGATGTTCCCCACTGAGCTATAAATTTTAAAATGTGATAGTTGTGTGACATAGCAGAAAGACCATGAGCTTTGCAGCTAGACAGTCTTGAATTTGAATCCCACATACTAGCTTTGTGATTTGGGGTAGACTGTTTAACTTCTCTGAGCCTGTTTATTCACCTATGAAAATGCAGTTAATTCATACCTTGCAGGATTAAATGAGCCCATAAACATAAAGTACTTGACATATAATAGGTAATCAAAATATTATTCTTTTTTTGCAGTGATAATAAAATCAAGTAAAATACACACACACACACACACACACACACACACACACACACTTCCCTCAGAGAGAGGAATCTCAGGACACTGGTTTGGGATATGCAGTAGTAAGAAATCCAGTCAGAAGTCTCCAATGGTAGGCAGACACAGATAAGAGGCAGGAGCTCAGGTGAGGGGTCAGGGCTAGAGATATAGACTTGGGGGTTATCAGCATGGCACTCAGGGTTGAAGCTGTGACCACTATCTGGGTTGAACCGGGCAGAAAGTAAAGAAATGAGTCCAATGCCTGAGCCTTGGGATGTCCATAGTTAATTCCAGGAGAAAGAATAACAAACAGTAAGGGTTATAGAATTTGGAGGTATGTAGTTATACCAGTATGGCATTTAATTTTGAAAGCCAAAGAAAAAATATATATTCAAGAAAGGGATAAGAGGTAGGGGAGAACGTTGAGAAGTTCATGTTGTAGAGACGTTTGCAATAATGAGAACTGAAAGCAGACCACTGCATTTTGTAGTCAGGCAGTCAGTGTGACTTAGATCCTGAGCATCCATCCATCCATCCATCCATCCATCCATCCGTTCCTTGTTCATTCAGCATTCACTGAACACCTGTGGTGCACCAGGCACTGGACTATGCCTCTGAGAAACACATGGATAAAGAAAGCACAATCCTTTGCTGAACTGCACATGGCATAAAACGGAAGGGAAGTTCAGTGTTCTGAGACCCCTTCTGTACATGAGTTGGGCCCAGCAGGAGAAACTAGCTTCATGGGACAATTATGATAGAAAGATAGAGAATTTGCAAATCAGGAGGGAACTGAAGGGCATGTCAAAGGCAGGCTGAATGAAGAGGGGCTTTTTAATTTAATTTTAATAGGGGGATTAAAGAGGCGGGAAAAGCGAAGGCTGGCACATCTGGGTTCACATATTTGACACAAATGTCATCTGGAGGCTTCTTCTCTCCTTGGTTCACAGTTGGAATGTGGCTACGTGAGTCTATCAATTTTTGAAACTTGGGGTGAATTTTTTTAAGGTTGACACTGCATTTTGAGTGCATATATGGATCATTTCTTTCTTTCTTTTTTAAGTTACTCTATTTATTCTGAGAGAGGGAGAGTGGAGGAGGGAGAGAGAGAGAGACAGAATCCCAAGCAGGCTGTCAGCACAGAGCCCAACATGGGGTTCAAACCCACAAACCATGAAATCATGACCTGAGCCGAGATCAAGAGTTGGATGCTTAACCAACTGAGCCACCCAGGTGCCCCTATATTGATCATTTCGTTCCAAGAATCTTCAAGGATACAGAATTTTTTCTCCCAAAAGCTTGAGTAAAATGAATCCTTCAAAACAGCATACTATGTCCATCCTTTAATTCATGTAGGTCAAGTTTTAGCCACTACAGAAGCTAGAGATTCCTCCCCTTCCCTCATTCCCCAACCTTTAGTCAAGGTAGCCCCCCAGCGGAGAGACAAGTCAAGGAATGGGGGTCAGGATGCCATGGCATCAAGTCTGTGGCATACTTCCTATTTCTCATTAAAACACATAGATAAAGAACAGTGAAGAAAAATCAGTTCAGAAGTTACAGGTAGAAAACCAAAAACAGGCATTTAATAGAAATGGAAACGCTGAAGTTAAATAAAACCAGAAGCCCAACAAAGGCAAAACATTGTGACACATTTAATACTAAAGGATAAAACAAGTTGAAAGAGCTAAGTAAAGAAAAAAAAAAAAGTTAGAGAACTAAGCTTGAAAAAGCTGAATAAAGAAAAGCCACAAAAATAAAAAAGACTAAATATTGACAAGCTGAAGTTACAACGAAACTTTGAAAACTGGATGATGCAAAAATGTTAGTAACATTACGATAAATAAAAAGGAAGACGATAGGAGTAGATTTTAATTTTTTTTTTAGTTTATTTATTTTGAGACAGTGTGAGTGATGGAGGGGCAGAGAGAGAGGGAGAGAGAGAATTTCAAGCAGGTTCCACACCACCAGTGCAGAGCCCGACAGAGGGTTCGAACCGTGAGATCATGACCTGAGCTGAAACCAAGAGTCAAACGCTTAACTGGCTAAGCCACGCAGGCACCTCAGAAGTAGATTTTTAAAAGTCTAATCAAAATAGTCGAGGAATAAAAAAGAAAATAATAAAATGATAAGGTAAGAGAATAAAAATTATTCAAATACTAAAATCAGATTAAATGTAAAAGAATACAATTATATGGGGGCACCTGGGTGGCTCAGTGGGTTGAGCGTCCAACTTCGGCTCAGGTCATGATCTCACGGTTTGAGTTCGAGCCCCATGTCGGGCTCTGTGCTGACAGTTCGGGGCCTGGAGCCTGCTTCGGGTTCTGTGTCTCCCCCTCTCTGTGCCCCTCCCCTGCTCACGCGCTGTCTTTCTCTGTCTCTCAATAATAAATAAACGTTAAAAATTTTTAAAAAAGAATACAATTATATCAAATACTAAAATGCATAAAATTAGTGAAAATCAAGTTAAGAGAAATCAGGATTTAAAAAAACACATTAACAAAAATATGTGAATATTTTTAAAGCTAAGGTGTTAAAAACAAATCTCTGATAAGAATTAAACACACATCTATAGGGAAACACTGACAGGTAGTGTCTGTTCATAACATGATCCTCTGGGTTGAATGAAGCCACACCTACCGTGGTTCCTGATGGAGGGCGAGGACAGAGCCCAGGGAATAACAGCAGAGCAAGATTTCTCTCCTGCATCTTGATGGGGACACAGTACCAAGCCCTGGGTTCCAGGGCAGCTGGGAGAGGCCAGGCCTCCCCAGGATTCTGCTCCACCCTGCAAAAGTTCTTGAAAGTGATAACATCAGAAGACAACTGGTCACAGGGTGAAGGGCTCACAGGGTGTCAGCAAGATGTCCCTCTCTCGCATATAAAAGGAAGTATCAGTTAGGTTAGGGTTAGCTGCAAGTAATACGGATCCAGAAAAAAAGAGAGTTCCACAACCTGGAATTGCATTTCTTTCTCGTGTATCCATCCAAAGGTAAGCCCAGGCTCAGATGATAATTCTGCTCCCTGAAGTTCTCAGGGTCTTGGGCTCCTTCCAGCTTTCTGCTCACCATTCATAGGACCCTACACTCAGGCCTTGTCCTCATGACCCAGAGTGGAGGTCCAGCCCCTCTCTCCAGAAGGAAGGAAATAAGAAAGGGCAAAGAGAATATACCAGTCAGCCCTTTTTTTTTTTTCTCTTTTAATTTTATTTATTCCTGAGAGAGATAGAGAGACAGAGCATGAGTGGGGGAAAGGCAGAGTGATAAAGGTACACAGAATCTGAAGTAGGCTCCAGGCTCTGAGCTGTCAGCACAGAGTCCAACACAGAGCTTGAACTAATGAGCCGAGAGATCATGACCTGAGCCCAAGTCGGATGCTTGACCGACTGAGCCACCCAGGCGCCCCAGCTCCTTTTATTTAAAGTTTATTTATTCATTTTGAGAGAGAGAGAGAGAGAGAGAGAGGAATAGAGAATGAGCAGGGGAGGCACAGAGAGAGAGGGAGAAAGAGAATCCCAAGCAGCTCCACGCTGTTAGCATGGAGCCCAACGTGAGGCTCAAACCCACAAACCGTGAGATCATGACCTGAGCCGAAACCAAGAGTCAGATGCTTAACCAACTCAGCCACCCATGCATCCCATTAAGGAAGGTTTCCAGAACTGCCCCCACAGCAGTTGTAAGTAACTAAGTAACACTTAGCGGGGAGAGATGCTGGAAGATGTAGTTGCACCTGCACAGCTGCACATTTTGTTATGACGGAAAGTGAGAATGGATCCTGAGGGTCATTAAAAGTCTCTGTCCTGGTTGGCTGTAACATCAGCACCCTTCTCCCTTCCTCTCCTGAAGAAGGTGCATTTATTTCAGGTGAGAGACAATTTTTTATTCAATATATGAAATTTATTGTCAAATTGGTTTCCATACAACACCCAGTGCTCATCCCAAAAGGTGCCCTCCTCAATACCCATCACCCACCCTCCCCTCCCTCCCACCCCCCATCAACCCTCAGTTTGTTCTCAGTTTTTAAGAGTCTCTTATGCTTTGGCTCTCTCCCACTCTAACCTCTTTTTTTTTTTTCCTTCCCCTCCCCCATGGGTTTCTGTTAAGTTTCTCAGGATCCACATAAGAGTGAGAACATATGGTATCTGTCTTTCTCTGTATGGCTTATTTCACTTAGCATCACACTCTCTAGTTCCATCCATGTTGCTACAAAGGGCCATATTTCGTTCTTTCTCATTGCCATGTAGTACTCCGTTGTGTATATAGACCACAATTTCTTTATCCATTCATCCGTTGATGGACATTTAGGCTCTTTCCATAATTTGGCTATTGTTGAGAGTGCTGCTATAAACATTGGGATACAGGTGCCCCTATGCATCTGTACTCCTGTATCCCTTGGGTAAATTCCTAGCAGTGCTATTGCTGGGTCATAGGGTAGGTCTATTTTTAATTTTCTGAGGAACCTCCACACTGTTTTCCAGAGTGGCTGCACCAATTTGCATTCCCACCAACAGTGCAAGAGGGTTCCCGTTTCTCCACAGCCAGGTGAGAGACAATTTTAAGCATCTTTGATAACCCATATCTTGCTAGAGGAAAGAAGACTCCAGTAAAACTACATGAACAAACACTGGCATAAATATGAATGTTTCCACACACTGTGAGAAGGGTCATGATTTGATCACAAGACGCCAACACCTTACCCTGCTCTAATGTGTCAGGAATCTGAAAATGAAAGTTATTATACGGTGGTAAAGACCCAAGTTTGCCTCTTGATACAAAGGAAGTCATTAGATTTCTGGTTTGGTTTCTGCCTTCTATTTACTTCCCTCAATGTTCTGCCCTGAATAAGTTACCCACCCGGATAAGCACCCTTTCTCCCCATTTCCCCCTCTGGGATACACTGTTGGACCCAAAGAAATTTACAGAGGAATACAGAAGAATGTACAGGTCTCCCATTATACTTCCAGCACTGTATTAGTGACTAAGGAGTATCACAAAAGGAAAAGCCTTCAGGCCCTGTGACAAGCAGATGCATTTATAGGGCCTCAGTTTTACTTCCGTGTAATAAAGGAATTGAACTGCATTTGGGGGTTCTATGGTCTGTATAAGGATATATTAAGTAGCTGGTCAAAAACGCCAGATCTCACATAGATGAATAAATTTTAATGTAACAGTATGAAAACTCTAGTGATGTGATATCAGATTCCACACTGTAATTACCCTTTAAGAAACTGTTACTTGTCCCATGTTAGTGAAATATCAAAAAAAAATCACAATTATCTGAGAATGCTATTAAAATATCCTTCTTTTTTCCAACTACATACCTGTATGAGACTCCCCAGACTTCAACGAAAACAACGTATCACAACAGATTCAATCAATGCAGAAGCAGAAAAGAGAATCCACCTGTCCTTAATAAAAGCCTGGATAATAAGGAGATTTGCAAAAATATAAAGATGATACCACTCTTCTCACCAAATTATTTGTTGTTTTGGAAAATACAATTATTGTTCATGAGATGTGTATGTTAACGTGTGATGTTTTTATTGTTGTTATTTTAAAAGAGATTAATAAATAAATATTTCAACTTTTAAGATGAAAAAAAATGATAAAATCCAAGAATCCAAGCCTTCCAACCTTCCCCTCATACCACCACTGCCAGCACCATGAAGGCTTCTGGTTCAGCAGGAATGAGGCTTGGACTAAGAATGTCCATTCTTTTTCCTTCTTCTTCTTTTTAAACTTTAGTTCACATACAATGCAATATTGGTTTCAGAAGTAGAATTGAGTGATTCATCACTTACATACAACACCCAGGGCTCATCGTCACAAGTGCCCTCCTTAACACCCATCACACATCCAGCCCATCCCTCACCCACCTCCATCTGTCAACCCATAGTTTGTTCTCTATCATTAAGAGTCTCTTGTGGTTTGTTTCCCTCTCTTCTCTTCCCGCCCCCCACAATATATTCATCCATTTTGTTTCTTAAATTCCACATGTGAATGAAATCACATGGTATTTTTCTTTCTCTGATTGACTTATTTCACTCAGCATAATATATTCTAGCCCCATCCACATCATTGCAAATGGCAAGATTTCATCATCTTTGATGGCTGAGTAATATTCCATTACACACACGCACACACACCCCACATCTACTTTATCCATTCATCAGTCCATGGACATTTGGGCCCTCTCCATGGTTTGGTTATTGGTGATAATGTTGCTATAAATATTGGGGTGCATGTACCCCTTCAAACCTCTATTTTTGTATCCTTTGGGTAGATACCTAATAGTGCAAATGCTGGATCATAGTTCTATTTTTAGTTTCTTGAGGAGCTTCCACACTGTTATCCAGAGGGGCTGCACCAGTATGCATTCCCAACAGTACAAGAGGGTTCCCCTTTCTCTGCATCCTCACCAACACCTCTTGTTACTTGTGTTGTTAATTTTAGCCATAATGACAGGTGTGAGGTGGTATCTCATTGTGGTTTTGATTTGTATTTCCCTGATGATGAGTGATGTTGAGCATCTTTTTATGTGTCTGTTTGCCATCTGTACGTCTTGAATAGAAAAGTTTCTATTCATGTCTTCTGCCCATTTCTTCACTGGGTTATTTGTTTTTTGGGTGCTAAGTTTGATAAGTTCTTTATAGATTTTGGATACTAACCCTTTATCAGATGTGTCATTGGCAAATATCTTCTCCCATTCCGTAGACTGCCTTTTAGTTTTGTTGGTTGTCTCCTTCACAAGAATATCCATTCTTGATGATTCCCCCAAGTGGTTCTGATGCAGATGGTACTCAGACTATGTTTTGGATGGGAGGTCTCTGTAGCCCTCCCACCCCTAATTATAAATAGGAAAGAAAGGAAGAGAAATATATTACTTGAAGGACAATGGAGAGATTTACAAATGGTATTTTTGTTTCCTCTGAGTAGATTTCAGGGCCAATAATGTGATCTCCCCTCACTTTGAGTTAATGCTTCAAAGTGTCATGGCTTCCTCACCTGTCCTTAAACCTGCCTATCCGGCCAGTGTGCATTTAGCTATGTTTGAACTGAATGTTTCCTTTGGTAAAGCTTTCCTCCATTATAGTCATTTCTCAAAGGATTTATAACCTTCAAGGTAAAGGTCCCTGAAACAGGACTCGAAGGATGATCTCCACCATAGACTCATTAAGACCACTTCAGGTACATTAATGTCCTCGGTCCCCAGATTTATTGCAACACAGTAAAAACTCTTTTTAGAAAGCATACTCTTAGTTCCATTTATCCAGCACGCTTTTCCAGAAAGAGATTAGAAGTAAAATGATTTGAGATAGAATCAAAGAATTCCATCTTTTTAATTAGTGTGTTAAACACAGGAACACCTAATACAAATATTTGACTATGTGGTCCAGCATTGGCTCTGAGGTCACCAGGGTAAATTTATAGGAAACTCTGAAGGCCCTCACAATAATTTTCTTTGGTTATGACTTCTCGAATTGCTCTTCATTGGCAATAGCACTGCATTTGGACATAAATAAAATTTGCTGAATTAGGGCACTGCTCTGGTTAAAATGTTTAATCTTCACTTTAAATGGGTGGTGGTCATTGAGGCCCTTCTGTTTTGTGGAAGAGGGTACCTTTACACAAGGTAAGTTCTTTTTACACAGCCTAATGACTCACTAATTTAAAATCCTTTTTGGGTAGATGCCAGGTTTGTCTGGTCAACATGGGGGCGGAGAGGAAGCAGAAATCTGTTTCAAAAGTATTTTATGTTAGTACAATGCTACGATGCATAGTTTATTATTGAACATATTATGTAAATAGTTTTATTACGTGCTTCCGTGGGGGAAAAGTTGCTAATCACATGCTTAAACAGTATCTGCTTTGCACAAAAACCTGTCTCACAAAGGAGATTTAGTATTTCATCACTGATGCTTTATATCATGGGCTCTGGACTGTCTGTGTCTAATGTGCCAAATTTGTTCCTTGTCTGAAGTAAGAAGCAGCTGTGCTATGGAGAGAGAAGAGGCAAAGAACCTTGCACAGCCAGGACAACATGAGGACAAAGAGAGAGAGGAAAAAGCCCTAGGGACAGGGCATGGGGTGGAAGAGTGTGTGTTGTATTTCAGAGCACCTTTAAATGGACTTTTACCTTTCTATTATGTTTTTACTCAGGGCTGTCTTTAAATTCTGTGTTAGGTAGAACCCTGAAATGTCTCCCTTTTACAGCACACTCCTCCAATATCACCCCAAAACTGCCCACCCCCTACACAGCACCTAAAAGTTTCTTTGCCTCTCCAGGGCCCAACCTAGTGCCCGGCACTTGGTAGACATTCACTAAAGGTTTGTTGAATGAATGGATAGTTGGATGGAGAGAATAGAGAACCACCAATTTAACACATCTTTTAAAGTACAGATCTCTTCATGAAGGTTAGAGGTCTGTTGGTTGTTGTCATGAATGTGGATGGGTTGAATTAATTTCATTCCTTGGGAGAAGTTGAAGTGACAAAAAATTTGGAGTATGAGACACTAGCAGAGAGGAGAGGAGAAGGCAGGTCCTGTTCGGGACATCAGTGAGCAGCCAGAAGCAGAAGCAACATGAGGGCTTTGAGCCCCTGGAGGATGGTGGTGAGGGTGTAAAGAATCCCAGTGAATTTTCCAAACTAGGATCACATCATTTCTGGTTGGACATAGTATCTCTCCTGAGCTTTAACAAAATTATTTTCTTTCTATTCATCCTCCACCCCAGTTTCAAGCCCCTGAGAAGCCAAGGTATCCTCTAGCAAAGAAATGCTTGCAATTACTTATTTTGAGCATCTCAAGGGGGAAATGGCATAGCTCCAAGAGAGGGCTCGGGAAAGTTAGAGAGGCATCAGCAGTGGCTCTCAGCCATACAGTTTGAACAATTTATTTAATTTCCCAATCTCTGACAGACCTGCCATCCTCCTCTCAGAAAATGATGCTATTTTCATCACCAGAAACAAGCCATTATGGGGGTGCCTGGGTGGCTCAGTCAGTTATGCGTCTGACTTCGGCTCAGGTAATGATCTCATGTTTCATGAGTTCAAGCCCTGCATCCGGCTCTCTGCTGTCAGCATGGAGCCCACTTTGGATCCTCTTTCTTCTTCTCTCTCTCTGCCCCTTCCCCACCTGCTCGCTCACTCACTCTCTCTCACACACAAAAATAAATAAACTAAAAAAAAAAAAAAAAAGCCATTACATTTATGTTAGAAAGAGCCTGTCCAGGGGTGCCTGGGTGGCTCAGTCAGTTAAGCATTCGACTTCAGCTCAGGTCATGATCTCACAGTTCGTGAGTTCAAGCCCCATGTTGGGTTCTCTGCTGTCAGCGCAGAGCCTGCTCAGGATTCTCTGTCTCCCTCTCTCTCTGCCCCTCCCCCACCCCTCTCAAAACTAAACAAACACTAAAAAAAGAAAGAAAGAGCCTGTCCATTGATGAGGAAATAGTTATATTATAGACAACTATGCAACAGTTTAAAAGAATGAGGTTGATAAAAATCTACCAACAAGAAGAGTTCTCAAAGCCAAATTCTTAAATGAGAAAAGCAAATTGGGAAAAGTATGCTATTTCACCAATTTCTAAAAAACACACGTGTCAACAATATATTTCTGGATGTATGCATATATGTAAAATCATACAAATAGATCTAGAAGCACCACACTGGTAACACACTGCTCCTAGAGACAGGATTAGGACCAAAGGAAAACTGATCACAAGTAACTTCTGTTTTATCTGTATCAGTGCTGGAAACAAACAAGCAAAATCAAATTATGGCCTTTTCCTCTGGAAAATAAAAGAGGAAAGAGGTTCCTGGATGGCTCAGTTGGTTAAGCGCCTGACTTTGGCTCAGGTCATGATCTTACCGCTCGTGAGTTTGAGCCCCACATCGGTCTCTGTGCTGATAGCTCAGAGCCTGGAGCCTGCTTTGGATTCTATATTCCTCTCTTGCTCTGCCTCTCATCTGCTCATTTTCTCTCTCTCTCTCTCCCTCTCTCTCTCTCTCTCTCTCAAGAATAAATAAAAAAAAAAAAAAATAGAGAGAGATATTGACAAATCACTCATTCACATTCTGGTGGGCCTCTGATACTCTTGACTTACTGAGTCATCTCCAAAGGCTAGAAAGGGCCTACTCCATGTTTCTGTTGTCCATTACAGTTGCTACACAAGGCTAATGAGCACTTGAAATGTGGCTAGTCCAAGCTGAAATAGGTTGTCCCAAAATATACACCAGAATTCAAAGATTCAGTAAAAACAAAACCAAAAATAGTAAAATACCTCATTAATAATATTGTGTATATTTATTACAGGTTGAAATTATACATTAAATAAAATATACTACTTAAATTAATTTTATTCGTTTATTTTACTTGTTTTTCATTTATTTTACCTTTTTAAATGTGACTACTGGAAGATTTTAAATTACATCATGTAGCTTATGTTACATTCCTGTTGGACAGTGCTGGTCTAGGTGATGAAAATTTTAAACATGGCAATTACCTGAATAATCCTATTAAATTTATACAGTAAACATTTTTTTTCTATCGAAGAAAATTTAAATGTGTGCTTCATCAGCTTTGGATCCATTTTGGCTGGCTTACATTCAACACATGCACTGAGTAGGTATCTCCAAAACTTCATACTGAGCTTCAGCTAAAGCTCATTACCTTGTAGGATTATAATGAAGATCCCAAGAGATGGCCTGTTTAAGGTGCTTAGTCTGGAATTGTCTAAATGTGAAGTCATCTTTGGGCTGGAGGCTGAAACCAAATTATCCTTTTACTTCTCCCATTCAATAACCCTTCTAGGCCCAATAAATGTAAGTGCTCTCATCCTTCCTCAATTCAGTACTAAAAAGACACCCATTCAATTCTCGATTGCTCCACACAGATTTTTTTAAATAATTTTTTTTTCAAATTCACCCCACCTAATTTATTACTTATTTCCCTTTTTTCTCCCCTTTGGGTTGCTTCAAGCTTTTTCATCATATTCTTCTAAAATTAACACCTCATTCTCAAACCTCTTCATTTTCTCAGCAACCTCCTCCAGGTGACCACCTCTGCCCTCCCGTTGTTATTTGCTGCAAACACAGACCTCCTAGAAAACCATTTATTCAGACTTAGTGATTTGGACACAGCTGTTTATTTGAATCAGCCATTTCCTTATTGTTCTAATTTCACTTTCAAATTCTATTTCCTTGGTTATTTGCTTCTCAGATTACAAATCACTTTTTTCCAGAAAGGAGGGAAAAATTTAGTACATATGGTAGCACTGAAGTATTTTCTCCAGTCCTTTCTTATAAAAGTAGTTGAGCTTAAACTGTATGTTTAAGAGCTGTTCAATTCCCTGAAGGCGAATTAAGCAAATTAAGACAAATTAATTTAAGGCAAATTAAAAAAAAAAAAAAAAAAAAAAAAGAGGGGCGCCTGGGTGGCTCAGTCGGTTGAGCGTCTGACTTCGGCTCAGGTCATGATCTCACAGTCTGTGAGTTCGAGCCCCGCGTCGGGCTCTGTGCTGACAGCTCAGAGCCTGGAGCCTGCTTCGGATTCTGTGTCTCCCTGTCTCTCTTCCCCTCCCCTGCTCATGCTCTGTCTCTCTCTGTCTCAAAAATTAAAAAAAAAAAAAAAAAAAAAAAAAAAACATTAAAAAAAATTAAAAAAAAAAAGAGTAATTGAGCCAGACGTGTTTTTTCTCTTAAGAAAACAAAAGTTTCAAAAGAAAACAAAAGTTTCTCCCTAGTCCTCCTCTGACATTCCTAACAAGGAACCTTAAAGGACACAAGGAATAACAATAGCCAACATTTATAGAGTCTGTTATAAACCCAGCACAGTTCCATGCACTTGACATTTAATTTTTTTTTTTTTTCTTAACAGCAATTCCCCAGCCTGCTCAAGAGGAAATTGCTGGGTAAAAGTAGTAGTTCATTACCTTGTCTTCTATTTGTTTTGTTTTGTTTTTTTCTATTATGCACCAGGGAAAACCCTGGTCATAGGTTTCCCAATCCCTGGTTTTGAATATTCACACCCAAAGTCACTAATCTTTCTTGTTAACACCTTGTAGTTTGGCCCTTGATTAATTCAACCAGTGATTAGCACTTCTACAATAAGTGTTAATCTCTCTTTTAAAATACCTCAAAGCTCGGCCCTTTATTGAGGCTTTCTGCCCCAATCACAGTACACAGGAGAGGGTTTCCCTATTGTGAGTGGTATCTACAAGGCATTTCCCATGCACACCACCAGCTTGGGAAAGGCCTGCTTCAAAGTCCTTTGTACAATTAAAGCATGGACTCATAGGCTCAGGTTTGCACCCACCACATGCAGTAGACTCCAAATGTGTACAGCCATTAATTATGTTAAAAGCAGGAGGCCAGCTACTTCGACACCAAAAGGGCATAAACCTCCAGAGGGCAACATGGGCAGTTAAGCCTGGGAGGAGGGGATTCACTGCTGGGTAGTGCTTTCTGGTTCCCAGCCGCGAAGCTGGTCAAGCATGAGAAACAGAGCCTTCTTAGAAGCAGCCAGCATAGCCGTAAGTGCCTCGGCTGGCAGGTGTGAAGGCCTCAGCTCTCCAAGAGCAGTTCTCTCCCTGACAATGTATGTATGTGAACTAACGCATAATTTCAGGGAGGTACCCTAGTCCTTTCCATTTCACAAGTGAGGATATGGGTTTACTTTAGAGGCATTTGTCTAGGCTCACACTCTTGAAGTAGCAAGCCCTGAGAAGGCACCCTACGTGAAGAAAGACAAACATAACAAGCTAACTTTTCCTTTTCCATTTAAAAGAGAACGGCTTTGATCTTGGGTTCATGGTAGGTGGTCAGCTTTCATTGGAGGCTATAGTTTCAACACTTTAAAAAGTTTCATATAAAGGCAAACTTCCCCACATGCCCTCCACTACTTGTAGCTGGGGGAAGGGGGCACTCAACATAAAAGACTATTCTAAGAGAACACGCCAACTAATTTAAATATTTTTCTTTTATAGCACAGCAGTGATGCCACAACCCCACCTTTAGGATGCATTTACCCATTAGCCCATTCTTTCCAGTCATCAACTCTTTGACACAGGCATAGCGAATATTCTCATTTCATTTTACAGATAAAGTGGAAGCCCAAAGGGGAAGCCCAAAGTCACCTAAATATATGATCACACAGCCATGATACTGGGTGGAGGTAAGATTTATTTTTGGGTCCCTCTAGCTTGTGTGGCCAAGAGCATAAGCATGCTCTATTGGGCTCTTTCTCAATCAGAAGGATCAGAACTTGGCATAAGCTATTTATCAGCAGCAGAGCAAGGGCTGGAAAAAAAATCAGTAAACGTCACACTTGCACTGGGGTGAAGGGAGAACACGTTTGTCTACAGTAGAGTCAAAAGGCTTAGGGAGCAACAAGCCCAGCATGGTGGTAGCAGTCCATTATGCAAAGACCCAAGAAACTAGGGTAGAGAGAAGTGGGAATTCCAGAGGAGTCAAGGGCAACTGTGGGTAAAGGCATGCTTTCATTACACTTTACCCTCACTCTCTCCTAGACCAGATAGACCTGGACCAATACATGGTTCTTGAGCTTTAAAGTAAGATCTCAGTGAGGGGAGAGGGGTGGCTTATTAAAACACAGGTTCTGGGGGCACCTGGGTGGCTCAGTCAGTTGAGCATGTGACTCTTGATTGTGGCTCAAGTTGTGACCTCATGGTTTGTGAGATCCAGCCCCATGTAAGGCTCTCAGCTCTGAGCCGATGGCGCAGAGTCTGCTTGAGATTCCCTTTCCCTCTCTCTCTCTCTGCCTCCCCTCCCCCACCCCGCTCATGCTCTCGCACGCTCGCTCTCTAAAATAAATAATTTTTAAAAAACACACAGATCCCTTGTTCCACCTATTCCTATGAATCAAAATCTATGAAAGTGAGAATGTGCATTTAAACAAGCTTCCTAGGGATTCTGGCCACACTTGGAGAAGCATAGGCCAGATTGCAGGGGAAAGTCTGCAGGTGTGTGTGGCTTCCTGCAGCCAAGACAGCTCAGCTTGGTTCTGCATTGAATGAGAGCAGATAAGCAGGGGAAAGCTTTTGCATGAGCTGAAACAGGAAAGGACAATTATTATAAGAAGTGTGCAAATCCAATGAGAAAATGTTCCAACTTTTCCGACAGTGGTCCAGCATTGCAACGGTGTAGGCGTACGAGATTAGACGGAAGAGCTGGCTACCTGGACATCTATTACCAAACTAAGTCTAATGCCAGAAATGAAAGAGAAGATATCACTACAGATCCCATGGGCATTAAAAGGATAATAAAAGAATATTATAAACAACTCTATGCCCACACATTTGATAACCTAGATGAAATGCACCAATTCCTTGAAAAACACAACCTGCCAAAACTCACACAAGAAAAAGTAGCCAATCTTGGGGCGCCTGGGTGGCTCAGTCGGTTAAGCATCCAACTTGGCTCGGGTCATGATCTCACAGTTTGTGAGTTCAAGCCCTGCGTCGGGCTCTGTGCTGACAGCTCAGAGCCTGGAGCCTGCTTCAGATTCTGTGTCTCCCCTCTTTCTGCTCCTCCCCCACTTGTGCTCTGTCTCTCTCTGTCTCTCAAAAATGAATAAATGTAGAAAAAAAATTTTTTTAAATAGCCAATCTGAATAGGCCCATATCTATTTTAAAAAGTGAATCAATACTTAATAATCTTCCAAAACAGAAAGTGCCAGGCCCAGATGGGCCCACTGGTGAATTCAAAGAAGAAATTATACCAATTCTCTATCCTCTTTCTAAGGATATCCTCCTTCAGAGGACAGAAGCAGAGGAAATCTTCTGAACTTGTGCTATGAGACCAGCACTACCTTAATATCAAAACCAGATAAAGATATTGCAAGAAAAGAAAACTGCAGGCCAATATCTCTTATGAACACAGATGCAGAACTCCTTAAGAAAATATTAGCAAATTGAATCCAACAACAATGTATAAAAGGAATTATACACCATACCAAGTGGGACTTGTCCCAGGTATGCAAGACTGGTTCACAATTCAAAAATCAATGACTATAATCTATCATATCAACAGGCTAAAGAGGAAAAATCATATCATCATATCAAAAGATGCAGAAAAAGCATCTGCCAAAATTCAACAAACACCAATTCATGATAATAAAAAAAATCTCTCAGTAAACTAGGAGGAGAATAACTTCCTCAACTTGATAAAGAATACCCACAAAAAAAACCTACAACTAACATCACATTTAATGGTAAGAAACTTAAAACTCTCCCACTAATCAGGAACAAAGCAAAAATATCCCTTTTCACCATTTATTTTTAACATCATACTGGAGGTTCTAGATAACGCAGTAAGACAAGAAAAGGAAATAGAAGATATACTGACTGGGAAAGAAGAAACAAAACTGTCTTTGTTCAAAGATGACATGATCATCTACGTAGAAAATCTGAAAGGAATGACAAAAAAATCTCCCATAATTAATAAGTGATTATAGCAAGACTGTAGGATTCAAGTTCAATATACAAAATCAATCACAATATACAAAATCAATCACTTTCTTATATACTATCAATGAACAAGTGGGACTTGAAATTTAAAAAAAAATAATATCATTTATATTAGCATCCCCCCAAAATGAAATACTTGGGTATAAATCTAACAAAATATGTACAAGATCTATATGAGGAAAACTACAAAACTCTGATGACAGAAATCAAAGAACTAAATGAATGGAGAGATATTCCATGTTCATTCATAGATAGGAAGACTCAATATCATTAAGATGGCAGTTCTTCTCAACTTGATTTGTAAATTTAAGTCATTCTTCATCAAAATCCCAGCAGGTTATTTTGTGGATTTTGGCATACTGAGTTTAAACTTTATACGTAAAAGCAAAAGACCCAGAATAGCCAACACAATACTGAAGGAGAAGAACAAAGCTGAAGAACTGATAATACCCAACCTCAAGAATTACTATAAAGCTGCAGTAATCAAGACAGTGTACTATTGGCAAAAGAGTAGACAAATAGATCAGTGGAGCAGAACATAGAGTCCAGAAATAGACCCACATAAATATAGTGAACTGATCTTTGACAAAGGAGCCAAGACAAATGGAGCAAAATAGTCCTTTCAACAAATGGTACTAGAACATGTGGATATCCACACACAAAATAATGAATCTAGACACAGACATTGCACACTTTGAATTTAACTCAAAATGCATCCTAGACCCAAATGTAAAACACAAAACTGTAAAACTCTTAGAAAATAAGATAGGAGAAAACCTAGATGGCTTTGGGTATGGTGATGACTTTTTAGTTACAACTCTAAAGGTATGTATACGCTGGACTTCATTAAAATTAAAAAGTTCTGCTCTGTGAAAAGAAAGTATCAAGAGAATGAGAAAACAAGCCATAAACTGGGAGAAAATATTTGCAAAAGACATATGTGATAAAGAACTGTTATCTAAAATAAAACCCAACAATAAAAAACGAACAGCCTTACACTGTGGTGAGCACAGCATAATGTATAGAGAGGTTAAATCAGCGTGTTTTACACCTGAAACTAACGTAACATCATGTGCCAGCTATACCTAAATTTTAAAAAAATTTTTTGAATGAATAACCTGATTAATAAATGGGCAAAATATCCGAACACATCACTAAAGAACATGTACAGATGGCAAAAAAGCATATGAAAAGATGCCCAACATCAAAGGTCGTTAGAGAATTGCAAATTAAAACAACAATGAGATCCCACTACACACCTACTTGAATGGTCAGAATCCCAAACACCGACACCACAAATGCTGGCAAGGCTGTGGAGCAACAGGAACTTTCATTCATTGCTGATGGAAACGCAAAATGATAGACACTTTGGAAGACAGTTTGGCAGTTTCTCGCAACACTAAACATGTTCCTACTGTATGATCCTGCCATTGTGTTCCTTGACATTTACCCAAATGAGTTGAAAACAGATGTCCACACAAAAACTTGCATACTAATGCTTATAGCAGCTTTATTCATAACTGCCAAAACATGGAAACAACTGAGATTTTCTTCACTAAATGAATGGATAAACTGTGGTACATGCAGACAATGAAATAGCATCCAGCACTAAAAAGAAATGAGCAACCGAAGAGGCTACACCTGTGTGGGGGCAAGGTGTTTATGGGAGATCTCTGTAACTTCCACTCAATTTTGCTGTGAACCTGTACTGCTCAGGTCATGACCTCATGGTTTGTGAGTTCAAGCCCTTTCTCAGGCTTGGCACTGACACTGGGGACCCTGCTTGGGATTCTCTCTCTCTCTCCCTCTCTTTCTGCCCCTCCCCTGCTCACACTCTCTCTCTCAAATTAAATAAACTTTATTTTTAAAATTAAAATTAAAAAATTAAATTAAAAAATAATAAAATTATTATTATAAAATTATAATAAATAAAATGTCATAATTATTACACAGCACTTGGTCTTCCAAAATGCTTTCAAATTTATACTGAAGATTTAAAAATATTTGGGCATCTGGGTGGCTGAGTTGGTTAAGCGTTTTACTCTTGATTTTGGCTCAGGTCATGATCTCGCAGTTGTGAGATGGGGCTCTGCATCAGGCTCTACACTGACAGCACGGAGCTTGGGATACTCTCTCTCTGCCCCTCCTCTACTCACATGCTCTCTCTCAAAATAAATAAACATTTAAAAAATATATCTACATAGGTGACTATGTTATAAAAGGGACATTAAAAAGACCAGTAAGCTGGGGCGCCTGGGTGGCTCTGTCGGTTAAGCGTCCAACTTCAACTCAGGTCACGATCGTCGGGCTCTGGGCTGATGGCTCGGAGCCTGGAGCCTGCTTCGGATTCTGTGTCTCCCTCTCTCTCTGCCCCTCCCCCGTTCATGCTCTGTCTCTCTCTGTCTCAAAAATAAATAAACGTTAAAAAAAAAAATTTAAAAAAAAAAAAAAAGACCAGTAAGCTTAGCTTTAGTGTCCAAGAAAACACTGGAGAAAAAAATAATAAACCAATTTTTAAATCCCACAAGAGAACAAAGTACATGATACTGACTTTAAAGAAAATTCTGGTCAGGAGAAGAAGGCAGATTATACAGAGTAGCAGCAGAGCAGAACTGATCTGGCTAATTATCGTGAGACTTTTGTCCCACCTCCCGGGCTTTCTAAAAGGTCAGGAAACAGGAGTTTAGTGATATTGTTCTTGGCTGGAAAGGGAAACATTTTCAATGAATTAAAGAACTGCAGAGAGCCTTTAGAGGTCAGTTGTGGGTCCAGTGGTATTGAAAGGGTCTGTGGGGAAGCCTTTAATACAGGAAAAAAGAAGGTCACTGCCAAGGTGGTGGGATGGTCAGAGGGAAGAGGTATGCTACCAGGCACCACACTTTGGCAGGTCTTAACCAGAACTCCCTGAAAATTGCTCCTGGAAGGCCCCATCCCAGCTACAGAAACACTGATCTGGAATGTTCTGACACTGTTGAAGTAAGAGCCATGTGAAGCAGAAACAAAGACCAGATATGTACTTCTCCTCTTGCTTCCCCAAATATTCATTCATTCACTCTTTCCTTCATCAATATATATTGATAGAGTGCCTCCCGTGTGCTAGGTTATGTGCTAGGTGCTGAGGTCGCATCAGTAAATAAAACAGAGTCCTTGCTTTCGTGGAGGGAGAGGCAAACAATAATATAATAAATAGATATGTGATAACATGTTGGGATATGAGAGGTGCCATGAAGAAAAACAAGGCAGGTAAAGGAATAGAGAGGGATGAAGTATTGGGGTGCTATTTTAGATGGAGGAAGGCTTCTCTGAGGGGGGTGAAGTTGGTGCAGAGACCTGACTGAAGGTGTTTTTATTTTTTATTTTTTTATATTAAATATAATTTATTGTCAGATTGGTTTCCATACAACACCCAGTCCTCATCCCAACAGGTGCCCTCCTCAATGCCCAGCCCAACACCCACTTTCCCCTCTCCTCCATCCCCCGTCAACCCTCAGTTTGTTTTCAGTATTTTAGAGACTCTTATAGTTTGCCTCCCTCCCTCTCTGTAACTTTGTTTTTTTCCCCTTCCCCTCCCCTTGGTCTTCTGTTAAGTTTCTCAAGATCCACATATGAGTGAAAACATATGGTATCTGTCTTTCTCCGACTTATTTCACTTAGCATAATACCCTCCAGTTCCCATCCACGTTGTTGTAAATGGCCAGACTTCATTCTTTCTCGTTGCCAAGTAGTATTCCATTGTATATATAAACCACATCTTCTTTATCCATTCGTCAGTTGATGAAGGGGTTTTTAAAGAACTAGATTTAGTAATATCAATAGGAACGTGATGAAATGTTTCCTGTGGTACTGCAGGGATTCTCAAAAATGAACTGAAAGGTGAAAAGGTGGTACCCAACTGAAAACAAGAAGTTGGGACAAGGAGACTAGAACATGACAAGCAGAAGAGGATGGTGAATTTTGGTATCAGACAAACATGGCTTTCAATCCCCGCCCTGCTGTGTGACCTTTATGAAGTTATTTAACTTAAGTCAGCCTCAGTTTCCCCATCTGTATAACAAGGCCCAAGTAAAGTATCAGCTTTACAGATTTATAAGACTTATAAGAATTCAATGAGATGATATATATGACTATCAAGCCCAGTACCTTGTCGTACTGTAAAAGTTTTTTTTTTAAGTTTACTTATTTTGAGTCAGAGCGAGTGTGGGAGGGGCAGAGAGAGAGGAGAGAGAGAGAATCCCAAGCAGGCTCCACACTGTCAGCACAGAGCCCAACACTCTCAAACTCATAAAACTGTGAGATCATGACCTGAGTCAAAAGCAAGAGTCAGAAGTTTAACCGACTGAAAAACCAGGCACCTCTACTCTAAGTTTTTCAAATAATAGCTATTATTATTTGCCAGAATGTTACAAATTAGTTAGTTTAATTTTCTTACCCCAAAGAATTTTATTTTGTTTTATCCTATTCTATTTTCAAATATTTATTTAAATTCTAATTAATTAACATATAGTGTAATTAATATTGGTTTCAGGAGAATGTAATGATTCATCAATTACATATAACACCCAGTGCTCATCATAACAAGTACCCTCCCTAATACGCATCATCCATCTAGCCCATCCCTCACCCACCTCCCTCCATCAACCCTGTTTGTTCTCTATCTTTAAGAGTCTCTTGTAGTTTGCTTCCCTCTCTTTTTTTTTCCTTTCCATATGTTCATCTGTTTTGTTTCTTAAATTCCATATGAGTAAAATCATATGGTATTTGTCTTTCTCTAACTGACTTATTTCACTTAACATAATATACTCTGGCTCCATCCATGTCTTGTAAATAGCAAGATTTAATTTTTTTTTGATGGGGTGTGTGTGTGTGTGTGTGTGTACCACATCTTCTCTATCCATTCATCAGTCAGTGGACATATTGCCCCAAAGAGTTTCAAAACAAATATGCTCAAAACATGCTTAAAAGAGAAGAGGGGTTTTAGTCTAGAATCCATGGATCTGTGTGTTGGGAATGAGAGTGTCCATGGATTGGTTTTTAAGATGTCTGTAAATCCCTGAAACTATGTGCAAAATTTGGGGGATTATATGTGCATTTTTCTGAGAAGAGGACAACTGGCTTTCATTACATTATCAAAGTAGACAATGACCTCAGCAATTAAGAGTCACTGCTTTTTAAATGAGCGTTTAATTGTCTTTGTTATTTGTCTGATTTTCCATTATAGGTTATTCTGGCTTTCTGATCAGAAAGTATTTTTTTCCAGAACAATGTAAGTTTTAAAAATGAACAAAAATATTTAGAGGTCTCTCTCTCCTTACCATCTTATTAGTTTAAGGACATTACCTATTGGTGATAACATTCTCTCTTTTTTTAATGTTTGTTTATTTTGAGAGAGAGACAGTGAAAGCAGAGGAGGGGCAGAGAGAGAGGGAGAGAGAGCTCAAGTAGGGGGGAGAGCAGAGAGAGAGGGAGAGAATCTCAAGCAGGCTCTGAGCTGTCATCATAGAGCCCGACACAGTGCTCAATCCCACGAACCACGAATCAAGACCTAAGCCAAAATCAAGAGTTGGACAGTTAACCCTCTGAACCACCCAGGTGCTCTGATAACATTCTCTTTCATTCTCCTTTTCACTTGCTAGGGCGGGAAAGTGAGTTTTGTTTGTGTTTTTTTAGTTGATTTACTTATTCTGAAACAGAAAGAGAGAGAGAGAGAGAAGGAGCATGCCTGTGAGCAGGGGAGGGGCAGAGAGAGAGGGAGAGAGCGAATCCCAAGCAGGCTCCATGCTATCAGCACGGAGCCCTACACAGGGCTCAATTCCACGAACTGTGAGGTCATGATCTGAGCTGAGATCAAGAGTTGGCCATTCAACCAAATGAGCCACCCAGGTGCCCCTGCAAAGTGAGTTCTTATTCACTATGATATTTCTTAAAAGGTGCATCTTCTCCTTGGGTTGACTTTCTGATTCTATGCTTAAAAGAGACAGCTGCTGTTTCATTCTCCTTCTTACCTTTATAGCCTAATTTCCTTTTTTTTAATGGAATTTTCTTTTATTTATTATCTGTGAGTACAGCTGAAACCCAAGTTACATGAGTGATACACTCCTTAAAAAGAAGAAAGGAAAAAAAAAAAAACTATGCAATCTGAGTCTATATAATGGAGAGCTTCACAATTATGGACGAGACTTAGAATGCACAAAATATTACAGTGAAATTTACAAATTTATCAAAAACTAGTACATACCAATTGCAATTTGAGGAAATGACCCAGTGTTTTTATACTTGCATACAGTTTGCTAGGTCATTTGCTTCATTGGCCATATGACAGACTATGGCTGGCTCCTTCAGCCTGCCTGGTTGATTCTTTGGTAAGAAGTTAACAGTATCTGAAGGGTCGGGGCCTCCTGAGAGAAGAGAGTCTCTGAATACATTATTTGTTAAGACTCTTGATAGCAAAATCCACATCCGCCTTCACCTGGACTAAGCACAGAGAGAGAACTCATAGGCTGAAGCAACTAAAAAGTCCAGGAGTCAATCTTTAAATTTAGACTCAACCAGACTAGGGTCCCACACTATCAGGCCCTCTCTCCATCTGACCTCTGAATCTCAAAAAAGCCCCATGCATGTAGGGGTCCTGGTAGAACAGGACATAAGTTTCCCTACAGCCAGCTCTCCCAACAAGAAGGCTTCACTTCCTCAAATAAGTCCAATGGAGGTTCTTGCAGGAATTAGAGGTGTCCTGCTGTCCTCCTTACACATGCCTTGTGAATGGGGATGGTCCCTGTGATCCACATGGGGTGAATATGGGAGAGAGTAGATTCCCCAAAGAAAAACTGAGGTTCCATATCAGAGACTGTCCACTGCCACTCAGCATACATTTCCCCCCTTCCCTTTACAGAATTCTAATTATTCAGGTAGAATAGAGATCCCTTGATCGTAGGAAGAATTTGCTCCCTGCACTACAGGATGAATTATGATTAGAAATCTTATTCCTTCAGCCCTACTATTGTTCTAGGGCTGGTCATGTGATTCAGTTCCAACCAATGAGAAATAAGCCGAAGTGTGTTGAGTAGAGCATTTCGGAAAGATGTGCTTTGCCGGAAAAAAATATCTGCCATGATTCTTTCGGCTCTTTTGCTCTCTACCCTTCTTTCTACTAGGAATATGGATGTGATGCCAGGGAGGCAGCAGCCATATTGTCACTATAAGGCAATAAGCATGAGGATGCATGTGAATACCCCCTCCCAAAGCTAGTAGACCAGAAAAATGTAAATTTTCTGGGTACCTGATAGCTCCAATGAGCCCCTGCACTAGCCTTGACTGTCAACCTCCAGACTTATTATCTGATGCAAGAAACTTTGTTTAAGCTACTGTTCATTGTGTTTCCAGTTACTTGTGCCCAAATACAATTCTAACTGCTGCAGATGCTATTACCAGAAGAATAGGGAATGGATCCTGGGCAGTCAAAAACAACCAATTTTCACCAGAGATATTGAAATACAGTAGTCCCCACCTTATTTGGGAAGGATACATTCCAAGACACCGAGTGGATGCCTAAAAGCACAGATCATAATGAACCCTATATATATTATGTTCTTTCCTATCCGTACATGCTGATAATACAGTTTAACTTATAAATCAGGCATAGTTAGAGATTAACAACAATAACAGTACAATTACAATATACTGTAACTAAAATTATGTGAATGTGGTCTCTTTCTCAAAATATCTTACTGTACTGTACTCACACTTTTTCTTGTGATGATGTGAGATGATAAAATGCCTACATGATGAGATGACTGAGGTGACTGATGTAAGCATCGTGATGTAGCATTAGGCTACTACTGACCTAACAATACATCAGATCATCACCTCTGGACCACAGCTGACCACAGGTAACTGAAACTGTGAAAAGCAAAACCATAGGAGACTAATCTACCGATAAACCAAGGCTGGACTTTTCCATTTCTTCAAACCTGTACCAGGAAATCACTCTCTAAATCATAGAAAGGAAAAGCAAGAAGAGGTGGAAAGAGGATGCATAAAGGAATATGGAAGGGTATCTCAGACTGATTTAGATCACTCTTTCCTCACTGAGAACAGATAGGGTGATAAATACCCATTCTACCAATTAAAGATGAATCTGAGTAGGGGCATCTGGGTGGATCAATAGGTTAAGTGTCTGACTCTTGATCTCAGCTCAGGTCATGATCTCACAGTTGGTGATTTCAAGCCCATGTCGGGCTCTGTGCTGACACCACAGAGCCTACTTGAGATTCTCTCTCTTGCTCTCTCTCTGCCCCTCCCCAGCTTGTGCTTGCACTCTTGCTCGCTTGCTCTCTCAAAATAAATTAAACATTTAAAAAAGTAAAGATGAATTTGAATGAACAAGTTCTTTATTTTACTTTTTTTAATTAGTTTTCTTTATTTTTAAAAGGCAGGGAGACAGACAGAGAGAGCACGAGTGGGGGAAGGGCAGAGACAGTGGGAGACACAGAATCCAAAACAGGCTCCAGGCTCTGAGCTGTCAGCACAGAGCCCCATGCAGGGCCCGAACTCATGGACCTTGAGATCATGACCTGAGCTGAAGTCGGATGCTCAACCGACTGAGCCACCCAGGCGCCCTGAGTGAACAAGTTCTTTAAAATGTTAACACCATGTTTCCAAGGAAGTTTACACCTAAGTCAAAAGAGAATAGACTCTAGGACTGCATTCAAATCCTATCTCTGCCCCCTTATTAGCTGTAAGACCTAGAGAAAATTATAGTTAACTGAGTCTCAGTTTCCTCTTGTAAAGGATGGGGATAATGACCTCTATCTTATAGGGTTGGTTTTTTTTTTTTCCCCTCTATTAATTTCTTTTAAAAAAAATTAAGACATCATATACATCACTGGTTTAAAAGATGTTATAAAATGTATATCCATGAACCGGGGCACCTGTCTGACTCAGTCAGTGGAGCATGTAACTCTTAATCTTGGGGTCAAGTTCAAGCCCCACGTTGGGTGTAGAGATTAATTTTAAAATTTTCTAAATAATATATTTATATATCTATATATACATATAGATATAATAGATAGGTAGATAGATAGATAGATAGATAGACAGATATTTTTTTTTTTATACCTGAACCTTTACACCTAGAAACCACACTCTCTTTCTGAGTTTCACTATCCTTTCAATTGTTCACAATCATTTACTCGCTTCATTTATTGGACCTATGAGCAAAGCACATGTACATCTAGCATATATTATTTTATATTCTCATGAGGAACTTGATCACTGGTTCAACTGCAGGAAACTTGCCCAGTATTTCCTACTCACTATGCATACTCCATAACAACACCATTAAGATGCATAGTGTCAACTCCCCACATGAATGTAACTTTCATTCCCAAGCTGGGATCTTTGTCATTTTTGTCTACTACTATATCCCCATCATATAAAATAGTCCTTGTCTTAAATAGGGCACTCAATAAATATCTGGTGAATGGATGAATGAATCTTTTACCTCTGTTGGGTTCTATGATAGGTACACCTTCTTCCTATTTGAGCCTTCCTATTTCCCTAAGCATGTTGAAATCTGTTTATTTCCTGAAGTTCACATGAGGCTTAAAATTGTGAAATAAAGGGAAGGATGCTTTCTGACTTTAGTCACCTTAAGAGAAGTGGCAACATGCTGAAAATGACACAAATGATAGTTCAGGCCAGGTCATGTCAAATGGACATAAGCCAAAGATTTAGTCATTCTGAATTGCCACATCTTTTTAAGACAACATAATAATAGTGACCAGGCATTGTGCTAAGTACATTACATATATGATTTCATTTACTCCTTCAAACAATCTGAAAAGACAGGTATCATTACCCCCAATTTACAGATGAAGACAGTGGGATTTAGAGAAAACAATGTATCTAAGATCAATCACCCAGATAGTAAGTAGTGGAGCCAGCACCCAACTCAGGTCTGTTGACTCTAGAAAAATGCTCTGAAATCACTTTGCCATATTGCCTTATCTGAAAGCCAAAGCCCCTGAAAATAGGAAATAGACCGGTACAGATGGGTCCAACCAAACCTAATCTTGAAGTAATCTTGACCCATGTATAAGAGATGGTCAAGATCCAAAATTCAGATTATTATTCATAGGTATCCAATACGATTAATTTCAGGTTCTCACCCAGGAAAGGGGCAGACCTTTTCCATTGACCAGCTGTTACTTATTTTAAATATCACCCCTTTGAATGACTTTTATTCACATAATATCAAAGTAGGTCACTGGAGATCAATAATATTCTACTTGAAAGCATACTTGCCAAAACATTTTTTTTTTGAGACAGAGAGAGGGCACAAGTGAGCAAGGGGCAGAGAGAGAGAGAAAAAAATCCGAGGAGGGTCTCGAGAGGGAGACAGAGGGAGAGAGAAGAGAAGCAGGGCTCACCCAAAGTGGGGCACGAACTCACCCGATGTGGGACTCAAATTCATGAACCGAGAGATCATGACGTGAGCCGAAGTCAGATGCTTAATGACTGAGCCACCCAGGAACCCCAAAATATTTTTTAACATTTTTAAAGTTTTTATTATAGAAAATTTCAAACATACCCAAAAAGAGAGAGAAAGTAACAGCTATCCCTCACTCAATGAGTTTAATCCATTCCTAAAAATGCTTCCTCTAAATAAACAAGAAAACAAATTCAGTTAAGTGTATTAGTTTGCTAAGCCTGCCATAACATACTACAGCCTGGGTGGATGAAACAATAAAAATTTATTCTCTCACACTTCTGATATAATGATAAAAAATCACCACACCAAAAGAAAGGGAGTTGTTACTATATACTAACTAATTTGGATGTAAATTAAAAAAAAAAAAATAGAAGACATTTAAAAAAAAAAAGAAAGGGAGTTGTTGCTTAAAAAGTGGTACATTTCAAGAGTCACTATAGTGAAAAGTCATTAAATGAGCAGTTGTTATATAAGTCTATACAATGAGCCTCCATGCTTCAAGTCACCGAGCTTCAATTATCAACCCATGGCCAATCCTGTTCCATCCATTCCTTCACCCAGTTTCCCCTCCCTCACCCAGATTAATTTGAAACAAGTCTAGGGGCGCCTTGGTGGCTCAGTCAGTGAAGCATCTGACTTCAGCTCAGGCCATGATTTCACGGTACATGAGTCTGAGCCCCACATCAGGCTCTCTGTGGTTAGCATAGAGCCCGCTTCAGATCCTCTGTCCCCCTCTCTCTCTGCCCCTCCCCTGCTTGTGCTCTCTCTCTCTGTCTGTCTCTCTCAAAATAAATAAATAAACTTTAAAAAAAATAAAAAAAGAAACAAGTCTGTATCATATTTCATCTATAAATTAGAATTATTTTTGGAAAAGAGACATTGATAAGCTTTGAATAGATCACATGCAAATCACAGTGAAGTAAAGTTCTACAAATACTCCCCAATATCACATCAAATTTCCTGATAAAAGACTCTTTCCATACGAAGCATTTATGGTTTAGACATGGTTTAAAAGCTCAATTCTGTCATTATTCGCTGTGTAATTTTGGCAAATTATCTAGTTTCTCTAAGCCTCAGCTCCCTCATTCAAAACATTGTTTTACTGAGTGTTTCACATTGTTGTACTGAGCAATAAAATAATATATAATGTACTTAGCATAGTCCTGCCATCATGAACACATAATAAAGGTCGCTAATTTGTTTTTCAATGTCTGGCACAGAGTAAATGCTCAATAAAGTGTTACTTACCACATGGTTGTTTCATCCTGTGACATCTGATGAACTTTGCTGGTTTGGTTATCCATGCTTGGTACTGCCAGTGAGACTGTCTGACTCTAAATCTAGAATCTTCTCCCAGGGATGGATCTTCCCTAAGTACAGCTCAGCTAACTAGTTCCTCCCCTTCTCCTCACATCCACAAGCTAGTTAAAATTGAGAGAGCAGGGGCGCCTGAGTGGCTCAGTCAACTGAGCATCCAACTCTTGATTTTGACTCAGGTCATGACTCCACGGTAGAGCTCTGCATCGGGGCTCCATGCTCAGCATGGAGACTGCCTAAGATTCTCTCTATGTCCCTGTGCACTTCTCCTCTGCTTATGCTCTCTCTCTAAAATTAAAAAAAAAAAAAAAAAAAAAAAAAAAAAAGGCAAGGAGAGCACACAACCTAGCCCTCAAGTCGGTACTTGAAAAAAAGAAAAGTCGGTAAAGCAGAAGGAAGAATTCACCAAACTACATCCGAACATGTGGAAGGTCTAGAAATAGCTCCACATACTAAGCATGAGAAGATTTTCAAAAGCAGTGTGGCAGTGTATGCAAATACGCTGCAACAGAGAAATGAGGAAAATGACAAGATGATAAAACAGCAGAGTGAGATGAAAAGGGAGACAGAGGTTAAGGAAACAAATCAAGGGCCAAAGCAATACTACTGAAGAGTTTTTTTAATTTTTTTTTTTTTTTTTTTTTTTGAGAGAGAGAGAGAACACATGTGAACAAGTGGGGGAGGGGCAGAGACAGAGGGAGAGACAGAATCCCAAGCAAGCTCTGTGCTGATAGCTCAGAGCCCGAGACGCGGGGCTCCAACTCACAAACCGTGAGATCATGACCTGAGCCGAAATCAAGAGTCGGATGCTCAACCGACTGAGCCACCCGGGTGCCCCACTACTGAACTATTAAGAAAATACGAACTAGGCTCTTTCATGTCAAAAACCAAAGGAGCAATATCTACCAAGTTTTGAGAAAAAGTGTGACTCAAGATTTTATATCCAGCCAGGCTATTTTGCCAAGGAAATGGAAAGATATTCTCAAGAGTACACAATATCAAGGAATACAGTTACTATAGACTCTTTTTGGGAAGGGGGGTTACTTGATGATGAAATCCATACACAAACCAGAGAAGAATTAAAGCAAAGAACTCCAGAATGAAGAAGATATGATTAAAAAAAAAAAAAAAAAAAAAAAAAAAACAACTGATGCAGAACACTGAATTCACTTAAATATAGAACAAAGATTAACCAACTGTGGAAATTATGGTTACAAAACAGAATGTAAATATTAAAAACCATAACCACATAAAAATGAAATGAACCAACTAGACTCAGCAGAGGAAAGAGGAGACAGAGGACTTTTTGGTGTACTAATGTTCTTAGCTGTCCTAGGAGAGCGTGAAAGATGCTCTCTAAAAGTGCAACGTGAAAGTGAAAAATAAAAAAACCATGATGACTCAAAACTCTCAATGTTTATTATAATTTTTTCTAAATGTTAGGAGTATCTTTATTTTTTTTAAATATATGAAATTTACTGTCAAATTGGTTTCCATACAACATCCAGTGCTCATCCCAAAAGATGCCCTCTTCAATGCCCATCACCCACCCTCCCCTCCCTCCCACCCCCCATCAGCCCTCAGTTTGTTCTCATTTTTTAAGAGTCTCTTATGCTTTGGCTCTCTCCCACTCTAACCTCTCTTTTTAGGAGTATCTTTAAAGAACTAATGTTCCTTGTAATAAACAAACACTTAAAGTTCAATTCCTTCACTTTCACTTTTGTTCCAGCTTCATTTCAGTTCCTTTCTCTTTAGTCAAATTTAAATAGGATTAAATTTAATATCGTTATTTTGGCATATCTAGAATGACTCCATTCCTGACTAGCAATCTTTTTTTCTGTTTGTACACAGCACGTTTGAGGCAATGTTCTCTTATAACAAGGGTTAATGGCAGATTTGGGGGTAATTTTTCACTTTTTCCTATCTGTTGCTATATTCTTCTTTTTCTTCTTCTCCTCCTCCTTAGTCTTCTCCCACTCCTCCTTCTCCCCACCCTCTCCTTCCCCTCCTTATTTTTTTAATGTTTTTTTTTTGTTTGTTTCTGAGAAAAAGAGACAGACGGACAGACAAAGCACTAGCAGGGGAGGGTCAGAGAAAGAGAGGGAGACACAAAATCCAAAGCAGGCGCCAGGCCCCAAGCTGTCAGCACAGAGCCCGACATGGTGCTCGAACCCACAAGCTGTGAGATCATAACCTGAGCTGAAATCAGACACCCAACCAACTGAGCCACCCAGAAGCCCTTCCTTCTTCTTCTTTAAAGTGGATCTGCACTATGTTTACAAAAAAAGCAATCAGTATTCTAAAAAGTAAAAGTGAACAGGAATAGAGTTGGGTCAACGCACAGAATCTTTGCCAGGATGCACCATAGATACGACTTTAACAACCCTTATTTAGCAACATAAATGCTTTGTGAAGGGAAAACACCAGTTGTAAAGAAAATGACATGCAAGCAGTAGCAGTAAAGAGGATAATGGACAAGGCACTGAGAGGGCGACCTGGAAAGGTTGCACAGGTTTTGGTTTGTGAGTCACAAGACCTTAGTTCTTGTTCTGGTTCAAGCACTTATGCTTCGTGTGACCTTGGATAATCTCACTGTCGCCTTGGATACGTCACTGAGCCTTTCTGAGCACCAAGTCCGATACTGCAATATATTCCCATTTATTTCTTTTAAGTATATTTGTTTATTTTTGAGAGAGAGAGAGAGAGATCATGTGCCCACAAGTAGGGGAGGGGCAGAGAGAGAGAGGGAGAGAGAGAATCCCAAGCAGGCTCCACACTGTCAGCGCAGTGCTGACACAGGGTTCAATTTCATGAATGGTGAGATCATGACCTGAGCCAAAATCAACAGTCAGACCCCTAACCAACTGAGTTAGTTACCTAAGTGCCCCCACAACATATTCCTATTTCTCATGAAAAAGTAGGCATATGTGTTTTTAGGTAAAATATCATGATATTTAAATTCAGGGAATGCATCAAAATATTCTCAACACTTATAGACTAAACAGAGCATATCTGAAGTCATATTCATCCTTGGGGGCTTACCACATGGTGACCAACATCATTCACATACTCCATCAGTGGACAAAGTTGGACCTAATGGAAGCTTTCCAGTAGTCTGCTGGAGCCAGCTCCTACAGACTAACAAGAGCCAGTTATATGATTCAATGACATCACGTTGGTGGCTAAGGTCACATACTGACACCATGGGAATCAGAAAATGCTACAGATAAGCCCCCTGCCTCCCATCATAACTAAAGCATTTACTATAATACTACTGTAGCTACCTGTCCCAGCTGATCCTAGGGTTACTGTATTGTATGTCAGAGCCAGAAGAGATCTAAGATATCCTGCAGGAAATGAAAAGCTAATCAATCTGGTGGCTAAGGCAAAAAGGCAGAAATTTAATCGAAAGAAGGATTGAACTACCAAACCTTAGGGAAACCAGAAATGTGGCCCTCTGATTAGGACAAGAAAAGACATAGGACTGTTTGCCACCCAGAATCCCTCTCTCTCCATCACTAGTGTTGGCCTCTCCCTGGGTGTTAGCTTTTTTTCTTTCAGCTTTTCCTCTGTGGCAAGATCAAGGCTAGGGGTAGCAAAGAGAAGCACTTGCTCTGGAAGAGCACAGATCTGCCACTGGTACCTTCTTCTTCTGGGCTGAGGGAGTCCCACACCAGCAGCTTAGGTAGGAAACATAGGCTTGGTTTCAGCCCTCGCTGGTTTCCACCTGGGTGCCTGGGCATAGTGCACAAATTGCACAACTATACACAATGGCCTCATATGAACACATTCTCCAAAAGTGGAACTTTTCAATAAGCTTTAGCTAAGATGTTGATGTAATGATGTTTAGAGTGTGATGAAAATACAATAGGGAAGGAAGCGTTAGTTTGTTCAAAACAGAGCTGACACGGCGCCTGGGTGGCTCAGTCGGTTAAGTGTCAGACTTCAGCTCAGGTCATGATCTCACAGTTCGTGGGTTCAAGCCCCATGTCAGGCTCTGTGCTGATAGCTCAGAGCCCAGAGACTGTGTCAGATTCTGTGTCTCCAGCTCTCTCTGCCCCTCGCCCTCTCTCTCTCTCAAAAATAAATAAACATTAAAATTTTTAAGTAATAAAAAAATAGAGCTGATAGTTACACTTGGAAATCCAAGAGAAGGAGGCTCCCCTCGCCCTCCACCATTTTATAAAACTTTGTATTTGAGGATAATTTTAGATCTAAGAAAAATTACAAAGTCAGAGTTCCCACCCCAAGAAATGAAATGACCAGAGGAACTGCTTTTGTAACCTTATTGAAACTTCCAAAAGTATAAACATACAATTCCACTTTCTATTTAGTCCATTAGCAAAAAAAAAAAAAAAGGGAGGGGGTGTGAAGGCTGGGTTTAAAGTGCAGAATCTTGTGCTAAATTTATTCAAAATTTGTTTTGAAATAGTCACCAAGTGGTTACTTCCCCATACTTATCTCCATATAGTATCTTATATTGAAAATAAAGCCAAAGGAAGGAAAAGACTATTAGTAATTATGACAAGGGCAGTTCGTTCATTACCTTCATTCATTTGACAAGATGTCCACAATTTTTGATATGCCTCAAGCATATTAAGATAGAGGGCATAGAGTGATGTGGAAGATAAGCACCATCCTTACTCTAACGGAGCTTCTAGTTTAATGGAGACAGGCAAATACAAAGGTCTAGGGTACACAGGAAAGGAACACAAATTTGTGACATAGAATGACTGGGTAGGACCTGAGACAAACCAAAAAAATGTACTAAATAAAGTTCTTCAAGTTTAATTTTAAGAAAAGCAAAAAATATCTATGTGGGCCATGGAATACATCTGTAGGTACATTAGGCTCACACACCATTTGAAACATTAAATGAATTGCAAAAATAATTATGTAAGTGGAAGTAAAGACTATCTTTTTAAGTCTATGATGCCGTGAGGAAGTGCAGTAATGGCTTCTGACCAATTCCTGAAGAAATTACATTTTCTCAGAGATGTAAAAGATTAGTAGAAGTTAGGCAGTAAGGATTGGGGAAAGAAGATTTAAGATAAATGTAACAGTAGAGGAGATAGGATATTTGAAGTTTTGATACGATTGAAGGCCAGAGAATAAGGGGAAAAAGTCAAGAGATGAGCTGAAGAAGTTTCAGGGGCCAGATAATGACAGATTGCATAGGCTGTATTGAGAATTTCCAACTTTACTCTAAAACTAATCAATATTCATTAAAGGATTATAAACAAGGGAGTGATGTGTTCTTGCATGTATAGTTACAAGACTACTCTGGTTGGAATGTCTGGTTGGAATTGATTGGAGAGAGAGGTCAAGATTGGATGTGGTTGGAACAGTCAGGATGCTAATGCAGCAGTTCAGGTGAGATGTGTTGGACTTGAACCAAGGGGTTAATGGTCAAAATGGAGAGATTTTTTTTTTAATGTTTATTTATTTCTGAGACAGAGAGAGACAGAGCATGAGCGGGAGAAGGGCAGAGAGAGAGGGAGACACAGAATCCAAAGCAGACTCCACGCTCTGAGCTGTCAGCACAGAGCCCGATGTGGGGCTCAAACCCACAAATTGTGAGATCATGACCTGAGCTGAAGTCGGTCACTCAACCGACTGAGCCACCCAGGCACCCTGGAGAGATTTTTTTTTTTTTAATGTTTATTTATTTATTTTTGAGAGACAGAGAGATATACAGCCAGCAGAGGAGGGGCAGAGAGAGAGGGAGACAGAATCCCAAGCAGGCACCCCACCATCAGTGCAGAGCCCCACATGGGGCTCAAACTCACAAACTGTGAGACCATGACCTGAGCCAAAACCCAGAGTTGGATGCTCAACCAACTGAGTCACCCAGGCACCCCAAAATGGAGAGACATTTTATCATTTGGGATTAGCAATAGCTGGGACAGAAAACTCCAAATTACAATGGCTTGGACAGACAGATGTTTATGTCCGTCTCATATAACTGAAGTCTACACATAGTCAACCTAGAATTAGATTGGTGGCTCCACAATTTCCAAAGGACCAGATTCCCTCTATCTTGTTTCTCAACATGTGACTTCCACCGCCTAGTCCAAGATGGCTGCTCTGACTCCAATCATACTGTTTGCATTCCAGCCTACATGAATGAGAAAGGGAAAAAAAAAAAGGTATGTCCCCTCCCCTTAAGAGCATTTTTAGAAATGAAGCATGACACTTTTAGTTACAATTCATTGGAAAGAACTCACATGGGCCCCATCTGGTTGCAAGGAGTGTTGGGAAATAAAATGGTTACTCTAGAGACTACAGATCCAGCTGAAAATCAAGAGTTCTATGACCCAGGATGAAAGGAACAACAAACATTTGGGAATAGACAACATCTTCTGAAATAGAAGTAGACGAAGTTGAGATATGTTTTAGAGATAAAATTAACAGGATTTAATGATCAATTTAACTGGGGATGGGGGGTGAAGAGAAGAAACAAACCTGATTTCCATTATTCTGTCATAATCAACTGGATAAGTGGTATTGCTTTTCTGGAAATGGAGAAATGAAAAAAGTAACAGATTTGAGACAAGGAATAAGAATTAACTGCTGGGAACATGTCCATCTAGCTGGCAAAATTATAAGGGAAACAACTTATCAGTGTTCTTGTATACCCTTTCAGGGATGTTGTATGCCCATAGATGTTCTATGCCATACAGGCATGTGTGTGTACATCTGTGACCTGGGTGTGTACACACACATGTGCACAACACACACACTTTTTTTTTTTTTACAAAAATGATAGTTTTCAATTATACCATTACACACCTTGAATTTTTCACTATGTGTGCCAACAACATAGATTTATCATATTTTGGGCATTTGTCTTTCAAATCATGCAAGAAATTAAAAGTACAGTTACAAATTAAAATGCAATAATATTGGCTTTTTATTTACTTGTGTAATTACATTTACCCAAGATTTTTATTTCTTTGTATGGCTGAAAGTTGGACCTGAGAACTCCCTTTAACATTTCCTGTAGGGCAGGTCTATTCTTTTTTTTTTTTTTTTTTTAATGTTTATTTATTTTTGAGACAATGAGAGAGACAGAGTGCAAGCAGCGGAGGGGCAGACAGAGGGAGACACAGAATCTGAAGCGGACTCCAGGCTCTGAGCTGTCAGCACAGAGCCCGTCGCCGGCTCAACTCACAAACCTCGAGATCAAGACCTGAGCCGAAGCTGGACGCTCAACCGACTGAGCCACTCAGGCGCCCCAGGGCAGGTCTATTCTTAACAAACTCCCTCCGCTTTTATTTGTCTGGTAATGTCTTAATTTCTCCTTCATTCTTGAAGGATAGTTTAGCCAGATATAGACTCTTGATTTTCCCCAGCACTTTAAATATTGCCTACTGCCTAAGAAATTGGCTAGTGTTATTAAGAATCCCTTGAACACGAGTTTCTTTTACTGTTTTCCAAGATTCTGTCTTTGTTTTAATTATAATGTGTCTCAGTATGAATTTCTTTGAGCTTACCATACTTGGAGTTTGTTGAGCTTCCTGGACATATAGAGTCATCAAACTGGGAAGTGTTTGGTCGCTATTTCTTTAAGTAATCTCTCTGCCCCTTTCTCTGTCTCCTCCTTCTGGGACTCCCAAAACATATATGTTGGTTGGCTTGATTGTACCATAGGTACCTTGGGTTCTGTTCACTTTTCTTTTTTTTTTTTTGTTCTTTCTGCTTCTCAGTATATATAATTTCAATTGTCCTATCATTAAGTTCGTTTATTTGTTTCTTCTCTCTGCTCAATCTGCTGTTGAATACCTCTAGTGATTTTTTTATTTCAGTTACTGTACTTTTCAGCTCCAGAATTTCTATTTGGCTCCTCTTTATAGCTTGTATTTCTTTATTGATATTTTCATTGTATTTATACATTATTTTTCTGATTTCTTTTAGCTCTTTGAGCATATTTAAGACTTAATTTTGGGATGCCTGGGTGGCTCAGTCGGTTAAGCGTCCAACTTCAGTTCAGGTCATGGTCTCATGGTTCATGAGTTTGAGCCCCGCATCAGGCTCTCCATTGACAGCTCAGAGCCTGGAGCCTGCTTCAGATTCTGTGTCTCCCTCTTTCTCTGTCCCTCCCCTACTCATGCTATCTCTCTCTCTTTCTCAAAAATAAATAAACATTAAATTTTTTAAAAATCCTTTGTCTAATAACTCTAATATCTGGTCTTCTGTCAATTTATTTTTATCTCTTAAGTAGACCATACTTTGCTGTATCTTTGTATAATTTTGTGATTTTTTTCATAGAACATTGTACATTTGAATATTATAATATGGTAATTCCGGATATCAGATTTTCCTCCTTCTCCAGTGTTTACTGTTCTAGATTGTTGAGGACCACTGCTGTCCATTTGTCTGTGATTTTTCCAAACTATTTTTTGTAGAGACTGTATTCTTTATTGTATATGGTCACTGAAGTCTCTGTTCCTTACCTGCATTCAGCTAGTCCTTCAAAATAGATTTCTTTGGAGTGCCTGGGTAATTCAGTCAGTTAGGCCTCCAACTTAGGTTCAGGTCCTGATCTCATGATTTGTGGGTTCAAGCCCCACACTGACAGCTCAGAGCCTGGAGCCTGCTTCAGATTCTGTGCCTCCCTCTCTCTCTGCTCCTCCCTCCCAAATAAACATTAAAATTTTTTTTAAAAAGAAAGGAAGAAAGAAAGATATCCCTGATGCCAAGAGTTTAAAAACCAAACAAACAAAAAATAAATATCTCTCGCATTCTTTGCAGATTGGCTATGTTGGGGCACTCTTTAATGCTTAGGCAGGCTACTTACAACACTGCCTTAGCCTTCACCTGCTACTTGCAACAAACCTAAAGATCATCCAGAGTTGAAAGCTAGGGTCTTCCTGGGTCTTTTCTGAGGATGTGTCTTGTCTCGGGCATGCGCGTGGCTTTCTAAATTCCCCAGTATGTACACAGGCTTTTCTGAATAACCTAAGTTTCAAAAAAAAATCTCTCCCAGCTTGCCTCCCAAGTCTTAGGCGGTCTATTGTATGTCTCAACTTTAATCTTTTTGCCCGAAGAAGCTGCAGGGTGGTTGTTGTTTTGATTTGTTTGTTTGTTTTTAATACCTTACAATGTCTGCGCTATGTCCACCATTCTTCTGTCCTGAGTAATCTCTGAGTTAGATGAAACACAGACATACCTTGTGTTAATTAGTCCTTCAGGTAGCCTTCAGGGTAGAGCAGACAAACACAATGACTTGCTAATAAGGTGTGCTCTGCTCTCTCTAGAACCAAGGCCAAGGTTCCACACTGGGAACTCAAGTTGCTATCTTCAAGACTGTCACTTTAGTAGGGAGGTGTGAGGCAAGGGCAAGGGCAAGGGCAAGGAAAAATGCCACAGAGATTTCCTATCCCTTTTAGGTTCTTTTTCTTGATTCAACATTTGCTTCATTGCTCTAAATTGTTTACTATTTTCCTGAGTTCTGACAAAGTTGGTTTTACCAGTTTCTGATATTTTTTTATATTTCTGTGGAGGGATGGGTGTTTGGAGTTGCCTACACCATGCCAATGATATCACCTTTTGGTAAGCTTTTTAATTCTGAGATAATTTCAGACTTAAATTAAAAAAGTTGCAGAAGTAGTAAAAAAAAAAAAAAGAATTCCTACACTGTTCCTATAGCTTTCCCAAATGTTAACATCTTTTATGACCAAAAAAAAAAAAAAAAAATCAAAACCATGAAATTAGTATTGATACAATACTATTAGCAAGTAGGGGGTGCCTGGATGGCTCAGTAGGTTAAGGCTCTGACTCTTAATTCCTGCTCAGGTCATGATCTCACAGTTCATGGGACTGAGCCCCACATCAGGCTCCAAGCTGATAGCACGGAGCCTGCTTAGGATTCTCTCTCTCCTTCTCTCTCTCTCTCTATGCCCCTCCCCTGCTCATGCACAGGGTGTGTGCTTGCTCTTTCTCTCAAAATAAATAAATAAACAAACATTAATTTATTTAATAAATTATTCGAAAGTATTCAAATGCTTCCAATTATCTTACTAATGATCTTTTTTTGGGTCCAGGATGGAATCCAGATCATTCATTTCATGTAGTTTTCATGTCTCCTAAATTTCCCCAATTTGGAAGAATTCCTATCTTTCTTTGTCTTTCATGACCTTGACATTTTTGAAGGGTACCATCTACTCATTTAAAGAATGTCTCTCAATCATATTTCCTAGTGGTTAAATTCAGGTGTATATTTTTTAAAAGAATACCACATAAGTAATACCGTACCCTTCTTGTTGCATCCTATCAGGAAGCATATGATGTTTATATTGCAGAGATAGTTTAGAGAGTTCTCAGCCTGTTTCCCCTAATGTCAACATCTTACATAAACATGGCATCTTCATTAAAACTACAAAATTAACATTGGTTATGAACAGTACTATTAACTATAGACATTACTTGGATCATCAGTTTTTCCACTGTCCTTTTTCCGTTACAGGACCCAATTCAGAACCTCACGTTGCATTTAGAGGTAGCTCCTTTTTTATGTGACTACTCTCCCACTAACTCATAGCACAGAAGTCTCACCCCTTCCCTCTCTACATTAGAACCTCAATTCACTGATAATATGGTTACCAATGGCTACCAAGTTTCATTTCTCACATCTCCCCACCACAAGAGAGGAACTGCCCATATTGTCTGTGGTTCACATTAAAAAATCCTAAAGAAGGATTTTGATTGGATTGACTTGTGACAAATGGCTTCCACTAGAAAAATCAGATATGGCTGAGAAAGGAGTGTCTCATAATATAACATGGCTACTGAGGGCCTACGCTAAGGGAGTAAAGCTATTCCGGGAGAAGGGAAATCATTGTAAACTGGGCAGTGACCTCAGTTGATAGAAACCAATTAGCCCATTCACCTCATTTCACAGATGAAGAAACTGAAATCTGAAGAAATAAGTAACTTTCCAATGGCCCAGAGCTAGTCCTTAGCAAAATGAAGGCTAAACCTAGGCCTCCTAATTCCCAGTCCTAGACATTTGCCTCTATGTCCCTAGAACTACCATGATTGTGGAACTAATCCCAGGAATTAAAGAATCTGAAATTAGAAGCAACCTCAAAGTTTATCTAGCTCGTACTGATGTATGAATTTCCCAGTGTAACCAAGCTAACTTCAGAGTAATGGAAGCTATTCCTGTTTATTTTCCTCTAATATTGGGATTTCAAAATAAATTCACATTCAGCAGTTAGGATGCAAACTGTTGGGTGAGGCAGGAGAGGGGAGGAGAAGGATACCCTCAGCAGGTCTGTTAAACAACCTAGACTAAAATCATATAATACAACACCACACAGAATGTAAAAGAGAATAAAGAGATCTGCATGTGTGTTGACACAGGGAGCTGTTTCACAAGTCCTAAGTGGAAAACCAAATTCAAGTAAAAGGTGTGACTAGTGTAAATGTATTTATGTGGGAGACACCACACTGTTAACAGTCTTTATCAATGGTAGGTGGGATTACAGAATATTTTTTATTTTCTTCATTATACTTTCCTATCATTTGAATTATTAAACAAGTATGAACTGAAGATATTATACTGAGTGAAAGAAGTCAGACACAAAAGATCACAGCTATATGAATCCATTTGTATGAAATGTCCAGAATAAGCAAGTCCATAGAGACAGAAAGCAGATTAGTGACTGTCAGGGGCTGGTGTGAGGGAGGAAACGCAAATAAATTGCTTACCTTTGTTATGTCAGTTCATCTATAAAATAAAAAGAGTTGAAGCGGCTGGGTCTCTAAAATCTACTGAGGCTCTACCATTATGATTCTAGACACATTCAACTTTTATTCATTCTCTTGTAATTCAGGCTGACTGCATAAGCTATTTCTCTGACATCATATCACTGACTACTATTAAGAGGGAAGAAGAGGAGGGGCGCCTGGATGGCTCATCAGTTAAGTGTACAACTCCTGATATCAGCTCAGGTCCTGATCTTGCAGTCATGAGATTGAGCCTCATGTCAGGCTCTCCACACTGAGCATGGAGTCTGCTTGGGATTCTCTCTTCCTCTCCCCTCCTCACTCTCTCTCTCGAAATAAATAAATAAACATTAAAAAAAAAAAAGAGGAAAGAAGAGGTAAACCACTACTTTCAAAGATCACAAATGTATAGATTCATCTAAGTCCAATAATGAATGTCAAATGATTACAGAAAGGAGCAAGAAAGTCAGACGAGTAAAAGGTAATGGTCATAGGTAACATGTATTGAGTATCTTCCATGGGCCAGGCACTGTGCTAAATGCCTTATGAATTTTATTCATAGTTTCACAGGCAGTCCTTAGAAGAAAACTGAAATTCCAAAAGGGTAAGTAACTTTCCCAAGGATACACAACTAGTAACAGGCAAAGTGGTGTTGAAACTCAGGCCTATTAATACTCCAAAGTCCGTGTTCCTTCCACTTACTCATGCTGTTTTCCAAAAAGAAAAAGGACTCAAGGAAAATGAGCTGGTACCAAAGGCAAGGAAATGCAAAAGCAAACAGGAAAGAAAAGACAAAGAAAAATGAAAAGGAAATGATCAGTAAAAATCCAGGATTATCCCGATGCTTGAGAGTGGATCCTCTGTAGGCCAATATTCATGCTGATCCTCTGGGACACCTTCTGTATAATTATGATAAACTTTTCTTTTACCATAATCAGCTAAAAAAAAAAAAAAAAAGCTTCAGTAAGTTTAAAGATTCTTGTAACTATATTTCCATGAAGGAAAGTCTAAAAATCACTGGATTGAATATTATTGATTGGATATTATTTTGTCCTTTCCTTTTAACAAAGAAAGAGCTAAAGAGAAAAAGAAGCAGCTTCCAAAATAGATAAAGGAGGGGTAAATAAAAATAATCAGAATCAGTTGAAAGAATATGTAATATTTGGAGGAAAAATATTTAAAGTAAACAAATGTACAAATAACTAAGATAAAGAATCAAAGAATTAGGTAAAATTACTATCAAGTAATTTTAAAGAAGTGAGGGAGAAGTAGAGACCAACTGTGGTTTTCCCAGCATGAGAGCTGCTTGATAAAGGGCATTTAAAATCTGCGGAACAAGGGGCAAAGCATGTCCCAGACTTTGATTTGCAAAGGACAGCAGACCACTTGCTGGTAAAAGTCATTTAGCAAAAATCAGGGAACAGCCAGTGGACAAACTGGCTGATGAGTCTGCAGGGAATGATTATTTCATTATGGAACCAAAGAAGGAAATGGAAAAGAGAAGGTGGTCAACCCTCCAAGAATGGCAGATTTGACCACCAGCCAGAGGAAAAATACTTCAGAAATAAGGTACTTTCTCTGAGTGAACCAGTTTTCAAATTAAACTTATCAAGTAAGGAAGGAAGTCCTCAAATAAAGGAAAGAGAAAGAACAAATAGCATGCATAAAACCAGAGTCAGAAAAGACCACTACATGTGATTTCATTTCTTGAGGCAGCCCAATCAACGAACTACCAGGTCTGAAATCTAAACCAAAGGACTGCTCATCAAGCTGGCTGCCTTTAGGGCTACGCCTGGAGCCTTTCCATCCATATTGGAAAGGAAGAAGTAAAATTATCTGTATCCACAAACAACATGATCACATATGTAGAAAAGACTGAGGAATCTACAAAAAAATCTAGTAAAACTAATAGCAAGGTCACAGGACACAAAGTCAACATACAAAAATCAATTATGTTTCTAAACATTTTTTTGTTTTGTTTTTTAATTTGAGAAAGAGAGAGAGTGCAGGGGAGGGCAAAGAGAGAGGGAGAGAGAGAATCTTAAGCAGGTTTCACACTCAGCACAGAGCCCAACATGGGGCTTGATCCAGTGGCCCTGGGATCATGACTTGAGCTGAAATCAAGAGTCGACGCTCAATCAACTAAGCCACCCAGGCACCCCCAATTATATTTTTATATACAAGCAACAAAAAACTGGAAATGAAATTTTTTTAGGTCTATGTACAACAGCATACAAAAACATAAAATGGGGATACATTTAAATAACAGCTGTGTAGGATTCTCTAAGGTTAAAAGTGAAAGTGAATACTTTTAGCCTAATAAGCACTCAGCTATCACAGTAACTATTGTGATGTAGGGAACAGGATTAAGAGGGAAGAAGAGGGGACTGACTTTTGTTTGAATTTTCATTTTGGGGTTGTCAAGTTGAGAAATTAGAACAGATCAAGGCAGAAGGATAAAGATGAGCTAAGTGATTCTGGAACTCAGCCTTCCATGTCCATAACCTCAGTTTAATAAAAATCAAGAGTTTTGGTATCCAGAACATACCACTGAGACTCTGGGAGTAGAAAAGGTGAACCTGAGGACGTATCTTAGTCCGATTAAAATATAATTTTCTTGGGGCACCTGAGTGGCTCAGTCAGTTGAGGTCCGACTTAGGCTCAGGTCATGATCTCCTGGTTCATGAGTTTGAACCCTGCATCAGGCTCGCTGCTGTCAGCATAGAGCCCACTTCGGATCCTCTGTCACCCTGTCCCTTTGCCTCTCCCCTGCTCATGTGCACACGCATGCTCTCTCTCTCTAAAAACTGAATAAGCATTTTTTTAAGTTTATTTGTTTACTTTGAGAGAGAGGAGGAGAACACAAGGAGGGAAGGGGCAGAGAAAGAAGGAGAGACAGAATCCCAAGCAGGTTCTGCTGTCAGCACGCAGCCCAATGTAGGGCTCGAACCCACAAACTGTATGATCATGACCTGAACCGAAATCAAGAGTCAGATGCTTAACCAACTGAGCCACTCAGGTGCCCCAAAGATTTATTTTTAAAAGAAGGTAATTTTCATCTCACAAAGATGTAATTAAGATCAGATTTCTCTTTCCTCTGAGACCACTGACTTACAAGAAATAAGTAAAGCAAAAATAAGCTATAACTACTACTTCCCATTGGCTCTCTGCCCAGTAGGGAGAAGAGGGAGGTCCCTACTCCAAAAGTAGTGAAGGAGGTTGTAGCTTCCCATCCCTTCAGTCAGAACTCAGCACCCATTTAAAAGGGTAGGTATTGTTATAGCCACCTGTGGGCCCCTCATCCCCTCTGGAGAGGTCCAGAAATTCTGCCAGAAGATCGCAACTGGCCTAACAGTGGCTTCACAGACCAGGTAAAGTCCAACCACCTCTTGCTGCCCAGAGGAGAAAGCCATGCGCTATTCTGCTTTGGGGGTTTAAGCAGGATATTATGACTTACTGAGAGTGGCCAGATATTAAGGAGCTGGTCTGCCCATGCTCAAGTCATACACTGATCCTTTAAAGATTCACCATTCAAAGCCAAAGATAATCTTGTATTTCAGGTATTGAGCATTCAGGTATTTAGGTATTCAGAATTTGTGCCTACATTCAAATTGTTGCACTATAATCAAATTGCATCTGCCTGATTCAACTAATTCAGGAGATGGCATGGAGACTAATCTCATTAAAAATGGCAGATGTTGGGGCGCCTGGGTGGCGCAGTTGGTTAAGCGTCCGACTTCAGCCAGGTCACGATCTCGCGGTCCGTGAGTTCGAGCCCCGTGTCAGGCTCTGGGCTGATGGCTCGGAGCCTGGAGCCTGTTTCCGATTCTGTGTCTCCCTCTCTCTCTTCCCCTCCCCCGTTCATGCTCTGTCTCTCTCTGTCCCAAAAATAAATAAAAAATGTTGAAAAAAAAAATTAAAAAAAAAAAAAATGGCAGATGTTGGGGCACTGGGGGGCTCAGTCATTAAGCGTCTGACTTCCAGTCAGGTCATGATCTCACAGGTGGTGAATTCGAGCCCATTGGGCTCTGTGCTGCTGGTGCAGAACCTGCTTGGGATTCTCTGTTCCCCTCTCTGTCCTTCCTCCACTTGCATGCACACACTTTCTCTCTCTCTCAAAATAAATAAATATATTCTTTTTAATGGCAGATGCATGGGTATCATAGCCTGAAAAGGGGCATGTGACTCAATCCCGGCCAGTGGGACCTGGGTAGGGGCAGATATCTGCAGGCAAGCTAGTTGGAAGTTTTCCTTAATGATCAAAAACGAAGCTTGAGAATTGGGGATAGGTGAGCCTTTTTTGGACCTGTGGAGATAGCTGTCTACAATGTGATGACCGGAACTATGGCAGCCATTTCGAAACCACAAAAGCACAAGCTGAGTAAAACATAGCAGCAGAAGTATCTGCGCCCAAGACTGCTAAGCCACTGCCCAACTCGGGAATACCTTATCTTTAGATATCATATTCTAGAATAATAAACAATAAATACAAGTAAGCATTCTGAAAACATCCTAACTGCTGCACAGATCAATAAGAAAAAGACAACTCATCGGGGCACCTGGGTGGCTCAGTCGGTTGAGCATCTGACTTCCGCTCAGGTCATGATCTCACGGTTCGTGGGTTCGAGCCCCACCATCGGGCTCTGTGCTGACAGCTCAGAGCCTGGAGCCTGTTTCAGATTCTGTGTCTCCCTCTCTCTCTGCCCCTCCCCGACTCGCGCTCTGTCTCTGTCTCAAAAATAAACAAACATGAAAAAAAGAAAAAGACAACTCAACAGAAAAATGGATAAAGGATACAAACAGAAAACTCTCATAAGAGGAAATATGGATAGTCAAAAAAACATTCTAAAAGATGTTCAACATTGCTAATAGTAAAAGCAACACCAATGAACAAGTTTTTTGCCCAGTAGACTTACAAAATTTAGTAATACTAGAGTTGGTAAGTATTTGAGGAAACAGGCCTTCTCAGATTTCTTAGCAGATCACAAACTGGTCCACTGATACACAATTTAACATAGTTTATGAAACTTTGAAATGTGCATCCCCTTCAACCCAACAATTCTACAGAAATACTCACACATGCACACAAAGATGTTTGTACAAGGATGTTCAGTATTGCACTGCTTGTTAAGCCAAAGAAAAAAATCTTAAATAGTGCAAGGTCCATGAGGAATCGAGTAAATATAGTCCACTCTACTGTGGAATAGCCACAGTCATACAAAATAATGGAGTAAATCTGTCTATGCTGGCATTTCAATCTATTCAACATATACTGTTAAGGAAAACACACAAATTACAGAAGAGTAGGTATGCATCCCATTCTCATTTTTTTTGTGTGAGGTAAAAAATGTTTTTATATGCACTGAAATAAATCTGAGACAGTATATAACAAAGAATTATCACTAGGAGGTTAATATGAAGCCCTTCAATTTTAAATTTGACATATTTCTGTGTTTAGGAGCTTGTGTGTGGGGGGGGGGGGGGTGTGTGCACGCACGTGTGTATGCATGTATTGCTTTTGCAATTAGAAAAAAAATGTATTTTAATATGATCAACCAAAAGAAAGACCTGGTTTTCCACTAGCATTCACTACTGTTCCAAGAGAGTTGTAGGCAAATGTCTCAAGTCTTCCCAGAGCCCAAGATGCTAGATTCCAGCCTGGGAATCTGTCTCTTGTGCAGAGCTTGAAGGTGACATGAGACTGGCCCTCCGGTCACGAACGGGAGCTCCAAGAGACAGCATCCAAGGACAAAAGCTAAAGAGATAGCCAAAGAGCTCACCCCATGGGGCCAGGCAGAGAGGCAAAATCCACTGGATGAGAACCTCTGACACCAAGCCAAAGCCAGCTGGCACTGAATGGAAGGTGTCTGTGGCTCTGAAGTGATCTGAACAGCTGAGGTGGAGTGTGGCTCACAGGGCATCTGCCACCTCAGAAGCCGGAAGGGAGGAAACCATCAAGGTAGGGAGCCATCAGTGAATAACCAGAGTATAAAGAAGCAATAAAGCATTATGCTTGTTTCAATTTCCTATTTAGAATGGTTTCAGACTTTCAAAAAGGAAAAGAAAAAACATTTACCTTCTTAAATTATAAAGTTTTTTAGGTGTAATTTAATTTCTTTCCAGTCATAGGTCTGTGAAAATTTGCATACTGCCATGATGCAAATAATTTTTTTTTTTTTTTCAGAGCACCTCATTATACTCCACTGGCTTGGAAGGATTTTATAAAATCAAGCCTATCCCTCTTCCTTTGACATATGATTTTGGTAACTGATCACCATAGCAGACAGTTGCTGCAAGATGGTACCCCCAACTCCCAAAACATTCGTCTGGGAGGAAGAAGTTCCCTTCCCCATTTCTATCCCCCGAAAGCTGTTTGTCTGAGCCCTCTAGGGCAGGCAGCCATCGCCCAGTGCAGCAGAGCAGGGTGAGAAGTCCTTTTTAGGCAAGATATTAAAAGGAGTTGGCTGAGCAGATCTAAAACCCTTGGTCAACAGGGCGGGGCCAGCCCCGGGGCAGAAGTATTACTTCACAGTTGCATTGGCTTCCTGTGGCTGCCAATAGAGGCGGCATCTGGCAGCCAGCCCACCGCAGAGAAGAGGGAACTCCGCAGAGAAGAAACTAGCAACGAAGCCCCAAAGGTGGAAGTGCAGCCTGAGAAACTTGAGCCGGCCCGCGACTGTGCGGGCCTTGCCACTCACTCTGCAGGGTGTGGCGTGCAGGACCCCTCCGGCTTCACAAGACTGATATGCCTCCTGTGGTGAGCACATTCCATATGCACTTTTCACACACCATTTCATCCCTATCATTTATTCCATATGATAAGGCTATTAGGCAGGTGCTGTAATTTTTCCATTTTTCAGACAGAGAAACAGAAGCCCAAAGAGGTGAAATAACTTGCCCCAGGACGCACAAGCAGGAAACAGAGGAGCCAGGATTCAAACCCCCTGTGTGGCCATCCCTGGAGCCCAGACTCTGACCGCAGCCACTTCAGCTTTCAAGTGAAAATCAAGATGATGAGGTAAAGGTTAGTGCTGCCTCCAACTGACACTGGGGATTGGAGCAATCTTGTCTCCTCCCTTGTAGGTAATATTTTGGGTTTCCTTCCTTGCACACAGCCAGGCAAATGACTGCAATTCTAAAAAGAGATAAATATAAAAACAAGAAGTGAAACACTACAGACACCTGAAACCCGACCATTTCTGCAAGCTCGAGCTAGCAGAGTCGCCTCGCAACAGAAATAGTTCTGTCCTGTTTAGATAGGCTTTGTTTTGCTACATGGCTGCATATGCAGTGAAGTGATATCAAGTCCTGAGGGTCCACTCCTTTGATGAGTTAAACACACAAAGGCCTACATTTTGATGTAATCTGATAGCATGTAGTTAAGTCCTAGACAAAGTGCAACTGTGAGGAAGTGATAAACCCAACTTCCTGCACAAAGCCGCCTGAGATAACACTTTCCATGGACTGGAGAAAAAAAGAGAGAGAGAGAGAGAGAGAGAGAGAGAGACATGATTGCTACAGAATTTTAAAAGAACTATTCCATTCTTAATAAATAAACCCTTCTCCATGGGGCTCCAGCAACAGCTAAATAAAACGGACTGCAGTCAGGTGACTATGTAGTATTTCCACATATGAGTTAATTCTCACTTTTATTCATAGACAGTGTCAATCACTGGAGATTCACTTGATTTTTTTCTCTTAAGAGTACTCTAGTTCAAACTCAAAATCTCAGGTATCTTCTTGGCCAGAACATCCCTGCAGTTGACCAAGAACTCGAATTGAGGGAATTGAGTTTGCATTAACTGGCTTAATGGTGTTCCCACTGAGTCATTAAAGAGGTTGAATCAGTCTGAATAAACACACATTGGAAGAGTTGTCAGATTATGGAAGGACCAATAACTATTTCCACAATGCCAAAACAAGGTCAGTCATGGTTTCACTAAGGGTTCTCAAGAACCATGTCCTATCTAAACAACCAATAAGGGCTGACTGTGCTGGGAATTTTCTGTGAATACATTTACTCCTTTACTAATATAGCAAATATTGTAGAGATTTTTAGCTCACAATATTCCCCAAAGAGCACCTACTATGTGCTAGGAAATACAATAGCAAACACAGAAAGAAACAGCCCCTTCCCTCAAAGACTAGTTAGGAAGATGAATAGTAAAGTAAACATAGGAATATGTGTAAATCACAAATTTTATTGAGTGCTTTGACGAGAAAGGACAGGGTGGCCTGATTTCGGTTTTGGATGAGGTGATCACTTCCCTGATGATGTGATATTTAGGCCTGAATCATTCAAGCAGACCAAGAGGGAGGGAAGACAGTTTCGGCAGAGAAAACAGGCCATATCAAGGCCTTGAGTTGGCAAACAGCATGGTGCCTTCAGAAGCTAAAGGAAGGCCATGTGTCCAGAATAAATTAAATAAGGAGAGAGATAGAGTCTGATATAATCCTGGAAAGCACAGAGGAGCCAGATCAGGCAAGGGCCTTGCAGGCCATGTAAAGAAGTTTGGCTTTATCGTGAGCATACTGGGGATTATTCCAGAAAACACTGCTGAACCTCTAATAGTGTTTTGTTTGTACATTGTTTACTAGGCAAGGCTCTCAGAGAAATGAAGCAGCCTTAACATTCTTTGGGGAATATTGTGAGATAAAAATCTCTACAAGTAATCTGGAGCATTAAAGGTATTCCCCTCAGTTCAGCCAGTTCAGCCAAGCCACAAACTGGGAGGGGGGAAAAATCAGAATGATAAAAAAATTTAACGAACCATGTCATTTTATTATTTTGATATGATTATAGAGTCACATGGTTGTACATATAGATACACTCGCCATATGGACAAATCCTCTTGTTTCACAAAAGAAACTAAGGCCCAGAAATAGACTTTGGAGATGCCTTTGCTGCAGTCATTGGGATGGGAAAGTGAATGTCCTGCTGCTGAGAATATCACAATGGATCTGAAAAACTGGGCTTCCAACATGTAAAACCAGCTTCAAGTTTTCTTTCATTAGGGCTTCTTAATGTGTTGGTTTTATTCCACAATCAAGTGATGCTTTAAATCTTTCAGGCACAGGTTAATAAAAGTCATTTTTTCCTCTTGTGTCTATTTCCAAGCCCTAACCCATGTTTCTGAGAACCTACTCTGCGTAAACCCCACTGGCTACCTGGCCCTCAACTGATGGGTTTTGAAGCACCGAGTATGATTAGAGATTTGCTTTTGATTCTGAGGCTCGTGACAAGGGATCCTGGCCCTGAAGCTAGGGAATTTGCTGGTTTGAGATTGAATCAAGTTCTTAAAAAAAAGGATTGACACTTCAGGGCCAACCAGACATTGCCTTTGCTATTCTGATGACTTTCGACTTGGGGCTGAGTGGATTCCTGCTATGTAGTAGCATTTTGACCTCAGTACAGTTTCATTTAGTTGACCTCAGAGAAAATCCTCTACCTCTCTGGGCCTCTACTTCTCTTCAGATGATGCCTAAGACACTTACATGTCCAACATTCTATATGTTGGCAAGACAAATAAAAAAAGTTTAGAATCTTGACAGAAAATGTCCTTAGCAGCTCACTTCCTATAATAGAATGGAAAGAAGGAAGGAAGGAAGGAAGGACAGAAGAAGACTGGGGTTGGAGGAGAGAGAAGGAGGGAGGGAGAGAAGGTAAAAAGGAAGGAAAAGAAGGAAGAAGTCATTAGTGAACAAAACTAAGGAAGGAAAAAAGGCAAAAGCTGTGCTTTCCATACCGCTCTGCAACCTTAACAGAAATAGATTGGGCTTGAGTTGTGAATAAGTTATTGTTTATTTAGCCATCAAAACACAGCCCAGTGGAGTATACTTAAGCATCCTTTGCAGATTAAGATTCTGGATACCTATGCGTCAGCAACTTCTGTTTAAGAAAACAAATGAAGTTTCAGGAAAAAAATTGTTAGAGAAGAGTTATGCTTTTTTTTTTTTGAAATATTTCAGGGTTGCCTGGGTGGCTCAGCCTGTTAAGGACCAGACTTCAGTTCAGGTCATGATCTCACAGTTTGTGAGTTTCAGCCCCGCATATGGCTCTCTGCTATCAGTGCGGAGCCCGCTTTGAATCCTCTGTCTCCCTCTCTCTCTGCTCCTCCCTTGCTCTCTCTCTCTCAAATAAACAAATATTTTTCTTAAAAAGAAAAATAAATAAATTTGAAATGCCTTATATTGCAAAGATTTTGTAAATCATTGACATCTACGGAAATCACTTAGCCCAGAGGCTAGCACTTAGTAAGTACTCAGTAAATGTTATTTAATGCTATAATTCATACTACAGAGAACCAGAAAACTTGAAATCCAGACCTCTGAACGGATAGCTATGTGATTTAAGCAGGTGTCTCTGCCTCTCTAAGTCTGTTTTCCAAATCTGAAAGAAGAATGGATTGGATTCAATTGAATGAGGTGGCATACAGAGCTTCTCCAGCTGCTATTCTCCAAGTCCATTTCAATTGTGTTAGGGCCCCCATGTTTGAATTGAACATTAATATTTTAATGAAAATAATTTCTTTCTCACACCGTATTGTAAAGCACCTGCATAACTTTGCAGAGCATTTCTCTTTCCTTCCCTAAGCAGATTCTGGAGCACTAAAATTAAAGAGAAGTAAAGGGGATTAACATTTCCCTAAAAGGACCAATTGGAAGGGCAACTTCAGGGCACTAGTTAAAATGTCAGTCCCCTTAATAAATGTCCAGTTAGGGAGTCTGGTCCTAGTACTGCATTGTAGTATTTAGAGGACTGTGAGAGTGGGGTCAAGCTCTGTTGGCTCTTAACTCCATCACAACATCTGCTCAAGACTCAGGACTTCCTAAAACTGGATTTTAAACACCCCTAAGAGACTGCCATTTCCCTGAGGGTTTCTCTTCAAGTAAAAATGTTTTTGCCTCCCAAATTGAGTCAACACATCTGTTCCTACCTATCTTAAAAGCTTCATCAATTCAATAATTGTCCAAAAGGAAGAGGGAAAAAAAAAAGCTATTGTGTGATGAAAACTTTTGGCAAATCTTATGAAAACACATTCTTAAAACATCTCTCATTTCTGAGAAACAAAGTAAAATGTATGAATTGTGTTTTGTTTCATGACGAACAAAATGATTCATTGCTACAATGAGGTATTTTGACCATATCTACATAAAACAAGTATGAACATTCAATTGAAAAAATAAAAATAACTCAATTAGAAAAATAAACTTTGAGTACCTCCTCTCTAAACGGCACTGAACTTGGCCTCAAAAAACTAGGCAGGTTGTCATGCTCAAGTTTAAGTTATTTAGGTGTTAGCTGTAGCTTCTATGCACTGAGAAGTTTCTTTACAGCTACTTCTCTGTGCTAACACAGTAGCCTCCAGCCACATGTGGCTACTGAGTGCTTGAAATGTGGCTGGTTAAATTGAGATGTTTTATAAGAGTAAAATACACACTAGATTTAGAAGATTTAGGGCAAAAAGAGAATGTAAAATGTCTCATTAATAATTTTACATCAATTATATATTAAAATGACACTATTTTGAATATGTTGGGTTAAAAATATTTTATTCACTTAGGGGCCCCTGGGTAACTCAGTGGGTTAAGCATCTGACTTTGACTCAGGTTATGATCTCACAGTTTGTGTGTTCGAGCCCCACGTCGGGCTCTGTGCTGGTGGTGCAGAGCCTGCTGGGATTCTCTCTCTCTCTCTCTCTCTCTCTCTCTCTCTCTCTCTGCCCTTTCCCACTTTCATTCTCTCTTGCTCTCAAAATAAATAAACTTAATAAAATATATGTACATATATACATATACGTATAATTGTGTGTGTGTATGTATATATATATGTATGTGTATATGTGTGTGTATATATATATATACACATATATATATGTATGTGTATATGTGTGTATATGTGTATATATATACACATATACACACACAATTCACTTAAATTCATCTGTTTCTTTTCACCTTTTTAACATACCTATTAGAAAAATCTAAAATCTCAGGCACCTGGGTGGCTCAGTCAGTTAAACGTCCAACTCTTGATTTCAGCTGACATCATGATCTCTCGGTTCATGAGTTCAAATCCCACATCCCTCCGTGCTGACAGCACAGAGCGTGCTTGGGATTCTCTTTCTCTCCTTCTCTCTCTCTCTCTCTCTCTGCTGCTCCCCAGCTCACACACACGCGGGCACTCCCTCTCAAAATAAATAAATGAACTTTAAAAATATGAAAACAATTCTTAAAGTATATAATGAAAAAATACTCACCCTCACTTATAATTAAAGAAATATAATTAAGACAAAGTAAGGCAAGTATTTAAAAGTTTCATAATACCTACTGTTGATGTTGATGAAGGGAAACAGCATTTTCATATGCTATTTGTGGGAGTATAAATTGGTACAAGCTCTTTAAAGGGCAACTCAGCAATAGCTATCAAAATTTACAGTGTACGTACCCTTTTTTCCATTTCAGGAATTTTACCCTCGGTTATACTGATACATTGATGCAAATCTTGTGATAGCAAAAGACTGCAAATGATCTAAAGGTCCATAAATAGGAAACTGGCTAAATGTTTTGGTATATTCATACACTGGAATACTCTATTGCCAGTAAAAAATGATGATGGTCTCGATATTATTATTAGTAGTATTAAGAATTATAATATTAAGAAATATTAAATGTAAAAGCACAGTGCAGGAATTCGTTATTTACTCAGAATTATTTGAGATTATATTTTCTGCCAACAAAATGGAAGTCTAAAATAATCATTAAATTGAATTATAGAAAAAAGTTATATTTTTTCTTCATCAGCTGAACTGGGGAGACTAAACATTTATACTTACTACATTTGTGTTTATAGAGGTCCTTCTGGAATCAGGACAGATTGAAGAGGACTAGGACTAGAAGATATCTTATGTAAGGGCAGGGCACATGATAGACACTCAGTAAAGGCTTGTTGTCATTATTAGTCATAGTAACTCAAGCTAAAAGAGATGCAAACTATACAAAGCTAGTGATGGCAGAAAAAAAAAAGAGGAGAGAACCACGTGATAGCTAGAGAAAAAGTAGAGCTGGTGACTGATAGTGGGTAGAAGCTAGTAAACTGGAGCAAGCCTTCAGGATAATATCCAAAGTGGAGGGAGGAGCCAGGTGGATGAAGGAGCCCATCTCTGAGTCAAGACATTTAGGAGAATGTGCAGCTTTGAGGAAAAGATAAATTCACTTTGGGACTTATAAATTTAGACAGCCTTGTGAATCTCCAAATATATCCGCTGGGTAACTGGATCCATCTCTCCAGGATTCAGTGGGAGAGGATTAAGTTAGAGTATCTATCTTCTATGATGAAAATGGAAATAAGAGATGAAGATGAAACAGAGATGAGAGATGGGTTGAAGATGAAAGATGGTGATGGAGAGGAGAGAGGAGAGCTAGGGATGAAGAAGAAGGATGGTGATGAAGATGAATGTGAAAGGAGAGATGAGAGATGGAGACCAAGATGAGAGGCAGAGATGGAGATGAGAGTTGGAGATGGAGATGAGAGCTGGAGATGGAGATGAGAGTTGGAGGTGGAGATGAGAGTTGGAGGTGGAGATGAGAGACGGAGATGAGAGATGGAGATGAGAGATGAGAGACGGAGATGGAGATGAGAGATGGAGGTGGAGATGAGAGACGAGAGATGGAGGTGGAGATGAGAGATGGAGAAGTAGGAGGCTGGGGAAGGGAAAAGGGGAGATAGAGATATTGGAGATGGACATAGAAATGAGGAGACAGAGACAGAGAAAGACAGAGAATCCCAGCAGCTCATATGTTGTGTGAATGGCCAGGCAACTTCTCAAAATGGCCCAACCACTTGTTGGCGGGACACCGCAGACTACATTTAACTTGAGTGAAGCCTCAAATGGCCATTCCATAGTGTGGGTGCTTGCCTTAGTGGCACTATTTCTCAGGGCTAGTAAATTCAAGTTTGGAAGAGAGAATAATCATTCTTTTCACAAATCTTTACTAAGCACCACCCCCCCCCAGACACTGTACTAGGTGCTGAAGTTAATAGTGGTTGTAGTGATTGCAAATTATATCTACAAATTGTTTTATAATTATCTCCTCAAATGATAAAGCTATGAATGTGGGCCTCTTCCCTTGAATGTGGGACAAATTTAGTGACTTGATTTTAACAAACAAAATGTTACACTATGACTTCTGAGACTAGGTCATAAAAAGCAATGTGGCTTCCTCCTTGATCTCTCTTGGATCACTCATTCTTGGGAAAACCAGCTACCAAGACATGAGGACACTGGAGCGGCCCTATGGAAAGGTCCATGTGGTGAGGAACTGAAGCCTTCCACCATCAGCCATGTAAGGGAACCAACCTGGAAGGGGATCCTCCAGTTTCAGTAAAGCCTTTAGATGACTGCAACCACAGAAACATTTTGACTGCAACTTCATAAGAGATCCCAAGCCACAGCCACCTAGTCAAGCTGCTCCCAAATTCCTGATCACAGAATCTGTAAGATAATAAATACCTATTGTTGCTTTAAGCCAGGAAGTTCTGGGGTAATTTGTTACCTAGCAATAGAAAAAGTGGTAGACAAGACAAACATGGTCCCTTCCCTCATTCTGGGAGCTGGTAATAACCTATTATTGCACAAATGTAGAAGCAACGTGAGTCAAATCATGCCAGCAAACCTGTACGAATGTTATAATGTTCCATCAACATGGAATGTGAAAAGGAGATTTGTTATATTGTTATATTAGTGTGACCGGGATATCAATTTGGAGTCTGCTTTGTCACCCAAAGGGACAGCGTGTCTTCATGACATGATCATTGTAGAGATGGTGGCAAATGATGGTGGGCTCTAGGGCTGTTAGATCTAGTGGATTCAGGTCAGAGAAAGTGCAATGGCAAACCAACCCCCATGCAAACCATGGTAAATGGAGAGCAGAGACCAAGAGCCTCACCGAGAAAACTGGTCTACATCACCCCAGCCTCCTACTAGGTCTTCCTGCCTCTAGTATCGATACTCTCCAGTGCACCTCACATGGGAAACCAGAAGATTCTTCTTCAATCGCTGCTTCATTACGTAGCCTTCTCCTCTACACACACACAAATCTTAGCTAGGTTCCCACTCCTACAGGTAAAGTATCTCAGCATGGCATTTACGGCTCTCCTCAGTCTGGCTCCAGCTCACCTTTTCATGATTCCCCTATTTATACCCCATCTTTAGATAAACTGAAAATCCTGAAGTTCTCCCAATGTGTCTTCATTTTCAGGCTTCAAACCTTTTGTCAAGTCATTCTCTCAACCTGGAAGCCCATTCCACCCCTCATCCACCTCACTGTATGCTAGCTATCCAACAAAGATGTTCTTAAATGCTTCTCCATGAAATAGTCTCTGATCCCTTTAGCTCATAGAGTATTTCCCTCTTCTGGATGCATCATTAATGGAATTGGTAGGATATAAGTCCTTTTCTGCGTACGCTATAATCACACACATATATATTACACACATATGTGTGTAGCTCATCACCTCTACCAAGCTTCTTATAAGCTTCATCTTTGTATCAACTTGGTCCTAAGCTTCCTCTTTTTACCCTCTCCTCTCTCCTTAAATGATCCATGACATATAACTTCATCCATCATCTATATACTAGATATCTCCAGCCCTGACCTCTTGTCTGTGTTACAGACCTCTACTTATACCTGCTATGTAACATACTCTCATGGGTGTCTCAAGGCTCTTCACAGTCATCATGATCAGTGGAAACTCATAGTGCCCCCACCCAACTCAGGACTCCTCCATGTTTCCTTTCTCAGTAAATGCCATCCAACACCCAACCAGCCATCCAATTCTGCAAGCCAGAATCTAGGGGTCCTCTTTGAACTCTCCCAACTGTCAACCTCTGTGTCTAATCCATCACTAGGTCTTATTGATCTTACCTTCTAAATAGTTTTCAAATCCCAAACTTTCCTCCATCTCCACTGACACCCCCTGAATCCAAGCTATCATCAGTCCTCACCTTGTCCACCATCTTCTATCTAGTATCCTAACCAGCCTCCCCACATCAACTCTAGCCTCACAACTCCAATCCATTCTAGGTCATATGAATAGAATGGCATTTGGGTTTTAAAACTCAAATCTGTCCAGGTCATTGCTAAAGGTTTAAAGCCTTCAATGACTTTCCATTGTTCTTAAGACAAACATCCAAATCCTTAATATAAACTAACCACTGGACCCTCCATCATCTGGCCCATTTACCTCTCCAGCCTAATTTTGTGTTCAGTATTTCAGTCACAGGGGACTACTTTCAGTTCCTCAAAAGTGCTCCGCTCTCTACAGCCTTTACACATGCTGTTTCTTCTCATTCCATCTACCACTTTTGCCTAATAAAACTCCTGTTCATCCTTCTTTTTTATTTTTTTTTTTTTTATTTTAGAAAGAGAAAAAGAGCACACAAGCGGGGGAGAGGGGCAGAGAAAAAGAGAGAGAGAATCTTTAAGCAGGCTCCACACTCTGCTCAGTACAGAGCTGGACTCAGGGCTCAGCCACACAACCATGAGATCAAGACCTGAGACGAAATCGAGTCGGATGTTCAACCACCTGAGCCACCCAGGTGCCCCTCCTGTTCATCCTTCTAATCTTAGCTCAGACCTCAGCTCCTCAGAGAAACCTCCCCAGCCAGATCTGGTCCCTCATTTACATGTTCTCATTGTTCCCTGTATTTCCTTTATTGTATTTATATTGCTTATAATTACATATTTTTTTTATTATTTGAGGGCAGAAATCATACTTGTTTTATTCTTTTACATTTTATCTCCAGTACATAAAGAGTATAGGAGCTACTCAACCAAATTTGCCTTAAAAACATTAAAGGAAGAAATGAAGGAAGGAAGTAAAAAATTCAAGTAATCACTGACAAAATCTAGATAGACCAAAGTTCATCAAAATATATCTATGGACATATGTATTTCATTGCCAATATCTTGAATATACATTAAGTTTTCTTGAAACCTAAATTTTCATATTTTTCTCTATTTTATATTTGTATCAATTAGCATTTTACATGGCTGAAAATAACTGACCGCAGTTAAACAAACAGAGTTTTCATTTTTCTCTCCTAATAGAAGGTTTGAAGTAGGGCTAAAACAACTGGTAAAAGTCGTCAGCAAGGGCGCCTGCGTAGCTCAGTCGGTTAAGCATCCAACTTTGGCTAGGTCATGATCTCACGGTTGGTGGGTTTGAGCCCGACAGCTCAGAGCCTGGAACCACCTTTGGATTCGGTGTCTCCCTGTCTCTCTGCCCATCTCCCACTTGCTCTCTCTTTCTCTCTCTCTCTCTCTCTCAAAAATAAAAAATAAAAATAAAAAGAAGTCAGCAAAATCACAGGCTCTTCTAACTTCTTTCTCTGCCACTCTTAGAGCCCAACTTTCTTCCTCAGCATTAAAAGCTAAGCTGTTGCCCCTCCAATATGCTATTCATACTCCAGGCAGAAAAAGGGGAAAGATAAAGGGCAAAATGTGTGTGTCAACTGGACTCATCTCTCTTTATCAAGAAAACAAAAAATGGCTTTCCTGGAAGCCCCACACAGGAAACTTTTACCTATATCTCAACCCCAGACTGGGGTTGTGGCCACTCTACCTACAAATGAGTTGGGGAAGGTATATGTTCTTAAACAGACATACTGTCTGACACACAACTGTAAGTATAATAATGAGGAATAAGGGGATACTGGAGATAGGAAGGCCACCCAAGAGTGTCTGTCACACTCTGCCACAAACAATCAGACTAACTGGATTCCAAGGCTTGGACTCAATCTCAGAAGCCTAGACGAAAGTGATCTTTTTCAAGTTGAAATTTTGAGAAAAGAAATTCAGGTTCTGCATATATGCTGCTAAGCTTGTATGGATGAAAAATGAAAAATTCTATCAAATACGTAGTTGTTTTATCTATGCAATACTAAATCTATCTGCTTAACCAAACACCTGGAATAATCTTTCCTTCTTAAAATGCTATTCTTACCACTGTATATTCTTTTTTTGAGAGAGACACAGCATGCACAAGTGGGAGAGGGAGAAAGAGAATTGCCCTTGTATGTTCTTAATTAAAAAATTAACTTTGAAGAAGTTAAGTCACTATCAAAACTTAAGCCTGCAATTAAAGCCTGCTGCCATTATGCAGTTTCATTCACACCTTTCATGCGGATATTTAGGTTCTGAGGGAGCAAATGAGACTCTCCACACATCCATTAAATGAAAAGTGTAGAATAAGCATGTAGCCAATTCAGCTGTAGTTAAAACCTAAGAAATCAGAAGGCTAAGTAAGAAGAATGAAGAATGCAAGGGATTTACAGGGGCACCTGGGCGGCTCAGTTGGCGAAACATCCAACTCTTGATCTCGGCTCAGGTCATGGTCTCATGGTTCATGAGACTGAGCTCTGCATCAGGCTCTGCGCTGACAGTGTGGAGCCTGCTTGGGATTCTCTCTCTCCCTCTCTCTTTGCCCCTCCCCCACTTGCATGTGCACAGTCTCTCTCAAAATAAATAAATAAATTTTAAAAAGAAAGAATGCAAGGGATTGATAGAGTTATTGAGCCCATTCTAGACAGAGTTTAGAATGAGAAAAGCAGAGTGATCTGTGGGGAGAGGTTTCCTCAACAGGGAAATGATGTTTGGTAACTCAGACGCAAGGACAGATGAAGTATGGAACATAAGCAACAAGAATATAACAAACAGGATATGCTTACTATGTGAAGGAATCTCTTTTTCAGTTAGTATCACTGCCTTTAATTAGTTCAATTCAACAAACATTTATTGACCATCACCTACGTGCCAGAAATTCTGGGAAAGGCTGGTATTCTTCCTTGCCCTGTTGGGCAAGAAAAAAAATATTATTGCTAGATGGAATTTTGGAGGGCACATATTTCTAATTTCCCACTTTAAAGATAAGAATATTGGGACACCTGGGTGGCTCAGTCAGTCGAGTGTCAGACTCAACTGTGGCTCAGGTCATGATCTCACTGGTTAGGAGATCAAGCCCTGAGTTGGGCCCGAAGTGACAGCATGGAGCCTGCTTGGGATTCTTTCTCCTTCTCTCTCCATCCCGTCCTTACTTGCATGTGTACATGCACATGCTCTCTCTCTCAAAATAAATAGATAAATAAGGTTTTTTTAAATAATCAAAAATAAATTAAATTAAATTAAATAACCAAATAGGGGCTCCTGGATGGTTCAGTCAGTTGAGTGTCCAACTTTGGCTCAGGTCATGATCTCATGGTTCATGAGTTCAAGCCCCATATGGGGCTCGCTGCTGTCAGCACATAGCCTGCTTTGGATCCTCTGTCCCCCTCTCTCTCTGCCCTTCCCCTGCTCATGCTCTCTCTCAAAAATAAATAAACATTAAAAATAAGATAAAATAAAATAAGATAAAATAAAATAAATAAAATAAAATAAAATAAAATAAAATAAAACAAATATAAGAATACTAAAGTCCAGGGGCAGCTGGGTGCCTCACCCTACTTCAGCTCATGCTGTCGAAGATCGTTGGTTCAAGCCGTGCATCAGGCTCTGTGCTTTCTGCACAGAGCCCACTTCGGATCCTCTGTCTCCCTCTCTCTCTGCAACTCCCTCACTAGCTCTCTCTCTCTCTCTCAAAAATAAATAAACATTAAATAAAAGAATATGAGGGTCCAGAAAAATTAAATGACTCCCTATCATCACCATTTAGTCAACAGAAAGCCACGGCTAAATCTAGGGTCTTCAGAGTCTCACCCAAACAAAATCCTTAAGACCTAGAGAGAGGTAATCTTCATGTCAGGGCAACTTCTCACTTTCAAAGACAATGGGGTTTTGTTGTTGCTACTGTTTTATTTCTTTCTTACAAATAATTTACCACTTTCAAAGGCATGCCATTCAAAACTTCTCCCTCATTCTCCAAGTTGCCAGGCTATTTTTCTTCATCGTCATCAAGCATATTCAGCAAGCTTGGGTGAACCTACCCAATGCTGACCACACTTCTCTCCCCCCTTCCTTCTCTCCCACACCATTTCCTCTGTCTTCCCTCCCTACCCTTCAGCACCTCCATGCACACCCGTTATGTTGATCTACACTTGTTAATTAGTGGTTTCAAGATGCTCTGATGTTATATCAGAGGCTATGTCTCCCAACTACTTTTGAGAGCTCCAGAAAAACAAACTCAAGGTTTGGAATGAGAAGAACCTGGATTACAACTGGAGCTCTGCCATTTACTGTGTAGCCTTTGGTAAACTGTTTAACATCATTAAGCCTCAGGCTCTTTGTGTGTTTAATGAGGAAAACCATACCTAATTCATAAGGATGATGCAAGTATTTCATGAGATAATGCCCCACAAGCACTGAATCGTATGAAGCTACACACTGGTATAAAATCAGGGCTCAATACATGTTATCACTTTTTTATTTGTTCCCACCCTCCCCTCTCTCCAAGGAATGCCTAACCTGTGTCATTGGTCAGACTTAGGTTCAAATCTTAGCTCTCTCACTGACCAGCTATACAACAGTGAGTGATTCTCATGACCTCTCTGAGCCTCCTAGAACAAAGTCTGGCTTGGTGGGCCATATCCAATATTTTCTGACTGAATAAGCTACAGATTCCTTATAAATAACACAGAGATAATAAGCCTCACCTCACATGATTGTTGGATGAGCTAAATGAGATCATGTAAAGCAAAGTATCTGCCATGTTCCCTTCTTCAGCTTAATTGATGAACTGATTACCTTGGAAGGGGATGGATTCATTGGATGCTAGATCAAGAGTCTTTAATTCACATGATCTATTATTATTTACCTATATTTCTTTATTTGTTTCCCTCAATAGTTCTTGGGGGAGGGTATGGTAAGGACACATAATACCTCTCTTCATCTGAATTGTAGGTCAACTGAGAAATAAGACAAAGGACAATCAGATAAGGTTCAAAGTATCCCCTCTATGAAGCCGATATGGAAACTGGATTTATGTGAAGCAAGAGGCCCCCTTGCACCGAACCTGTTAGGCTGCCTTACCTACTCAGGAGCACTGGACCACCATGGGCCTCCCCACCCTCACCCCAGAGTGGAGACCTGCTCCTGGAGGAGTAGATCAAAGTGTATAGTCTCTACAGGCAGACTGCAACCCAAAGAAAGAATGAGAGAAAGAAGATATGCCCTCGCAGGCTCCTTTCCTCTCCCATTCAAGTAACTCACTCCATCTCCCCAGGGGAGCAGTGAAAGTGGGGCAGAGGCCAAGAGTATTTGGGGAAAATCTCTTGTCCTGGAAAATAAAAAGTCAGCAAGAAGCATTCCAGGCATCTGCCACCTAACAAACTCTATATGCAAAATGGGTTGCATAGGCCCCCTCAGTCCCTCTGCCCTACCGCAAGAATTCGAGGGTACCTGGAATAGAGGTGAAGAGCCCAGCCTGGAGGCAGGCTGCCTAGTTTTGAATCCAGGCTCTGTCACTTACTAGTTCTGTTTCCTCTAGCAAGTTATGTACTCTTCCTGGGCCTCCATCTGGTCATCTATAAAGTGCAGGAATTGACAGGATGGCTGTGAGGATTAGATGAAAGGTCTATGAAGCGCCCCAAACACGAAGGGATAAGAGCAGAACAAGTGAAGTTATTATTACTGGTGAGTTTCTTATAAAAGCTGTAGGCTCCTTAGAGTAAAAGGTGAAATAAAATACCATGCCGCTCAAGAATTGCAAGCCAACTATCGAATAGATCTCCCACAAACCCAAAGCAAAAAATAATTACAGTCAACTCCCGATCATACTTGTGATCTTAGGACCATGAAAACCATCTCCCAGTGACATTACCTCCTGCCCCAACTTCCCTCTTCATTCTGTTAAACCAAAGTCTCTTTGATCCCTTCCAAATTGAATTACACACAACTTTCTTGTCTTAGTCCTTTTAAATTACAGTCCTCCCTTATGGACATCTGTGAGGAGACTGTCAAAGAGAAAAATCCTATGAGATTTTGTATATTCTTAGGTCAGAGTTCTGGCTGAGGTTGGCAGAGATAAAAGGTGTTGGTTTGGGGTTTGTGACATAAGTGTGAGTCGTAGTTGCACTAAAAAAGAGTGGTCAGTTGGCTGCACTAGCCAAGAAGGATTCCTGGGAATCAGTCATACACGAGGAGGGCAGTGGGTATTCAAGGAAGGAAAGCTGAGAAAGATTCTAAATTGGAAGAGACTGGAAATATTTTACAGAAGTCTGAAATTTGTGTGGTGGGTGCTCTGGTCAGGACAAAGACCACAAAGCTGACTGAATAGATCTCTTCTCCTAAAACAGAAAAGCATACAATGGTGGTTATATGTGTAGTTTTGGAGTCAAATAGACCAGGGTTTAAGCCCCATTTTTACCCACTTCTTTGTTACATGACCTTGAGTAACTAACTCAAATATCAGTGTCCCTATGTATAAAACTGAGATAATAGCACCCACCTTAGGAGACTATGAAGAGAATTAAATAAAAGCAACGTGTATAAAATTCTCAGTACAGGGCCCTGCACATATCTGTGTCCACTAAAGTTGTTAATACTATCATACACAATAGAAAAAAACAGGTAAGGGGCTAATATCCAAAATATATAAAGAACTCCTACAACTCAATAACAAAGAGACAATCAATTTAAAAATAAGCAGGGGAACTAAATAAGCTTTTTTCCCAAAGAAGACATCCAAATGCCCAATAACTGCTTGAAAAATGCTCACCATCACTAATATTCAGGGAAATGTAAATCAAAAACCAGCATGAGAGATCACATCACGCCTGTTAGAAAGGTTATCATCAAGGAGACAAGAGATAACAAGTGTTGGCGAGGATGTGGAGAAAAGGAAGCCTTGTGCATGGTTTGTGGGAACGTAACTTGGTAACAGCCACTGTGGAAAACAGGATGGAGGTTCCTCAAAAAATTAAAAATAGAACTACTATGTGATCTAGCAATTCCACTTCTGGGTGTATAGCCAAAGGAAACAAAAATGGTATTGAAGAGTTACACGCAGTGCTATTCACAATAGCCAACGTATGGAAATAGCCCAAGTATCTGCCAGAAGATGAATGGATAAAGAAGATGTGGTGCCTATACACACTGGAATATTATTCAGCCATGAGAAAGAAGGAACTCCTGCCATTTGTGACAATATGGCTGCACCTTGAGGACACTGTGAGGTAAGTCAGAAATACTGTATGGTATCACATGTCTGTGGAATTTAAACGAGCCACGCTCATGAAAACAGAGTATAGAGTGGTTGTGACGAGTGCCTGAGGGATGGGGAAATAGTTAAGATGTTGTTTAAGGGTACAAACCTGCAGCTAGTAAATTAGTCCTGGAGATCTAATGTACAGTATGGTGATTATAGAGAACAGTACTGTATTAGAAGTATCACACTTGCTAAGAGACTAGATCTTTTTTAAAAGTTTGTTTATTTTTTTGTTTATTTATTTATTTTGAGAGAGAGAGAGAGAGAGTGTGTGTGTGTGTGTATGTGTGTGTATGCAAGTGAGCAAGGAAGGGGCAGAGAGAGAGACAGAATCCCAAGCAGGCTTCCCATTGTCAGCACGGAGCCCCATATGGCCTGATCCCAGGAACCGTGAGATCATGACCTGAGCTGAAATCAAGAGTCGGGTGCTTAACCGACTGAGTCACCCAGGTGCCCTCCTAAGAGATTGGATCTTAATTATTCTCACCACAAAAAAAATAATAATTATATGATATCATAGAGGTTTTAGCTAACACTACAATGGCAAATATATTGCAATATATAAATATATCAGATTAACATGTATATCTTAAATTTATACAATGTTACATACATATCAATTAAATCTCAAGTTTTTAAATGGAAAACCTCTGGGTTAATTCATAGACAGTTTTGTAATTATTATTTTCTTCCTCATTATGATGAGATTATCCACTTAACTTTAGAAATTAAATATAAGAGGGGAGTCTGGGTGGCTCAGTCAGTTAAGCATCTGACTTCAGCTCAGGTCATGATCTCATGGTTTGTGGGTTCAAGCCTCACATTGGGCTCTGTGCTAACAGCCCAGAGCCTGGAGCCTGCTTCAGATTCTATGTCTCCCTCTCTCTCTGCCCCACCCCCACTTGCACTCTGTCTCTCTCTGTCTCAAAAATGAATAAACATTTAAAAAATTAAAAAGAAAGAAAGGAAGGAAGGAAGGAAGGAAGGAAGGAAGGAAGGAAGGAAGGAAGAAAGGAAGAAAGAAAGTGTAAGAAATGAACCAAGGGGCTCCTGGGTGGCTCAGTCAGTTGAGTCTTGATTTCAGGCCAGGTCATGATGCCAGGGTATGAGATCAAGCCCTGCATCCATCTCCATGCTGAGCATGAACCCTGCTTAAGATTCTCTCTCTCTCCTTCTGCCCCTCTCCTTTGCTCAAGCGCTCTGTCTCTTGCTCTAAAATTAAAAATTAAAAGAAAAAGAAATGAACCAATAATTGAAACTATTACCAATTCTTTCCATTATTTCCAGTTACATGCTGGCAGGAAGCTTCTTGTTTTCTTTTTTGCAAGTAATCTCTACCTCTGACATGAGGCTCAAACTCAGGACCCTGAGATCCAGAATCACATGCTCTACTGACTGAGCCAGCCAGGCATCCCTGGCAGGAAGTTTCTTAAATCACAATATATACCCTATAAATCTTATGCTTTTAACCACTATGCATTTTTCCTATATTGAATCAATACTTGCATTCTTACTGCCATCAAAACTTCAACGCCTTTGGGTGATAATCGTATGTCAATGGAGGTTCATCAATTCTAACAAATGGACCACTCAGGTGGGGGATGTTGATACTGAGGGAAACCATGCATGTGTGGGGGCAGAAGGTATACATATGGGAAGTCTCTGTACCTTCAGTTCAATTTTGCTGTGAACCTAAAACTGCTCTAAGAAGTAATGTCTATTCAAAAACAAAAAAAAAGGGGCACCTGGGTAGCTCAGTCGGTTAAGTGATGACTCTTGATTTCAGCTCAGGTCATGAACTCACAGTTGGTGGGTTCGAGCCCTGAGCCAGTCCGGCTCTGTTCTGATAGCATAGAGCCTGCCTGGGATTCTTTCCCTCTCTCTCTCTGCCCCTCCTTGGCTCACAAGTGTGTGCTTGCTCTCTCTCTCACTCTCTGTCTCTAAATAAATATTTTTTAAAAATAAAAACAAGAACAAAAACCTGAAGTTGTTTCAAATTCCATCAAGTGAGTCAATGGGAGACATGCCCAGGACAAATCTCCTGAAATCTCTTAAAACTTCAATTTGGCACAACAGTTTTAACTCTCCCTTCCCATTCTTTTCTCAGCTCTACCAACAGGGCCGCCTTGGGCTTATGTGATGCCTCTGTGGGTCTGCAGTGGTAAGGATGGGAGAAGAAGAAGGCACCCTTCTTTAGGGATATATAGCCTCAGGCCAGAGTCTCAACTTGGCAAGTGGGGCTCGGGCTGGATTCAGCTCCAGCTGGCCTCCTCAACCAAGTGTCTTTGTGCAGGACACTAACTGCATAACAGTACACAGCAGCCCTATTTAGCCATTGGAATAATTTTGAATTCTGTATCTTATCCTTCCTCTGCCCAATCAGAAATGAAAGCAGTATTTCTTCAGGTAGTCATGAGCAGAGGAAAAGAAAAAAGTAAATGAGGGTCCCGCAGAAAAGACTGAACAGTGCCATTAACTCTTGAGAACCCTTAGCATCAAGATGCTTCATCTTAACGTTGGAGGACCTGGACTTGACTCTGCTCCACAAAAGCAAAGGAAGGACAGTATTTTTTTTCTCTCACTATTATTTTCCCAGCCCTCAAAACAGTGCTTGGTAAATAAAAAAGGATTCAATAAATATTTATTGGCTGAGTTGATGTTTTTATAGGGATACGATAAAGCCAACTGCTGTGTTCCTTTCACAGACATGAGAATAATTCCCTTACAGCTTAGGCACAATAAAAATGCTTCAAACATTTTAAAAGTCTGTAGGAATCAAGAAGGAAGGCAGGTGGGACAGATGTATACTTGATGAAGCCTGCAGCAAGCAGTTTACTAGTTGAGAATCTGGGCTTTGGAGTCAGAGACTGGATTCTAACCCCAGCTTTTCCATCCATTGAGTTGGGGACACTGCACAAAGTGATCTTAACTGTCTCAGTTTCCTCATCTCTAAAATGGGGATAATAATGCTCAGTTAGCAGGATTGTTAAGAGGATTAAATAATACTACACATTAGAAACATCTAATACAGTTACCAGCACATAGTAAACACTCAGTAAATGACAGCTATCATTAATGTTTCTGCATCTTCAGAAGGCTACGAAAAAAGTAAAGTAAAAAAGGGTAAAACTGTGCAAACATGGCAAAACCTTGACAGCTGGTGAATCTAGGTGATGCGTAAAGGGGTTCGATGCATTGGTGCTACTTTTATGTACATTTGAGATTTTCTACAAATTTCTTAAAGTTAAAAAGCAGAAAATACACAAAGACACAATTGCCTCCCACTACCAAATATTCAGTCAAGACAGCATTTATTCCCTCAGTAAATCAAACACCATGTACAGGATATCCCATGCCACCTGTATGGGATGCTGGAGTCCCTGCCCTCAGAGAGCTTAGAGTCTAGTTGGAGACAGACATTAAGCACGTAGTCACATAAATAAATACATAACCACAAGTTAAGAAAATGCTTCACAGGAAATGATGGGGCTGTGGAGAGGTTATAGACGGACGAAGTTGACAGAAGGAAGTCAGGAAGGCCCCTCTGAGGAAGTTATATGTAAACAAAGACCTGAGTTGCTTAGCTGGATAAAGGAAGGAGTTAGCACTCAGGTGGTGATGCCACCATGGGCATAGGTCCCAAGGAGGAAAGGCCAGTGTGGCTGGAGCACAACGCAAGGAAAAATGTGGTTCGAGGTGGGGACTAGACAGCTGGACAGGGCTTTGGAGGCCCTGTTGGAGCTTTGGGTCTTGGTCCTCTGTGTATTAGGAAACCTCAAAAGGGACTGACAGAGAGCCGTCCAGTCACTCAGTAGCACTTGCTGCCTCTGGGGACGGGAACTCGGAGATTAGATAAGAGACACTGAAGAGAGGGGCGCCTGGGTGGCTCAGTCGGTTGAGCTTCTGACTTCACCTCAGGTCATGATCTCATGGTCTGTGAGTTCGAGCCCCGCGTTGGGCTCTGTGCTGACAGCTCGGAGCCTGGAGCCTGTTTCGGATTCTGTGTCTCCCTCTCTCTGACCCTCCCCTGTTCATGCTCTGTCTCTCTCTGCCTCAAAAATAAATAAACGTTAAAAAAAAATTTTTTTTTAAAAAAAGAGAGACACTGAAGAGAAACAATGTCCACTATATATGCTCTTCTGTACTGTTGATGGTTTTCTATTAAAAACAAATCAAGCCATCAACTTAAGAGGAAAAATATCCCCCGCCCTCAAAGGAGAAAGTATCTAAATCACACATGAACACACACAACATTAGGTTACACAGCAACAGAGGCGAAGACAGGCCACAGGCCGACAACAGATTTCAGCCCACACAAAAGCTTTCCCAATGATTGTTTGATTTCAGCTTTCCGCGCATTTTCCAGCGGTGCAGCCCTTCAGAAGCCCCAGGCAGGGTGGTTCCCAGACAGAACCCTGTAGTTTTGAGAGCCCTTTAAGGCTGTGGCTCACGGAGCACTACCCAGGAGAGCGTATTCAGGCAGGCACAGCATGGTTGACTGGCTCCTGGGTGGTTTTCAAAAGCCCTTGAGAGTCCTTGCTCCAGGCTCAGGGAGGGCGTTTAGAGCAAAGTAGAGATGATACTTATGGTCAGTGGTCAAAGAGGGGCCTCCTGGTGCCCTGTCTATAGGAACTGACATGCCGCTCTTTGCAAAACGTAAGAGCTTGTTAAAGCAGTCAGACAACAGCTGATACACAGTTCATTTTGTGAACGCTGGCCTTCACCGTGGCCTCTCCTTTCCTCCCTCCTTCTCATCCTGTCCAACCAATCATCTGATTACAGTTCTCTTGAAGATAGTCTTTGTGACCTGCAAGAGTATGGTTCACAATTTACAAACAGTGGATTTTGCTACGCAGTGGCATTGCCAGTTATATTTTTCTTTCTTGTTTTTAATTTTTCTCCAATAAACATGCTTACTTTTATAGTACACAAGGGCATGTGGAAACCTCCTCTGATGTTTGCATTTAACTTTGCCACCAAGTCACTGGAAACTACTGCTACCTCCTGGTGCTTTTGTATTAGAAATACAAAGTGAACAAAAACAGGGATTTTAGGACAGGTCCAGGGATAGGTCCTGCCAAGGCTCTGGGCTGATGTCCATACTTTTTTTTTCCCTCCCACATTCCTCAAGGATCAAAGGTTCAACGTATTTCTCGATTCCCCAGCCCTACATTCCCCACACCCACCCTATTCTCCTAACACCTGCAAGCTGGGGCACCCTCTTGAACCATATTCTTCACTTCAGCTGCCTTTATAAATGAACTTTCTAAACTTAGGAAAGCAATACTCCACACCGCTAAGCAGAGGCAGTTTCACTAAGACAGATGGAAACAAAGAAATGGGACCACACTCACTTGAAGATTTGCATAGGCCCAGACACTGAAAGCTGGGGCCTCTAGAATTCAGCCAAGTTGTTCTGACGACTCCTGAAAAGTCACCTCTCCTCTTGGTCCACAGCCCCATTCAGTGATCCTCTACCCATTTAGGACGGAAGCTGAATGAATAAGGGCTAAGTGCCCACCCCAGGGTCAGATTGCCTGGGTTCAAATCCACATGCTACCAGTTCAGCTCTGGAGACCGGAACAAATCACTTCACTAAACTTCTATTTCCTCATCTGTAAAATGTGGGTGACATCTGAATTAAATACGATAATGTGATGCCGAGCAAGCATTGAATAGATGTGAGCTTTTTTCTTTCACTATATTCGCTGTGTTGTACTTTCCATCTCCATGACTGATTTATTTTATAACTGGAAGGTTGTATCTCTTAACATCCTTTATCCATTTCACCCATGTCTCCAGTCACCTCCCCTCTGGCAACCACCAGTTAGTATTTAAGAGTCTGTTTGGTTCTTTTGTTTGTTTATTCATTTGTTTTGTTTTTTAGATTTCACATATAAATGAAATCATACAGTATTTTTCTTTCTCGGGTTGATTTATTTCATTTATTCATTTATTATCCTCTAAGTCCATCCATGTTGTTACAAACGGCAAGATCTCATTGTTTACTACTAATATTCCATTGTATATGTATGCCACATCCTCTTTACCCATTCATCCGTGGATGGACGCTTGGGTTGCTTCCATATCATGGCTATTATGAATTATGCTGCATAAATATAGAGGTGCATATATCTTTTCAAATTAGTGTTTTCATTTTCTTTGAGTAAATACACAGTAGCGAAATTACTGCGTCACATGTTATTGCTATTTTTATTTTTTTGAGGAAACTCCATACTATTCTCCACAGTGGTTGTACCAGTTTGCACTCCCACTGACAGTGCACAAGGGGCTCCCTTTTCTCCACATCCTCGCCAATACTTATTATTTCTTGGGGCGTCTGGGGGACTCAGTCGGTTGAGCATTCGACTTTGGCTCAGGTCATGATTTGCGGTTTGTGAGTCTGAGCCCCGCATCAGGCTTTGTGCTGACACCTCAGAGCCTGGAGCCTGCTTCGGATTCTGTGTCTCCTTCTCTGCCCCTTCCCTGCTCATGCTCTGTGTCTCTCTCTCAAAAAATAAAATAAAACGTTAACAACATGAATTAAAAAGTACTTATTTCTTATCTTTTTAGTACTAGCCATTCTGACAGGTGTGAGGTGATATCACCGTGTGGTTTTGATTTATATTTCCCTGACGATGAGTGATGTTGAGCATCTTTTCATGTGTCTCCTGGCCATCTGTATGTCTTCTTTGGGTCTATTAGGGTCCTCTGTCCATGGACGTGAGCTCCTTTAAATTTCAGCAATTCTGCCACTTCTTCCTGCTGCCTCCCACCCCATTTAAATTGATATTATTTAGACACTTTATAAAAATATTTATTTATTTATTTATTTTGAGAGAGAAAGAGGGTGACTGGGGAGGGGCAGAGAGAGAGGGAGAGAATCCCAAGCAGGCTCCAGACTCAGCACGGAGCCCAACACAGGGCTCTATCTCATGACCTCAAGATCACAACCTGAGCCGATATCCAGAGTTGGATGCTCAACCAACTGAGCCACCCAGGCGCACCTAGACATTTATTTTAAATTAAAGAACATTCATTTGGGGTGCCTGGGTGGCTCAGTCGGTTAAGCATCCGACTTCCACTCAGGTCATGATCTCGTAATTTGTGGGTTCAAGCCCTGCGTCGGGCTCTGTGCTGACAGCTCGGAGCCTGGAGCCTACTTCAGATTCTGTGTCTCCCTCTCTCTCTGCCCCTCCCCTGCTCATGCTCTGTCTCTCTCTGTCTCTCAAAAATAAATAAATGTAAAAAAAAAATTTTTTAAGAACATTCATTTTTATTTCTGAATAATTTGAGGACTTTTGTCTAGACTGCCTCTGAGGTGTCACAAACCTAAGGGAGAAAGAATTCCCTTTAGCAAGCTGTTATCAATCAATTGTTTAGTACAGTGTTCTGTGTGTGGAAGAAGGAAGAGCAGGAGAAGAAGACAGTGTGGACTGAAGGTCTCTACATAGAAAGATCAGAGGAAGGAGCCATCCAGGTGAGAAAGGGCCCTTTGGAAAAACTAAATGTTTTGCTTTGTCTTCAATAATATAGAGTGGAGTCGGGGAGCCTGGGTGGCTCAGTTGGTTAACCAACCGACTTCAGCTCAGGTCATGATCTCACAGTTTGTGAGTTTGAGTCCCACATCAGGCTCTGTGCTGACAGCCCAGAGCCTGGAGCCTGCTTCGGATTCTGTGTCTCCCCTCTCTCTACACCTCCCCTGCTCACGCTCTGTGTCTCTCTGTCTCTCAATAATAAATAAACATTTTTAAAAAACTATAAAAAAATAGTAATATGGAGTGGTGTCAGCAGAGTCATAATAGGTTATTTGAGATTTCAGAACTATACATCTAGAATAGTAGTTCTCAAATGAGGGCAATTTTGCCCCCCAGGAAACACCTGGCAATGTCTGAAGATCTTGTTGGTTGCCACAAAAGGGATCAGGGACAGCTACTGGCATCTACTAGGTAGAGGCTACACATCCTACAATACACGGGACAGCTCCCTAAAATAAACAATTATCTAATTCAAAACATCAGTAGTGCCAAGGTTGAGAAACCTGATCTAAATCTTCACTTTTTTGAGAGAAAGGCATACTTACCTTTCTTTTCCTTTAAAAGATAAGTCCTCATTGAAGTCATTATCAGTGTTTTCAAATAGTGTTTTCAAATATTTTTATCCCTGACAATATGACAATGTCTTTAGGTTCAGCTAATAACAGCACCTGCCTTTCCTTTCACTGCTTCTGGGGCTCATCCTCCTTACTTTATGCCCTCACTCTATAAACACTTCCTTCATTTTAAGAAAGGAATCAAACTGCAGGAAAGCACTAGCCACATATGTTAATGATTACATGATATCACAATAAAATTCCAGGCCTGGTAGCCTTCTCATCAATGCGTCTTTAGATTAAGTCAAGACACTTCACCAGACTGGGCTGCTGTCCAAGCAGATTAAATTAGAAGAGCTTGTAACACACTACAAACACACACACACACACACACACACACACACAACTTATCAACATGATTAATCAGAAAGAGTTTTACCGGCTGTTTGTTAATGCGTTTCACCAATCAAACAACTGAGGAATGTGACTGCTGGCTGTTGACCCTGGGAACCCAACACCACTATGCTGTGTTAAATTGATAAATTAGTTTAAAAGAATGTTTACCTCCCTTTACTGTATGACTCTCTGCTTGGCGTCCTTTTATGAGAGGATGAACCTGGCTTCTAGGAGTCTAATGTCTTCGCCTTAATCTACTACGGCAAAGAAGGGCTCACACAAAGAAACTGAGCTTACTATGAGTGTACTACCCAATACTCTGGAGGACCTGGCCACTCCAAAGCCCCTTCAGAGCTAAAGGCCGTATCCCTTCTCAGAAGCTCCCCCCTCTACACGTATCAACAAAGGGAGAAAAACAAAGGTCTCTTCAGGAAGCCATGAGCCTCTCCGGTGGGAACATTAGGACATGCCCTCCAATCACATTGTTTTTCCAAACTACTTGACTTTGGTAGCTAACTCAGATTTGAGATGTACCATGCAAACACAAATGGCATTCCAGACAATCAACCATCACTGACCAGGAATTTAAGTAAAACAATCACTTACTGGCATTGGCAAGAGCCAGTGAATGCAGGCAGCAAGGGCAAAGGGGGTGACTTAAGAGTGGAGTGTTTGAAAGGAGCTGGCACTGGGGTCAGACCTAATGTCTTAATGGCTAAGAACAATTGCTACTGCTTATTGAGGTCCTATTATGACCATTGTGCAAGGCACTCTCTCTCCATTGGATCATTTAATCCTTGCCAGTGTTTTTATACTTCCTTGATTTGCAGATGAGGAAATGAAGGCTCTGAAAGACTGCACTGTCAGCCTTCCTTGAAAGTATTTGGAGCCTGGGCTTAGGAGAATTTGCTTCTGTGCAGACTTGAACGAGTGACGGGTTAGGTAAGGGACAGGGCTCAAATGACTCGTGCAAGAGCCCTGGAGAGAATGTAAGACACCCAAAACTAACAAAGGAGGGGATACCTTGGGCATTCGAGGGAAAGCCAGGATAGAATCAGGTAGTCTGATTAGACCATCTGCAAGGGTCCAGAGCTCCAAAGTGTGGAATACAACTACTTGTGATATAAGGAATTGCAATAGGCATTAAATAACAATAAGTCACATAAAAAGAAGGATGTTAGCTTTTTCAGTTCAAGATTGGTTGTGTGGATTTAAATCAAAGGGGGAACAATCTGATTGTGGTACTAATATGTTTTTAAGTGGCTACTTCCTTTAAAAAAAAAAAAAGAGGGGTACCTGGGTGGCTCAGTCGGTTAAGCATCTGACTTCAGCTCAGGTCATGATCTCGCATTTCGTGAGTTCAAGCCCCACATCGGGCTCTGTGCTGACAGCTCAGAGCCTGGAGCCTGCTTCAGATTCTGTGTCTCCCCCCTCTCTGCCCCTCCCCTGCTTGTGCTCTCTCTCTGTCTCTCAAAAAATGAATAAATGTTAAAGAAAAAAAATTTTTTAAAAAAAAGACAAAAACTGAGCCTCCTGGATGGCTCAGTTGGTAGAGTGTACTACTCTTGACCTTGGGGTTGTGAATTCAAACTCCATGTTGGGTGTAGAGATTACTTAAAAAAATTAAATCTTAAAAAGAGAGAGAGAGAGAGAGAGAACAGGTCTTAGACTGAGATTCTTTTTTTTTTTTTTTTTTTTTGAGGAGGGGAACAGAGAAGGTAGGAGAGAGAGAGAGAGAGAGAGAGAAAGAGAAAATCCCAAGCAGGCTCCACTCTGTCAGCGCAGAGCCCAACATGGGGCTCAAACTCACAAACTGTGAGATCATGACCTGAGCCAAAGTCAAGAGTCAGACACTTAACCAACTGAGCCACCCAGGCATCCCTGTATTATATTTATTTTTATAGTTACTTTCCATTTAGGTCAAGTGGTACTGGTTTCCTACTTATGGTAATAAGTTAAAGTTCTCTCTGACAATGATTTTATTTTAGAAGTGACTTGATGTAAAGAAAAGAAAAGAAAAGAAAAGAAAAGAAAAGAAAAGAAAAGAAAGAAACTGGTTAAATGATAGGCAGGGTGACACACAGGTAAGGGTGACAAAAAGGTAAGAGACTGGTCTGGGAATGACTGAGTTTTAGGTAACACTGCAGATACACAAGATATATTTTATGTTTGGTGTAGAATTAAGACCAAGGAAATCAAAGAAGTCATCTGGAGGACTGAAGGAAGAAGAGAGATTGAGCATCAGATTAGACCTTCACAGGGGAGGAAAGAAACAAAAGAAAGTCCCACTTAGAATTTGTGTTTGTTTGCATAATATTCTGAAAAGCAATTTAGCAAAAAGTTCGCTTTGTCTAAGGCTATACAATGACTAGTTAAAAAGGGGAAACTTGGGGCGCCTGGGTGGCTCAGTCAGTTAAGCCTGGGACTTCAGCTCAGGTCATGATCTCATGGTTTGTGAGTTTCAGCCCCGCATTGGGCTCTATGCTGACAGCTCAGACCCTGGAGCCTGCTTTGGACTCTGCGTCTCCCTCTCTCTCTGCCCCTTGCCTGCTCTCCCTCTCTCAAAAAGAAATAAACATTAAAAAAAAAAAAAAAAAAAAGGGGAAACTCTCCCAATAAACTGGTTATTTTGTTTACTTAAAGGCAACTAATTAACAGCAGCAGGCACACAGGCATGCACATATGCACGCATGCACGTATGCACGCATGCACCTAGGTGCCTGAGGTGAGTAGCTATTTGGGCATCACTTTGAATTACTCTGTGCAGGAACAGAATACCATAACATGGAGACAAAATTGATCTTTTCCCTGCAGCCAGGGAGCAGCTTTGCACGTGGTGGAGTTTGAGAGGTAGCATGCAACCTGCATCCTCCAACAGAACGTCCGCACCAGCCTCCCCATTCACAGGCTCAGATCTGATACACATGCTATTTGGTTTATAAGTAGAAGCAGGAATTGAAATTAAGTCACCATCAGCTGTTCATACCTCAGATCAAACCAGTCCATGATGAGACCAGGACCCCTGGAAAAATGAGTCAAGTCCTTGAAGAAGAGAGGCCTTGGGTCACTGACGAACTTGAGAGGGAGTATAGATCTCAAAGGAGAGAGGGGGTGCCATCACACAGCAGGAGGGCCACTGAAGGCCATTTTGCCAGCTTCCCTATTTTGATCAGGGTCATGCCAGCTGGGATTAACATGAACCAATCATATTGGCATTTGCAAATGACAGTTTGGTTTGTTATTGTTGTTAAATATTTCAAAAGTACAGGAAACTGAAGGAATATTCTGGCAGCCATTTCTTTATTCATCACCCAGATTGCATACATATGAACATTTTTTAGCCTAATTCCATGAGCCATCTTTTTTGGAAGTGTGTTTCCTCTGTTTCCTCAAGGGGCTCTGGGGTAAATCATGTAGTGGACAAGACCTTAGATATCGTCCTGGGCAATCCCATTCTACAAATGAGGCGGTGGGGGGGGGGGGGGGGGGGGAAGGCCAGGAGTGGTCCAGTGACTCACCCAAAGTCTGGTATCTGTACACAGCCAAGCCCTCCCCAGCGCTCCCCACTCCATCAGCTGCCCACAGGTCTCCAGCAGTGTACCTGCACCTCCCTCTGCCTCTTCAGAATCCCTAGACCCTTCCCAAAAGCTAGCTACTCTTTCTTTTTTCTTTCATTTCCTTTTTTTTTTTTTCTAAGTCTGATGAAGATATACTGGCCTCCTCCTAGAAAGACTCTTTAGAATAGGACTAGCTCCTAATACACGGATAGAAGAGCCATCACACTTCTTTACAAGTCATAACAATGACAATAATGACAATAACTAATATTTACTCAATGCTCACTCTGTGCTGAGCCTTCTACCAAATGCTCTGTGGGCACTGTCTATTTAATCGTCACATGAATATGCTGGGGTCATCACCATGATTCCCACTTTCAAGATGAGATAACCAAGACTTTGAAATGTTAAGACTCATCCATAGACACTGCTGGAAAGATCTGGGACACCACATACTGCTGAGCCCACTGGGGCATGGTAGAGCTGATGTGCTTCACCAACTAGACCTCTCTAACATCCTCTGTCTCCCCATGACCTGAACCAACGGGATCCCCAAGCCTGGCTGTGCACAAGAAGTCCCTATGGAGTTTGTCAAAAATAAGATGCTCAGGGCCAGTGTTCACCTACTGAATCAGAGTGTTCTAGTCCACAGCCCACAAATCTGTCTTAAAACAACCTCCTTGGGTGCTGTTCATGGATACTGGGCCTGGGAACCCCTGTTTAAGGCTGTTGACTTTTTCCGGTGGCTAGAGCCAACGAGTCTAAGCTTTGAGGCCTCTTGCCCTTCTCTTGCCTTCCAAGTGGGCTGCTTCTGTAGTTCTATGAGAGCAAGGGTGCTGTGTTGGGGCTAGAGTCTTGTAAGATGCCTGGTTGCTTAAGAAAATTCAGACTTCTGGGGCACCTGGGTGGCCCAGTCGGTTAAACATCTGACTCTTGATTTTGGCTCAGATCATGATCCCACAGGTTAGTGGAATCGAGCCCCGCGTCAGGCTATGTGCTGACAGCGTGGAGCCTGCTTGGGATTCTTAGATCATGGTTTTGTTAGGGGCAGATAGAAAGCTGATAAACAATCCATTTGTTCTATTACAGTAGCTCCTAGCCACACCACTGGAGTTAAGCCTCCATGCTCATTTCCTTGGGGTAAGATCTCTCTCTACCCCTCCCCCCCACTCACTCACTCTCTCTCTCTCTCTCTCTCTCTCTCTCTCAAAATAAATAAATAAATGTTAAAAAAAAATGAAAGAAAGAAAAGAAACAAAAAGAAAAGAAAAGAAAAGAAAAGAAAAGAAAAGAAAAGAAAAGAAAAGAAAAGAAAATTCAGACTTCTTGGCCCTCCTGCCCAGAGGGAGAGTTGTTATATACAAGTAGAGGCCAGGTGGTCAGGAGACGGGGGAAGACACAGCTATTGCCAGCTGCCCCAGCCTCTCCTTTCTGAGAAGTCACTCAGACCCCTGTCAGGCAGCTGTCCTCCTGCCAGGAGAGAGACATTCTTCCATGTATGGCCATCAATGATTCTAGTCAGTTGGTGAGTCAAGTCCCCAACAGCTTGGTCAATATTATTGAACTGACTTCACAGCATCCCAGGGAAGGCAGAGCCAAGGAAGGTGAGCCAGAGGAGGGGCTGAGAGTCTGCCTGGTCATTTGATAGATGTGAAACTGAGGCCCAGAAGGGGAGAGAGAAGGGAAGTATCTGTATTTTGACCCCTATTTATCTATAAGAAAATTCAGGCTCAAAGAGATGTTGAGAGGCTTACCCTGAATCAAATAGTGTTAAATAGGCAAGTAGGTTATTTAGTTAGAATGGCCTTCAGGTTTACCGAATGAGCTTTCTGTACTACGTGAACATCTCTTTCTCTCTCTGTTTCTCTGGTACCTAATCAGTATGATTAGGTAGCTCTGGAAAATACGACACCTGTGTCAGTGGGTACAGAATTATTTGGGAAGTCATTCTCACCAAGCATTACACATATTGCCTACACCTCGTCTTTACATATCCACGTCCAGAACTGGGATTGAAGAACACACTGCTGGGTCCAAGCACATGTTGAATCCGGGGCTTGCCAAAGCCTGGGTTTCTGAATCATTTCTCTTTCCATAATCATATCCAATTGATCATTATTAAATGGTTCTTCAGCTTTGTCAGTTCCACCATTACTCAATCCACCCCCTTTTTCAAAATATATTTTTTTAATTTTTTTAAGAGAGACAGAGCACGAGCAGGGGAGAGGGGCAGAGGGAGAGGGAGAGAAAGAGAGAGAGAGACAGAAAGAGAGAGAATCTTAAGCAGGCTCCACATTTAGCACAAAGCCCAAGAAAGGGCTTGATCCCATGCCCCTGGGATCATGACCTAAGCCAAAATCAAGAGTCAGATGCTCAACTGACTGAGCCACCCAGGTGGCCCTTAAAATATATTTTAAAATTACAGACAAATCAAGTGCCACGTAGTTTCTTGCCTATGTTGTAAAATCTCCAGTTTTCAGGAAAATAACAGCCAATATTCATCGAGCATTTCCTATATACCAGGCACTATTCCAAGCATTATACGTGCCTTCTATTACTGAACTTTTGCAACAACCTTTTGACGTAGGTACTATTATTATCCCTAGTTTATACAGCAAGGAATCTGAAACTCAGAGAAGGTCTGTAACTTACCTAAGGTCCTACAGCTGGGATTCAAATCTGGGCAGACTTCCTCTAGGACCTGCCCCTTTCACTGTAGTGTCTCTCATACTTCTGGAAATAAGATTTGAGATATTGAGAACCATCTACCTTATTAAAATGTCAATGAACATTTATTGGGTGCCTTTGGTAAGGAAAGTCCTATAGTATTTACAAAGGTGATTTAAGAGATAGCCCTTCCTCTTACAGTGAGTCAAGCAGGTATTCAGTTAATATAATAAAAGGCAGACTGTCCTAAAGACCACACTGGAGGCAGAGATAAAGCGTGATAAAAACACATGAAAATGATAGTCAATAAGCAGGCAATCAACAAGGACTTCCTGGAGGAGGTGGCCTAAGTAATTTCCTTAAATGACAAATAAGGCACTACTAGTAGAGATGGGGGAGTACAGTCCCCATCTGCCAGGCAGTGTGGTATAATGAGTGGGCTCCAATCCAGATGTCATCACTTACTAGCTATGCAGCTTCATCTGTGAGCCCTGGGCTCCTCATTTGTAGTCACATGGACCCTTCAGAGCCATGCTGATTGTGGTGGGCATAATGCATATGAAAATCTAGAACATCACACAGGAGGGGCTCACTGATGTGCTGTTCCCTTTTAAGTTCACTGAGTCATTTCAGAACGCAGTGCTCTGGGGCCGCCGTCCAACAAAGCCTGGTCTGTGTTCCTCTGAGAAAGCACTCTCGTCAAAGCTCTGCTTCAGTCAAATATTCAAAAGCAGACCACTTCAACTCACAACAGGGTTTGTAAAGGAAATGAGCATGGAGGCTTAACTCCAGTGGTGTGGCTAGGAGCTACTGTAATAGAACAAATGGATTGTTTATCAGCTTTCTATCTGCCCCTAACAAAACCATGTGAAATGAGGCATTAAACTCCGGGTTTTTTAAAAAGATGACAAACACTGGCTAATTTACTGGAGTAGAACATAGGGAGTCAAATGTTTAGTTTTGCATTAAATCTATATCTAGCATTTTCATTAAAAGGGGCAAAATGTAGACTTTATTGATGCTTCAGTGCCCATTTCAGATTAATGCCTAACATTTAAAACTGTGCGTGAAATTGCAAATGTATCAGCAAACACACAAGAAGGACCAGACTAAGTGCTGTGTGCTTATTCATAGCCAGCCATTTCTGCGGCGGCCCATGTGTTATTACAGGGGTTATTTGCCCACACTTGCCTAGGCTGTGAATAGTTAATATCCCTGATTGCTTAGTTAAATATCTTTTTAGACTGAGAGAGAGGACAGGGAAGGAATAGGGATCATATAATTTTTGTGTAATGAACAATTAAGTCATGATACCCTTCTTGATTTATAGTTGATATTTCCAGGGTAATTAGAGTTGTATCCTTCTGGAAAAAAAAAGCTGTTAGCTTCCTTAATCGTCATTCATGGCCACACTTTAGCTGAAGTAGCTAAGGAATAAAAAGGACTAAAGACCTTAGATTAAAAATAATTATTTTTCAAACAGAATCTAATTTATGCCACCACCAAAACAATAAGATGAAATTCTCCCCCATTATGAGATGAGAACATTTTTTAATAGTAAGTCTTGACTCAGATATGTCTTAAATGAGGTTATCCAAATGGCTGGGGAGAAACTCTGTAATAGAAGTTATCTTCTATATCTTCACTACATAGAGTAATAAGAGATAAATGCTATATAAATGAAAAGTGATACAGTTCAGAATTAGGAAACAGGCTGGTGTGATTTGTATGGAAGTAGGCTTTGGAGTCAGACTCCTTGGCTTCGAATCCCAGATCTGGTCCTTGCTAGCAATTACTAATCGGCAGACCCCACCTGAATACGCAGTGGAGGGGGGTTAAGTTCTTCAAAGGGAGGGAGGTGGTGTCCCAAGATGAGAAACAAAAAGGATACAAGGAGATGGAAACAACAGATGTCTAGGCTACTTCAAGAATGATAATGTAACTGAGGGTTGGAGGGCAGGGACCAAAGGCCCACTCTCAAATCCACAGGACAGACAAGGGCTCAGAAGCTAAAGAATTTAAAGTAGAAGCTGAGGATTCACTTCAAACTTACATGAGGTGATGGTCCACAGAACAGGCTCACATCCAGCCTCACTATACAACAGCAGCACCATACTGGGGATGTTCCCCAAGCACCTCAGACAGTGACGACTAGCCATGAGAGCAAGCTATATAAACACAGTGTCCAGGACGAGATTTACGATTGGTTTCAGAGAAAGAGGTGGGATGGGCCAGAGCAGAGAACCCATGGAATGATCTACGGACTTCCAAACGCTTTATTTTGACCTTGTGTTTAATCTTGTGTCTCATTCATTCAGGTATTCTCATAGCATACAAGATTAGACACTAACTACTGAGTGCCTCAGTACCACCCAGCACCCCCAACCAATCTGCAGGAGGATCTGCTTCTAGGAATACACACAGGGATTCAGATACTATCTCGAGGGATCTCTGCTTTCTGTTTGGGTTCCAGGTTCCCAGAGAATAAACCATCAATATCTAGGCCTCTATTTTCCAAACAGAATTCAAAGAATAGTAATTCTAGTGGAAATAATGGGTGCTACACAAGAGGGGTTCTATGATCAAACACATTTTTTAAGCGATTTCTACACCCAACATGAGGCTCAAACTCACAACGTCGAGATCAAGAGTCGGGTGCTCTACAGACTGAGCCAGCCAGGTGCCCCTAAACAAATCTTAAAGACAGCCTCTTAAAGTTACATTTATGTCTCTATTCTGCAAGACTTCTCAGAGCCTTTAAGAGGATAATGTTCCAGGGTGTCTGGGTGGTTCAGTCAGTTAAGCATTTGACTCTTGATTTCAGCTCAGGTGGTGGTCTCATGGTTCATGGGTTCAAGCCCCACATCAAACTCTGTGCTGACAGTGCACAGCCTGCTTGGGATTCTCTCTCTGCCCTGCCCCCGCTTGTGCGTGCACCCTCGCTTGTGCGCTCTCTCTCGCGCACTCAAAATAAGTAAATAAACTTAAGAAAGAAGAAAGAAAGAAAGAAAAAAAGAAAGAAAGAAAGAAAGAAAGAAAGGAAGGAAGGAAGGAAGGAAGAAAGGAAGAAAGGAAGCAAGCCTCAAGGGAATGCTGCTCCCACACTAGTAACAAGAAAAAATATGGATAATCTACAAAACTCTCACTTTGTTGAGCCCATCAGAGAACTGAGCTGTAAACCAACCAGAGAACTGAATTCTAAATGATGATAAGCCCTTCTGAGCCGAGACATAAGACACACCAACTATTTCTCTTCTGGCAAAGAATAAGAAGAATAGGCAATCAACACAGAACTGGGTAAGAAGAAAAATTCTTAAAGGCTGAATATAAGCTAGCATAACAGCTTAAAAGCCCTAAGTAGGGCGCCTGGGTGGCTCAGTTGGTAGAGCATGCATTTCTTAAACTCTGGGTCATGAGTTCAAGCCCCACGTTAGGCATGGACCTACTTAAAAAAAAAAAAAAAAAAAAAAAAGCCCTAAGCACACCAGACACAAGAGGGATCCCTAGCTGCTTGCCATCTCTTTTCCATTGGCCTCTCCTGGGTACCCATGAGAAAGACTGTAAGCAGGCAGTAGACCTGAGAGATCTTTTCTCTTGGGGATACAGTCCCACAGCACCTGCCACGGTTTGAGTGTAGAGCCTCAACTGGAGAAGCCCTTTCGTACCCTGAGTCCTGTATGAGGACAAGACGGGGAGGGGTGTCTGCCCCTGATACTGGGGCAAGAGACACACTTGTGCCTGGGATCCAGCTCTGACACAAAACAGAGGTCTGCTGCTGCTGGGTGAGGGACAGAAAACTCTGGTGGGCCCAAGAGCCCCCACCAATTCAAAGCAAAGTTGAGTTTAGCTGGGAAAGATAACAGGAAATCATAGTGGTTATTAGGGTGGGTAATGAAATCAGACAGACCTGGCTTGGGATCCAGGATCCACCACCTAATAGCTATGTGACCTGAAGTACATTATCCAAAGTCAGTCAGCCTTAGTTTTCTTATGTAAAATAAGCAGGAGAGTAACATATCTTCCCCAGAAAATTGCTAGGAAAACTGGAGTCATGTAAGACACAGCACAGTCTCTGGTACATAGGAAGCAATCGATAAAGGGTGGTTGTCGCTTTAATCACAGCAGTTATTAGAAACTGATAAAGAGCAGTTAAGAATTAGTCTGCTAAGACTGCCATAACAAAATATCGTATAGCCTGGGTGGCCTAAACAACAAAAATGTATTTTCTTTCAATTCTGGAGGCCAAGAGTCTGAGATGAGGGTGCCAGCATGGTTGGGTTCCAGTGAGAGCTATGTTCCTGATCTACAGATGACCGACCACCTTCTCACCGAGTCCTCACATGGCTGAGAGGGCAGACAGACAGAGACGTCTGATGGCCCTTCTTACCGGGTCAGTAATCCATCATGGGGGTCCTACTCTCAAGGCCTAATCTAAACCTAATTATCTCCCAAAGGTCCCCAGCTCAGAATACCATTAGTGGTTAGGGCTTCAAAATACAAATTTGAGGAGGCAACACAATTCTGTCCCTAGCAAGTTACAAAGAGCACTTTCCCAATTTAGTAAAAATTAGTTGTTTTTACCTGACAATTTTTTGGTTCCCCTTTTTTCCTGTTAATATTTGCCTAGTTTTCTTCTAGGAATTCACTTACCCACTTTCAATTCATGTGTGTTTCAGGTGGAGCTGACTCCTCCCATCCCTACCTTTAGGGGTGGGATCATGAGCAAGGCCTGGCCAACAATCATATTCCACATCTAGGCTAAACTAATCAGTTCAGAAATAAACGCGTGTCAGCCAAGACAGTTCAATGAGAGAAAGTCCTGGAACTTTTTAATGTAACTACTGGGAAAGAGAAACTCTTCTAGCTCCTGAAGCTGCTAAGGCCGGAGTTGCTAACTCTGAAGAGAGACCCTGCCTGAGATGGAAACCTCTGCGTTCTGAGGAAGGAAGACCTGAAAGATGGTGATGGGGTCCTAAAGACATTGTCTGAGTGCTGGACCATCAAGTAATTTAACTGAACTAACATCTCTATAACATTAAGTGAACCTAAGATGCCTGGGTGGCTCAGTCAGTTAAGCATCTAACTTTGGCTCAGATTCATGATCTCACTGTTCGTGAGTTCGAGCCCTACATCCAGCTCTCTGCTGTCAACATGGAGCTTGCATCAGATGCTCTGTCTCCCTCTCTCTGCATCCTCCCGTGCCTCTCAAAATAAGTAGATATTTTAATAAATAAATGAACCCAAGCATTTTTCTCTCAAACCAGCTTGCTGTTTGACCAAATTTAATGTTTATTGTTTCAAAATTACATCAAGAGAAAATCTTTGTCACCTTGTAATAGGCAGAGTTCTTAGATACAACATCTAAAGCATGAGCCATTAAAGAAAAAATTGATAAGTTGGACTTCATCAAAATTTTTAAGTTCTGTTCTATGAAAAACACTGTTAAGAGAATGAAAAGACAAGCTACAGACTGGGAGAAAATATTTGCAAATCACATATCTGACAAAGGATTTATATCTAGAATATATAAAGAACTTCCAAAACTCAAAAAAAAAAAACTAAAAAAATGGAGAAAGACTTGAACAGACACTTTACTAAAGAAGATATACAGATGGTCAACAAGTACATGAAAAGATTTTCAACGTTATTAGTCATTACAGAAATGCACATTCAAGCCACAATGAGACACTATCTCACACCTATTAGTATGGCTTTAAAAAAAAACACACAAAACCTGACAATTAGGGCACCTGGGTGGCTCAGTCTGTTGAGCATCCGACTCTTGAATTCAGCTCAGATCATGATCACAGGGTTGTGGGATCAAGCCCTGTGCTGGGCTTCATGCTAAACATGGAGCCTGCTTAAGATTCTCTCTCTCTATCCCTCTGCCCCTCTCCCCTGCTTGCCTGTGTGCTCTCTCTCGCTCTCTCGCTCTAAAATAACTTTAAAAAACTGATAATAATAAGCGCTGATAAGAATCGAGAGCAAGTGGGGAGGTGCCTGTGAAGCTCAGTTGGTTAAGCATCCAACTCTTGATTTCAACTCAGGTCATGATCTCACAGTTCTGAGATTGAACCCTGCTATAGGGCTCTGTGCTGACAGTATGAACCCCCTTGGGATTCTCTCTCCCTCTGTCTCTGCCCCTCCCCTGCTCACGTTCTCTATCTCAAAATAAATAAATAAACATTAAAAACAAACTGGGAGCAACTGGAACTGTCATATACTGCAGGTGGGAATGTAATATGGTACAGCCACTGCAGTGGATTAAGTAAGTGTCCCCCCCAAATTCATGTCCACTCTGAACCTCATTATGTGACCTTATTTGGAACTAGGGTCTTTGCAGATATAATTAATTAAGATAAGGTCAGTTGGTTAGGGAGGGCCCTAAATCCAGTGACTGGTGTCCTCAAAAGAAGAGGAAGGACACAAAGAGACACATGAGAGATGATGTGAAAACTGAGAAAGAGATTGAAGTAATGCAGCTGCAAGCCAAGGAATGCCAAGGCTGGCTAGGAGCCATCAGGGTAAGAAGAGGCAAAGAAGGGTTCTCCCCTAGAGCCTTCAAAGAGACCATAATCCTTGGGGCACCTGGGTGGCTCAGTTGGCTAAGCGTCCAACTTCAGCTCAAGTCATGATCTTGTAGTTCATGAGTTCGAGCCTCAAGTTGGGCTCTGTGCGGACAGCTCAGAGCCTGGAGCCTGCTTCAGATTCTGTGTCTCCCTCTCTCTCTCTGCCCCTCCCCTGCTTGTGCTCTGCCTCTCTTTCTCTCAAAAATAAATAAACATTAAAAATAAAGAGAGCATAACCCTGTCAACACCTTGACTCCAGACTTCTAGCCTCCACACTGTGAGGGAATAGACTGCTATTATTTTAAGCCATCAAGTTTGTGTTAATTTGTGACTGTCGCTCTAAGAAACCGAAAAACAGGTTGGCAGTTTCTCAAAATTAAACCTGCCTTTATCCTGTAACTCAGAAATCCCACTCCTAGAATATCTACCCAAGAGAAACAAAAACTTATATCCATAAAAACTTTTACAGGAATTGTTTACAGCAGCTTTATTTGTAATCACCCAAAACCGGAAATAATCCAAATGTCCTTCAAACGGTGAATGGGTAAATACACAGGCACAGGCATACTACGGAACGCCATTCAGCAATAAAAGAACTATCTCTAAACATAAGAACACAGATAAATCTCAAATGTATTATACGAAGTAAAAAAAAGCCACGCTCAGAAGGCCTACACTCTATGACTTTAGGACATTCTAGAAAATACAAAACTATAGGGTCTGAGAGCAAATTGGTTATCAGGGTTTGGGGGTCAAAAGAGGGGCTGCCTACAGGGGGCAGCATGAAGAGGGAGTCTGAGTGACAGAAATGTTCTTTATCCCGAGGGTGATGATGGTTATACACCTCTATGCATTCGTTAAACCCATAGAAGTTTACACAGCAAAGAGTGAATTTCACTGAATGTAATATATAAAAATAAACAAACAAATAAAACTACATTAAAGATATAGGAGCAGCTTGCCAATATAATACGTTGGTCTTTGCTTTTTAAAGTCATGCATGGGGCAGCTGGGTGGCTCAGTCGGTTGAGCTTCCGACTTCGGCTCAGGTCATGATCTCATGGTCTGTGAGTTCGAGCCCCGTGTCGGGCTCTGTGCTGACAGCTCAGAGCCTGGAGCCTGCTTCAGATTCTGTGTCTCCCTCTCTCTCTGACCCTCCCCTGTTCATGCTCTGTCTCTCTCTGCCTCAAAAATAAATAAACGTTAAAAAAATTTTTTTAAATAAACAAATAAATAAATAAAGTCATGCATGCTTATGATGGCAAGATCTTCATTTGCATAATTATTTGATACACCTAAGGTCACTGAAATTTCTTTCAACACTTTAGTTGAAAACATTATCAAGCACCACGCATACATACTCAGTAGCTTCCTGTCCGCTGAAGGAAACTAATAGGAGTTCACAGTATTGACAACGTGGAGGGCTTCAACAGGAACCACTTTTGAACTGTTGTGATAATAAATCAGATTTGTGTAATTTTCTCAAAATAGAAAATAACCTCAAAACATCCATCTGAAAAAATATGATCACAAAAAGAGGAAGGTAGAGGAGGATGCAAAACTGTCTGAACAGTAACAAACCTTAGAAAAATTAAGTACTAAATGTGAAAGGAAAAAATGGGTTTCAGTATATCTATTTACCAGATCAACCCGACCGTGGGTTACCAATTGAGAAATGTTCACTAGTATGGATTTCTAACCTTTTACCTAAAAGAAAACAATGTTATTAAGCCCCAGTGGTCCCTCATCTTTGACAGAGACAGTGTATATAATTCTTAAGAAAGCAGGCTGGGGGGGGGGGGGGTTAGATAACGTTAGTTTTAATCTTAGATCTACTACCAGATTTGTAACCTTAGCCAAATCACTTAACCTGTAAAACGTGAATATTCATATCTATATTACAGAGTTGTCACATGAATCATATGACATAATGTGTGCTGAAGTTTATAGCAGTATCTGGAAGGTAATAACCCCTCAGCCAAAACAATCTTGAAAAAGAAGAACAAAGTTGGAAGACTCACATGTTGTAATTTCAAAACTTACCACAAAGCTACAGTAACCAAAAGAGTACGGTATTAGCGTAAGGATCAACATCTAGACCAATGGAATAGAATTGAGAGTCCAGAAACGAACCCATACATCTATGGCCAAGTGTTCTTCGACAGGAGTGCCAAGATCATTAGGTAGGGAAAGAAGAATCTCTTCAACAAATGGTGCTGAGACAATAGGATATCTGCCTGCAAAAGAATGATGCTGAACCCCTACCTCATACCATATACAAAAATTAACTCAAACTGTATCAGCAATCCAGATATAAGAGCTAAAATCATAAAATTCTTAGAAGAAAACACAGGGGGTAAATCTTTATGACCATGGATTTGGCAGTGGGTTCTTAGATATGACACCACAAGCCTGAGAAACAACAATAAAAAAAAATATATAGATAGGCTGAACTTCATCAAAATTTAAAACTTTTGTGTGTCCAAGGACATCATCGAGAAAGTGAAAAGACAACCTACAGTATGGAAAAAATAACTGCAAATCATATATCTGATAAGGGTCAAGTAAATTATATTATTAGCTTATCCAGAATATGTAAAGAACTCTGACAACTCAACAACAACCCAATTTAAGACAAACAACCCAATTTAAGAATGGACAAAAAGACCTGAATAGACATTTCTCCAAAGAAGATATACAAATTGCAAATAAGGACATGGAAAAAATGTTCGACATCATTAGCCACTAGAGAAATGCAAATCAAAACCACAATGAAATAGCACTCACATTGTCAAAGATGACTATAATAAAACACACACACACACACACACACACACACACACACACACACAAAAACATAAAATAACAAGGGTTGGCAAGGATGGAGAAATTAGAATCCTCATACTTTGCTGGTGGGAATGTAAAATGGTGCAGCTGCTATGAAAAACAGTTTGGCAGTTTCTCAAGTTAGTAAATACAGAATTACTATATGATCCAGCAATTCCACTCCTAGACACACACCAAAAAGAACTGAAGACAGGTACTCAAATACTTATACACACATGTTCATAGCAGCACTATTCACAATAGCCAAAAGGTGGAACCGATCCAAGTATCTATTAACTGACAGATGAAGAAACAAATTGTATATACATACCATGGAACATTATTCAGCCACAAAAAGGAATGATGTACTGATACATGCTACAACATGGATGAGCCTCAAAAACATTCAGCTAATGTTTTAGAAGCTAGACAAAAAAAAAAAAAAAAGACCACACTTTGTATTATTCCATTTATGTGAAATATCCAGAATAGGTAAACCCATAGAGACAGGAAGCAAATTGGTGGTTTTCAGGAACTGATCAAAAGAGGGAATGGGAAGTGCCTGCTTAACAGGTTCAGGGTTTTATTTTGGAAAAACAAAAATGCTTAGAAACAGAATAAAGGTGGTGGTTACACCACTGTGATTGCACTAAATGCTACTGAATTGTTTATTTTTAAATGGTTAACTTTAGGGGCGCCCGGGTGGCTCAGTTGGTTAAGCATTCATCTCTTGGTTTCAGCTCAGGAGTCATGGGATTGAGCCCTGCATCCGGCTCTGTGCTAACAGCACAGAGCCTGCTTGGGATTCTCTCTCTCTCCCTCTCTCTCTGCCCCTCCCCCACCCAGGCTTTCTCTCTCAAAATAAATAATAAAATAAAACTTAAAAAAATTAAAATGGTTATTAACTTTATGCTATATAAATTTCACCTCAATAAATAAAAATTTTGTTGAGTATAAATTATACCTAGAAAATATTTACTTTTTCTGTGAACGTCAATAAAGATTTGAAAAAATGGAAAAACATAAGCCTCCAATAAATTCTCTATTGTTTTAATCTAAGATTTTGCCTAATACATACACTGAACTAGTATAATTTAAAATATAGATGGACTGGAGGGCAGGGCACATGCTCCTCCATGTCAGATGATTCAGACAGCAAAACACTTAGAGCTTCTCAAATTGCTTCTCAGATTGGGTACTTTGTACATTCTGAGCCCTTTCATCTGTGGTACAAAAGTCATGAATGGGAAGACCCAGATACGGTAGAATCTAATGTAAAAGCTAGCTCTTTTATTTTATTTTTATTTTAGAGAAAGAGCACGTGGGGGAAAAGGGCAGAAGGAGACAAGAGAATCTTAAGCAGGCTCTAAGCTCAGTGCGGAGAGCCTGATACACAGTTGGATCCCAAAACCCTGAGATGATGACCTGAGCCGAAATCAAGAGTCAGACGCTCGACCGACTGAGCCACCAGGCACCCTACGGCCCCGTTCTCTATTCACAAAGCTAGCCCACACCTCAGAAGGAGAGAGTTGATTATCTGTAAGGATGAGC